>NC_092629.1:26108274-26708274 GCF_039555335.1 Amphiura filiformis
TTTTCCCCTCAAACGTAACATTCTCCTCCTTCTCCTTCAAGACCTACCCCTACTGACTAGGAATCTGTGTGTTAAAAAGCCATATCGTGTGATTTGCTCCACAGCAACGCCCTCATTTTTTTTCGAATTCCTACTTTTTGCACCATTGTAATGGTCATTGATGTTCATAAATGTCATGTGAAAGACTGAAGTGCTTTAATTACAATAAAATTTAACATTTATAATAAAACTGTAGATCTCCGGTTTAATTCTGAGCTCACTGATCGAGTGCTGGATAAACATAATCGCGTGCGTGTTTACCATTGAATCAGTGACGTACCGAATAAACTTTACACATATCCCTATTCGTCTTAGTTTACTATACAAAAGTATACTTGTACATCACATCAGCTGCGTGTAGCTGTGTATAAAACTATGCCAATATTCACGACAATAATACGTTCAGCGAGCTGATACACGAATTGTAGGAGCTGGAATGAAATAGCAATTTTCTTTTTGCCTTATTTGCTTAGCTCAAAATTAAAAGGGGAAAATGTGATCAATATCTATCAGCATGATCAGTGAAAACAACATTTAAATATGAATGTTAATGTTAATTCAAATCACACATTGCTTTAACTGTATGCATTTACCTAATGATACTAATTATTATCATCTGTTGACCGTCGATTTGTTCTATGTCACAGTTCTGTTATTGGAATGCATACGCCTATTATATTAGAACATGTAGAAACACAAAATCGTCATAAACGATTTCTAATTCAATTTTTGGTGTATATTTCTATATAATTCAATACATATAGGAATCTTCGCAGTCCACTACAAATTTTGTAACTCTGTCGAACCACATCTTCCGATATGCTCACAAAGCGGCCAACTATTGTTATTTTAGCCGTTGCCTGGCTAGGGATTGTTATAAATGGGCATTTATTCACTTCGATGGCAAAACTAGAACCACTCGTTAAAACTGAAGAAGAACTTCTTGACTCCGTACAGGAATATTTGCGTCTTGAAAACCAACGACTGTTCAAAATGAAAAGGTTTGTTTTGTTAATTGTCATGCTATTGTTATTAAAGATACCAGGGAAATCCTAAATGTATAGGACTATTCCAGTTGATATCCACAAACCCTCTGTACTGTGGAAGACACAGACACTTTGTGTTTTAATTGATGTTTAATGATTTATGCATGATTTATGTGTTTTGTTCTGATTTCGCTAATCCTTTGTTAGTTCTCTGATTTTTCTAATTAAAAAAAAAGTTTTTCTGCATGTGGATACCTGCATCCAATTCAAAGAACAGGTTTTGACAAAACATTCTGTATTCTTAATGCTAAATCTAACCCTAAGGCCGTGTAAAATTAATATTTTGGTTCTCGTCCCTCCCTCCTCAATTTCTGGGATTTGTCAGATTTTTTTTTTTTTTTTTAGATTTTTCAATTTTTTAGACTTTGGAATGATTTATGAAATCTTCATACATATAAATAAGTTTATTAGAGAACAAGCATCACTTCCAAGTCTTTTTGTGGTACTCTAGGGGTTTATCCCTCAGAATCTCACATTTGAGAAAAAAAAAAGGGCCTCATCGTTTCCTCTAGCACTGTTGGAGAAGACCGAAAACTACTGACAATGCTAATTTTAAATTGAAAAAAAAAAAAAAACACCTCCCTCCCTCATCAATTCATGAAAATCCTCTGGACGAGAACCAAAACATTAATTTTATACGGCCTAACATTATCTGTAACCCTAATCATAACCTAACATGCCCTCCCGCTTTAATCTAAATTTTAACCCTTCTTCAGATAAATGAATTTTTGGGACCAATGGGCTGTTTGAAAATAAAATCAACAGCAACAGTAGTATCTACTGCTCAATGTCAGAAGATGGCAAGTGTAATAGCTGCCTCGTGTAGCTGCCATGTGTAGATGAGTACAATATACTGTGTGCAAATTGCCAAATGTTCACAGGGCAGCTATTGCACTTCTGGCACTGAGCAGTCGATATATGAAATATCGATTTCACGCAGGCTTTTTGAGAGCATAAAGCAAGAACGAATCAACCCATCCTCAAGTGGTGTTTCAACAGCGCCCTCTGGTGGCGATTCCGTTGATCTTGGTAATCCGATCCAATCCTACTTATTGCTACGGAGATTGCGGCGCCAGTGGCATGAAGTAAAGGGATATACTGCAGATACGACCAATCAAATGAGTGAGTTGACTAGTAAAATGACTTAAATGTTTGGCATGATTGAGTTTTATACGGTTGTATGTAGTTTTTAAAAACAAGGAGTTGTTCAATCACATTCAGGTGTTCGGAAATGCCTAAATATTGCCCTTTTTTGTCTACTGCGGTTTCTAAATAACTAACACCTACGATATTATAATTGGAAATTTAAACTTATGATCTCAACACAAAATTAAGACGTACCTCAAATTTTCGGTCACAACTTTGACCTTCATCTGATGTAAAAAACTCCTTCACACCCCTTTCAAAGTATCTACGTTAAAGGAACTTCCGAAGTCCTACGAAGAATCTTCGGCACCTACGGTATCAGAGTTTGTTTTAAACCCACTCAAACTCTGAGGCAGCTACTTGTCTCATCTAAAGACAAAACTGAGAAGAAAGACATTACCGGACCAATTTATTACATCCCCTGTCAGGGGAAAACCCTGAAGGGCCAGTGTTCAGAATCATACATTGGTGAGACTGAAAGATCTTTGAAAACCAGATTCTCAGAACACCGTCGTCCGAGTACTACCTCGTCGGAAGTCTCCCAGCACATCCACATTGAATCCCCCGGCCACCAAGTTGATTTGGATGAGGTCAAAATCCTCGACCGGGACCGATACTTTGAAAGGGGTGTGAAGGAGTCAATTTACATCAGAGTCAACCAACCATCTCTCAACCGCGACGGGGGCCGATACAAGTTAGCCAGAGTGTACGACCGGGTTTTGGGGTCAAGTGTCCAAAAGATCACTGATCCCAAACTTGGGTTGCCAGTCTCCAGATGAAGGTCAAAGTTGTGACCGAAAATTTGAGGTACGTCTTAATTTTGTGTTGAGATCATAAGTTTAAATTTCCAATTATGAAGTCTATCAACACAGATGAACTTTCATGCTAACCTAAGATGGGCCTAAGATATTAGTGTCTCAGCTTTATAGCTGTTTATGAAAGTAATTAAGACCCCATTCAAATGATTTTATCTTGGGCCATTGTGTTATTTGGTGTATTTCAGAAGGGTCTTAGATCTTGGGTCTCTGTTTTATATTAGCATGATTAGACTCCCCTAACTCCCGGTCCTAACTATAAAACTATTAGCCCTAAATTTTGATGGCACTGTGGGGTTATTTGGGGTTATTTTAGGTCTTATGTATTAATTATATAGACACACATTTTTAGACTTCGGAAGTGTGATTCAATTGAGAATTACATGGCACCAGGGTTGGCGATTTTTTGAAATATTTATTTTATTTATTCCAAGAACTGCTATACCCCATGGTCAAAAGAGACCAGTGGAATGCTAGATATATGCGTAATTCTAACAGGTATTTACAAAAAAAAATCAAAACATGTTTTTACATGTGAATATTGCAATGAAAAAAAATTGGTAAAATCATGGGAGAAAGCCTGTTGAATTCTGCATGAAGATGAATTTTTAGTAATAAATAAAATGACATCATAGAGGTATTTTAATTTATCAAAAGTGGTAAAAATTGAAAAAGTTGATTTAAGTTGACTTATTTAAAGATATCATTTGATTTAATTCGCGATTTAAATCAGCTAATTTAAATTGTGCCAGCCCTGTATGGCACCAATTCCAAACTACTGAGGCAGAGAAGATATAAACTCAACCCTGAAAGTATCGAAACGATTATAGATGGTCAGATATATCGGGAACTGAAATATATAGCAAAAACTTATTTAATGTATATAAAGCGCAGCTTTCTCCTGCGCATTTTGATACCTCTTTTGGTCGATTTATGGGCGCTTGAGTAGCTTCAAGTCGGATTTTGAAAGTTGCACTTAGCTCCTATTCAAGACCTTAGACAACGAATTCAGGCAGTGATAGACAGTGATGGTGGGCACACCAAGCATTGAGATGTCAGCAGAAAGAGTTCATGAGATAAGTCAGAGCTAAGTAAAGGGTAGCGACAGCGGCGTAGCTGGGATTTTTTCCAAGGGGGGGGCAAGCATGTATGGGGCCCAAATCCACCAATTTCCCTGCACTTGAGGGGGGTGAGAGGGCGGGGCCCAAATAGACAATTTTGCCAGGCTTATTGATAATAATCGTTGCATATCGTATGGATTCCCCATCTCTCTGCCCTCCTCTCCCTCTCTCCCCTCTCTCTCCTCTCTTTTCCTCTTTCTCCCTCCTTTTCCCTATTTTTTCCTTGCACTAGGGGGCGGGGGCCCAAATAGGCAATTTTTGCCAGGCGGAGGAGTAAAATAAAGTATAGTTCATGGTTAAGTAAACAGAGCACATCGGTGTCCTTTGTCTTGATTTTGTGTGTGTGTGTGTGTGTACACGACGAACACATTTGGCTTGAATAGGAGCTAAGTGCAACTTTCAAAATCCGACTTGAAGCCACTCAAGAGCCCATAACTCAACCAAATGATATCGTAGAGTTGCACTTAGCTCCTATTCAAGACCTTAGACAACGAATTCAGGCAGTGATAGACAGTGATGGTGGGCACACCAAGCATTGAGATGTCAGCAGAAAGAGTTCATGAGATAAGTCAGAGATAAGTAAAGGGTAGCGACAGCGGCGTAGCTGGGATTTTTTCCAAGGGGGGGCAAGCATGTATGGGGCCCAAATCCACCAATTTCCCTGCACTTGAGGGGGGGGGTGAGAGGGGGCGGGGCCCAAATAGACAATTTTTGCCAGGCTTATTGATAATAATCGTTGCATATCGTATGGATTCCCCATCTCTCTGCCCCTCCTCTCCCTCTCTCCCCCTCTCTCTCCTCTCTTTTCCTCTTTCTCCCTCCTTTTCCCTATTTTTCCTTGCACTAGGGGCAGGGGGCCCAAATAGGCAATTTTGCCAGGCGGAGGAGTAAAATAAAGTATAGTTCATGGTTAAGTAAACAGAGCACATCGGTGTCCTTTGTCTTGATTTTGTGTGTGTGTGTGTGTGTACACGACGAACACATTTGGCTTGAATAGGAGCTAAGTGCAACTTTCAAAATCCGACTTGAAGCCACTCAAGAGCCCATAACTCAACCAAATGATATCGTAGAGCAACAAAAGAGGTATCAAAATGCGCAGGAGAAAGCTGCGCTTTATATACATTAAATAAGTTTTTGCTATAAATTTCAGTTCCTGATATATCTGACCATCTATAATCGTTTCGATACTTTCTGGGTTGAGTTTATTATATTTCCCATAATGCATTTCCCCATCTTGTGCAAAATAGGTCCATAGTGACAAAAAGTATCCCAATGAACAGAACACATCCAGATCTTGCAAATTACTATTATTATTTCTTGACAATCGGCGCCCCATGTTTAGTCAGACTATTCTCAACATGAAAATAAAGGAAACTTGTACAAAGTAATAGGAGTGTCATTTGATGTAATGGGATGGTGTCCCGGGGGATGTCTCATTTGCGTCTGATGACGTCAAGGCAACAGTGCGGTATGATTGGTTGCTGACCTGCGCAGAACGGCATTTTTGGTCTGGTTGACAGGACGTCAGACGTAAACTGGTCTTTTTAATTCGGTCTTCAATTATTATTTTTAAAAGATTACTTGGAAACCTTTAGAAGGCTCTGGAATTCTGACGGGACGTTTCCATTTAATGAAGACCTCACAGGATCAGTTAGAGCTCTGCTGCGCCTTCAGGAAATTTACCTACTGAAAACATCAGACCTGGCAGAAGGACGATTACTAGGGCAGCAGAAATCAGCACCCTTGCTTGGTGAGTTAAGTTGCCTGTATCTCTGATCCTTGTACTTTTTGCACTAGGCATGAGTCCAGTCCTGTAAGTGTCTATTAACATGCACAATTTGTTTCCCTGATCTTTTTCCTTTTCCTTTCCATTTGATATTATTTTGTGTTTGTGGTTTGATTTCATAGACCCTATTGAAGGCATTACCTTAATCTCCCACACAGGGAGTATAGATTTGAAATGGAGACTGGGAGTGGTGGTGCCGAATTGATCTGCTAGCTACCTTTCAACTAAAAAAACAGATGTTCAAAAACAATTATTGCGAACTGTTCACACTGTGTCGAAGAAATGTATAAAAGCAATCTCCTCTGGTGCACCATTTTAGCCTCTTTTAGTAGGTATGTCACAGTGGCTGCACAATTATTCTGCCACACTGTGCATGCAAGCATAACAGTAAATTGAATAGCGCGCGCATCAAAGTTGTTATATTTGGGCAAACATCCATGTCGAAAAATTAATTTCCTCATATGTGCTATTTATCCCAATTGTTTGAATTTTATGGTGTGTGAAACCTTTATTTTTGAGGTGATATGCCTACTTTTAGGGCAATCAGTATAGCTTAATCGTTAAGGCATTAGATCCATGCAGTGTAATAGTGTTTGACAATGCGAGTTCAAGCACCAACCGCCGGTCGACTGCCCGGGTCGACCGCTGGCTCCCTGGTAGATATCGCCGGTCGGCTGCCTGGGTCGACCGCTGGCTCCCTGGTAGAGCCCCAACCGCCGCCGGTTGACTGCCCGGGTCGACCGCTGGTGCCCTGGTAGGACCGACAATTGGGCCTAATTTTTGTTGCTCAGAATAATTATAGAATGCTGTTAAACAACAGCTTCTGTTAGTGCACTGGCGGTCGGAACTTGTGGTTGTCTTTGAAGCCGTCCCTACAAAATTGATTTCATTTGATTTTAAAGCTTCTGATTGTTTTGACATCGGCCTTGACGCGTGGACAAACGATGAGCATTTCTATCCTTCGCGGGTAGTCGCTGAGTGGATGTTGGAAGCGCTCCGGAAAGTGAAACACGATGACGAGTCTTCAGAACACAACATATTACGAGTAAAAGCTGAAGAATTGCTTACCACTACGCCGGAAGAAGAGGTATGTATATTATACGGATGGGCATTAATAAATCAACATAGAAATATGCCATACGCAGATAAATGAAATTGTCAGAAACCCGTCTTCCAAAATATCAACTTTGGACACCGGCGTGTCCAGGATCTTTTCCTGTGGGGGGCTCAGAGTTATGCTGGGGGTTAATGGCTAATATCGCCCAAAACGGCTGATTTTACATGATTTTTTACAAAGTGCTTGGGGCTTCCGCACCCAAATCCCCCCCCCGACACGCTACTGTATATAGACATAGTATTTGCTCATGACAGAAACTATAATCCGAGACGGTATTGGACTATAGTTTGCATCTGCCGTCACTGTCAATCAAACTTCCCACGGCCCCTTGATTGGTTAGTATAGTAACGCGTAAAAGGGAGGTTGAATCATCTGGTGCCTTCATCAGGAAAAAGGAATCGCAGAAAATGACGAAAACTTACGGTACTGTTACAAGGCAAACAAGAAATGTCTTTAAAAAAGACAATGCCTCAAGAGATTCCAGCGGGCACCATTTGTTATTAGCTTATAAGAGATACTTGAAATGCTAGCTTTAAGCCATCTTGCAATAGTAATAATTCTGTTGTATTTAATGCAGGAATACCTGCATGCCGGGTGGTAGTCCGAATAATCAGTCCGAAAACAAAATAGGCCTAGGCCCTATTCATTTACTGACATGATCGATGGACCCTGCATTTTTCAATACATTGATGCTGCAGCCTTCGTACTGAGTGAAGAAGGCTACACACAAGGAAACTAGGCTATAATCATGTATCATGAGCCCCGGATGCTTATATATAATAGAGGGCCTCCTTCAACTCCCAACTTGTGACCACAGAAATAGCTTAATAACTGTGTAGGAAATACAAAAACATTGAAATTTGGACACCAGAAACTTAAAGCCATATTATAACATTTGCTGAGGAAGACGCCCTCACTGAATTTTTAAAATTCCTTTTTTTACACGATTAAATTTTACTTTATTAAACCAATATACCCTGCAAAAATCAAGATTCTAAGTGCTGTAGTTTTGTCAAAATCCGTGATTTTGAATAAATGGCTGATTCAGAGCTTTATTATTACGATGGAATTATTAGTCAAACGCATACACGATGTTCATAACACACAGTACGTCACGGCGTGCGGGACGGTGATATACACAACAAAGGGTTGTACCATAACATGACCGAAGGAGTGGTACGTATTGGCGACATGTGCGCTGGTAGTAAATTCAATTTTCTTTGCTTTGCCGTAGTTGTTCGGCTCAAAAATAAAAGGGATATATCTGACAGTAAAAGCTAACATTTTATGGCAAAGAAATGCTAATCTATTTTGCTTGAAAATGTTATAATATTGCTTTAAGGTTGAAAGTCAAAAAGTGTCAATTGGTACACCTTTATACCATACAGCAGAAGTTATCATACAGTGATAGTAAGATTTTTTCAAATAAAATCTCTTTTCTGTAAAATTGATTGCTGTGCTGAAAAATGTTGCATAATGTGTACTTGCTTTTTTGTACAAGTATTCATTGTAAGGTACCATCAATGATGGTCACAGAATTGGGAAAAATACATTTGCCCATAACTTTGTTAATTTTTTCCCTACAGACATGGTTGACTCCTCGTTTTTTAAGTTAAATAATCACCTTTCTAAACAAAACAATTTCAATGTGAAATATCCTACTTGCAGGGTTGTCACCAGGACCAAAAAAAGAACTAAAAAGGCTACTTCGAAATTTGATGATCATACCTAGCATAGGACTAGGACAGGCCTAGGCAAAAAGAAACCCTTTTTCTAATAATTTCTCTGCAAGTGTCATTTATGTCAACAAATTGTTCACAAATCCACAGCAGGGTTGCAAATATACCATCGGAGTGCGACAATTTGTACAGATAAATTTATCACAACAGGTAATTTGGCCATTCGTCTGCATATTACCAAAAATAACGTCATTATGTCGACAAACTGTTCGCAAATCCACCGGTTAGTTTTAAGGATATAATACAGGGCATAAAATATGACTATTCATCAAAATAAATTGATAATGAATGCTTTTGTGGATATTTGCTAATTATACATCTGACATGTGTATATGATTTATGTCTTCAGTAGGAATTCGGCTGAGGGAATTCCAATTGAATGAACTTTAAATAGCGTGACGAATTTTTGCGTACACTGCGCGATATACGCCAGCGTGTGCGATTGTGCGTGAGTATCGCAGAAGTGAATCCAACCATGCCAACGCACTCATAGACATACCACCTCTAACCTATGAGTGCCCATCCCTAATATGGCAGTAGGTGAAGCCACGTATCCAAGGTGATTTTGGTCGGTTGGTCGGACGCGGAGAAAAAAGCGTTCATATCTGGAGAGAAAGACGCGCTTTGTGTGATTGCTGCGCCATTATCGCTCGTGTCAAATGCAACATGTTCCGTACACGCGACTGGAGAGAAAGACGCGCTGGTTTGTGTGATTCCAGCGCCATTATCGCTTGCATCAAATACAACATGTTCCGTAGACGTGAACATATCTGCTTGCTTGCGCCCAGGTATGCGTCCTTGTCAAAGTCGTTGCTAAGCAGTGTCAGCTTCACTACGCGAGTCAAAGTCACTGGTCTAGGTGCTCGTTTGTCTGGGAACGCACTCGTGATTGGTTAGCATTGTATCCAAGGTCGTGCGTTCGCGTTGTAGTTTGAAATACGCGATATACGATCGCGGTTGGATCGAGTGCAGCTGTTGAAACCTGCGTTCATTCAAAAGTCTCAGCCTCAGGTTGTAGTAAGTAGGTATGCCAGGTGAATTCAAATTTGCCATCAAACTGCATCATTTTATATATCAAATTAAAGCCCTTGAGTAAAGAAAGCCAAAACTGAAAACCTTTTTTTCATAGCACTTTCCATAGCAAAGTTACATCTTGTCAAAGACTGAATTTCATCAAAAAGATTCATCTAGCAAAATTCCCCCAAAAAGCATTTCGGTGGTGTTTCTTGATCTTAGACCTCATGTTGATAGCAGCTTTTTTAATGGAACTGCTCTCAAAATCCCTCTAAAATTCCATGTGCGAGTGACTTATCACCATAAAAAATCATATATTTGGGTTAAGTGAAGTATAGACAACATATTTATGTAGGTTTCCTTGACCGGCCAGTTCTTTTATATAATTTCTGTAAATATATGTATTGTGTTCTAGGCGAATTTGGCTGACTAGCAAATGTGTTAACTAAGGTTTGCCTGGCATACCTATAGTAACGCTACAAATTTCAAATGTTTGAGGACTTGTTTTTCATTGCTTAGGCCTACCTGTATTTTCACATCATATTTTGTGGTCAAAATGATTACAAATGTGTAAATTTGCAATCATTTCATCGTGTGTACGGCGAACGTTGTCAGTGCTACTACTTCAATAGTGAAACAGTTGACGCGAATTTCTCCAACATGTCGAATGCTAATTTACGCACCCTTATCAGCAAAAAATACAGCTGATTTAGCCAAAGTGAACATGAAGTCATCGGTTATAATATTTTCCTAGCATATTGAGCTAACACCACAGCTACTTGGTTTTTTACAATATACTAGTAATAAAATAAAGAAAATCAGTACCGGTAAGCTTAACCCATCGAGCGATGCTTTAAAACCTGAGACAGCCCGAGACGAATTATATACATAGTATAGGGGAGACCGGGGCAAAGTGGAACACATTTTTTTTTGTGGCCCAATCAGGATTACGAAGGAAGGCAAGGCAGAACTTAAGGTTTACAAGATACATATTTTGTGCATACGCACCAATATGAACCTCGCGCCAATCGGGCCGTCTTCACGTACCAGAGGTAAAGTTTGACATATCGCACGACTCTGGGATATTTGGTTAAAAGGATAGAGGGTTAAGTGCACAAAGTACAAAAAAGTAACTATATCTCATTAACAATGATCCTACAGATATGCGACCACTGACTTTTTTTGTTCCTTATGACCAGAGGAAAAGTTTGACATATCGCACAACTCTGTGGTATATTTGGTTAACAAGATAGAGGGTTAAATGCACAAAGTAGAAAAAAGTGACTATATCTCATTAACCAATAATCCTACAGATATGCGACCACTGACTTTTTTGTTCCTTATGACCAGAGGAAAAGTATGACATATCGCACGACTCTGTGGTATATTTGGTTAAAAAGATAGAGGGTTAAATGCACAAAGTAGAAAAAAGTGACTATATCTCATAAACCAATGATCCTACAGAAATGCGACCACTGACTTTTTTGTTCCTTATGACCAGAGGAAAAGTTTGACATATCGCACGACTCTGTGGTATATTTGTTTAAAAAGATAGAGGGTTAAATGCACAAAGTAGAAAAAAGTGACTATATCTCATCAACCAATGATCCTACAGATATGCGACCACTGACTTTTTTGTTCCATATGACCAGAGGAAAAGTATGACATATCGCACGACTCTGTGGTATATTTGGTTAAAAAGATAGAGGGCTAAATGCACAACGTAGAAAAAAAGTGACTATATCTCATAAACCAATGATCCTACAGAAATGCGACCACTGACTTTTTTTGTTCCTTATGACCAGAGGAAAAGTTTGACATATCGCACGACTCTGTGGTATATTTGGTTTAAAAGATAGAGGGTTAAATGCACAAAGTAGAGAAAAAGTGACTATATCTCATCAACCAATGATCCTACAGATATGCGACCACTGACATTTTTGTTCCTTATGACCAGAGGAAAAGTTTGACATATCGCACGACTCTGTGGGATATTTGGTTAAAAAGATAGAGGGGTAAGTACACAAAGTACAAAAAAGTGACTATATCTCATTAACCAATGATCCTACAGAGATGTGACCACAGACTTTTTTGTTCTTTATGACCAGAGGAAACGTTTGACATATCGCACGACTCTGTGGGTTAAATACCACTAATTATGTATTACACGGGTTTCAATGGGAAAATGCCTAATTTCGGGTGGAATTTTCTCATATTCAGAACTCTCACAGTTCAATGCCACCAATATCAGGTGAAACTATATGATTTAGATGCCAAATGATCAAAAATTCAACATAGGTTGACCTGAGACTTTTCTTGTTTTAACGCACTGAACCGTAAACACCTTAAAATGACAGTGCGCCCTCGAAGCTGAAAGTTACAATATGATAAGGCGACTATTTACTAAAAAACGAAGCTGTGCGTATGAATTTTGGTACTATTACATGAAAAATGTCATATAATGAGAGAAAATGTACCATTTTGAAGCATCAAACTCTAAAAAGTACTTTTTTGGCTATATAACTTGATCAATTTCAGCGATTTTAATGCAGTCTTTTCGAATGCCATGAAAACAAATAGTTCCTCATCGTATTTCAATGTATCGCCCTGGCCTATTAGTGGTCTTTAACCTGTGGTATATTTGGTTAAAAAGATAGAGGGTTAAGTACACAAAGTACAAAAAAGGATGCAGCCAAAGATAGGAGCTTGTAGTCACCTGCTCCGCAGCCGACTGATGATTCCGCTTTGCCCCGTGTTCCACTTTGCCCCGATCTTCCCTAAATATTCGTCTCAGGCGGAACTATTTAGGTACCGTTCACAAAAAAATTCGACATTTTTGTAATACGGGGGGTGCAGGCCCTTTAAATATCCCTAAAATCCTTCACAGATACCTTATTTCAGATTAACTTCTTTAAAACAATAAACACTTTACACATTCAAAGCTTTATATTCTTTTCAAAGTCCAGAATCAAGTCAAACATTATTTATAATCACTCTTCAAGGCAAACATTTTACTACAACCCCGTATAAAGAATTTATGACCGTCCCTGCCATTTTTTTTTTTTTTCTAATGCATAATTCATTAGCCCGACATGCAGACACATTGAGCACTTTGTACCGTAAAAACTTCGTGGCAACATGGAAAACGTAGCCCAAACCTGAGTGACAGAATGATTTGTCATGGCAATCCGGCTATTATTTCGCCCAATAGTCGTGTTTCAAGTTCCAATTCCAATACATACTGCTTTCGGCAGAAAAACATCATTTCAAGCCATTATTGATTTGGTGCCTTCCGGAAAGAAAGTTTCTGTTTAATTCTGTCTTTGATTATAAGCATGTGCCGTCTACCACGAGAGATAGTCATGCTGAAAACCCTTTAGTCACCTTTGACCCTAAATCAATGAGAATCACATAGACACTGGCTATTGTCAATGTATTTGGAACTTGTCGTAGACAACGCTGGGGAAAATGAACTTGATTACTCTGTAAAAGGACCACAAGAAGGAGAGGGGACCAAGAATAGGCTCGGGAGGAACCCCCTTTACCTTTATTTTACAGCACCAAAATTAGGTGAATCGAGAACGAGAATCATATAATGGACAAACCCAAAACGAGCTTGATTGAGGGGATGCAATTAAATGAGCTGAAATCAACACTACCCCTGAGTGGAGTGTGAATTTTAAATGGAATGAACACCACATTAGATAATTCCCATTTGACTTTCATACACCCTCTGGAACTGGTTAACGTGCTAATTCCGTTCCGAAATTCATATTCCCTCTGTGGAAGATATTTCCAAATTCATTTTACAAGGAGAGTGTGCACTTTAAAAGGAATAGCTCGATGAAACCTTTAAACCTAAAAACGGTACAAATTATAGTTGACTAAAATGAGCGTTTATTGCGTTTCGACAGTATTTTTTGTGGGACATGAGAGCACCTCAGACCTATCGAATTGCATTCTGAATACGAAGCATGTCTTTCTGATATCAAATAATTTTCATTTTTGAAAATCACAATATAATACAAATTTTATGACAAATTATAAAAATTTGATATTTTTCAAATTTGTGATATATAACAGTACTCGAAGTAAATTATATAAATCTAATGACATATTCTTAAAGTGTATGTAGCAGGGAGGAAAAGCCGACGGTCAATTGAAAATTTTGACCTTTCATATTGAAGATATGGATTTTTTGGGTGTTTTGGGAAAAAAATCCATATCTTCAATACGAAAGGTCAAAATTTTCAATTGATCGTCGGCTTTTCATCCCACCTACATACACTTTAAGTATAAATCATCAGATTTATAAAGTTTACTTCAAGTACTGTTAAATATCAAAAATATCAATTTTTAATGATTTGCCATAAAATGTGTATTAAATTGCGAATTTCAAAAATCAAAATTATTTGATATCAGAATGACATTCTTCGTATTCAGAATACAATTCGATATGTCTGATGTGTTCTAATGTCCCAAAATAAATACTGTCCAAACGTTCATACCCCAGCCCTTAAGCAGTTAGGTAAACTTTTATTTGTGTGTGTGGTTTTTCTTTAATTGTCATAGACTACCAGCATGAACAATATAATGGATGCAATCAACATCACCTATCAACTACTTACAAAAGGTATGAGTGATTTAAGTTTACAATAAAGCTTAAGGGCTCTGGAATGAGCGTTTCGACAGTATTTTTGTAGGACATGAGAGCACATCGGACATATCAAATTGCATTCTGAATACGCAAATGTCCTCCTGGGAGGCTCATGATATCAAATCATTTAAATTTATTTAAAATTTGCGATATAATACAAATTTTATGACAAATTATTAAAATTTCATATTTTAAAATTTTTTGATATATAACAGTCCTTGAACTCTTTATAAATCTAATGATCTATAATTAAAGTGTATTGACGATCAATTGAAAATTTTGACCTTTCATATTGAAGATTGAATTTTCAATTGATCGTCGGCTTTTCAACCCAGCTACATCACTTTAAGTACATATCATCAGATTTATAAAGCTTACTTTGAGTACTGTTAAATATCAAAAATATCAATTTTTGATCATTTGCCATAAAATGTGTATTACATTGCGAATTTAAAACAAAATCAAAATTATTTGATATCATCAGAACATTCTGCGTATTCCGAATGCAATTCGATATGTCTGATGTGCTCTCATGTTCCACAAAAATACTGCCCAAGCGCTCATACCACATCCCTTAAAGTATTTTAAATTGCGGATGGGATGGGAGTTATAGTAAACGTGACTAGAAAAAAGTACTTATCCTCAACTTTCGATTTTGAATCGGATTTAAGAGCTCACCTAGGTCTGTGTTTGTGCGGGGCGGGGATGTTTGTGTCTTTGTTTGTATATGGATGTATGTATCAATATTGAAATCAGTTGCACTAGCTTGAAATTCCCTGCAAGCCCATGGACAAGAAAAAAGCTGCCTTATTATCTCGGTTTACCTGTACTTTAGTCGAGGAGCTGATCATGGCAGCGATGGTTGTAACTTGTAAGTAGGTAGAATAAGAGACTGCCTATATTGAGCTGCGTCCTTATAAATCGTCTTAGGCATATTGGGCGGCATCATAATCAATGTATAATTTTGTTTTATTCATGCAATTACAGACTCAGCGTATGAATCATCGCCTCCCAATCTTAAGAGGTCGTCAATTGAAGGAGAAAATATTACTGAATACGCTGGCCTCTGTCGTGGGGATGAGTCTTTTTACAGTGTAAGTGAAAGAACACTGCAGGCATTTTATGGGACCACAGATATTGGAACACATCTGTGATGGGACCGGGTATGGGACGAGGATTAGTTAAGGCTGAACACTGCAGGCATTTTATGGGACCGGGTATGGGACGAGGATTAGTTAAGGCTGATCGGAGGGGAGCATGACCTAGCGATGTTTGCATTCAAATATTGAGACAAATAAAGCTGACACACAAGAGGAATGGTATGGGTTCTATGAAGGAGACCACGATTGTTTACATGCTCATTAGGGAATTCCAGAGCCATAACGTCAATACTTTTACAATGTCCCAATAGGGAAGACATAACGCAGACATTGTTACAATGCTTCTTGAGGAATTCCCAAGTAAAACGCTAAGGGACCTTTCACAAACACTGGTAAGGGGGGCCTGCTGCAAAAAGGGGGCCCTGAAAATTTTTGACCCTCCTAAGGGGGGGCCCTGAAAAAAATTACCACAAATTTTCCTGGAAAAATTGAGTTTATATACTTTTCAATGGGGTTGACCCACAATTTTCATGTCTTAAAGGGGGCCCTGAAATTTTCGAGGTCTGTAAAGGGGGTGGTCCGAAAAATTTTCGCGATAAAACTTGTTTGCATCAGGCCCCCCTTACAAGTGTTTGTGAACAGTCCCTAAAATAGTTACAATCCTCATTAAAGCCATGTGTAATTTGCTTCACTGCGACGCCCTCAATTTTACTCGGATTTATACTTTTTGCATCAGTATAATGCCCAGTGCTGTACTAAAATACCACGTAAAAGACTAAACCTGAAGAGCTTTAATAACAGTAACATTTAACTTTTTATATTAAAACCGGGGAGACCCGGATCGAGTGCTTGCTAACATGTCCCGTGGATGTTATGTAAGCTTATGTGTACACACGTCGAGCGCGATGCTCCGTGCAGTACGGTATTACATCGGCGAGCGTAGTACACGCATTGAAATCGCAATTTTCTTCGTTATACCTCATTTGTTTGACTCGAACTTAAAAGGGGATAATGTGATCAGTGAAAACAAACATTTAAATAGGAATCTATTCTTTATGCAAATCACAAAATATTGCTTTAAGGAATCCCCAAGCCAAAACGTCAACACAGTGACATCGCTTCTTAAAGAATTTCTAAGCCAAAACGTCATAGTTGACACGATATTTCCGTAACAATTTATCTCAATAGAAGCCTAAAAATCCACGATTACTAGTTTGTCGCTACAACCATTACAACCGACCAGGGCTTCGGATACGTCCTGCTAAAGAAGAGATCTTAGCTACGGATCCACCGGTCGTGTACTATCATGATATGCTGACAGATCGCGAAATAAACCTGATAAAAGAGAGGGCTCTTCCAATTGTACGTATAGTTCAGGGTATTTTTTATCAAAATTGTAATTAATTTGTAGTTCAATGATTATATCGTTATTTTTGTTTTGTTTTTCAATGCTGTTTAAGTCTGGGTTTCTCTATCAGAAGTTAAAGGAAGTCGCCGGCAATTACAACATTATGCCTTATATGAAGAGCTTTGTTTCAAAACCCCTTGCATCCACTAGAGCAATTATGATTAAAAAGTCAATAAATCGTCACAAAAGCAGTTTTTGGCGGGATGCTTGGCATTAGAGAATAAATTTGGAGAAAACCTTCTGATAATTACAAACACTTGCTGAGCAGCAAGACCTTCCCTCTAAGCTTTTAATCCGATAAGCTGATTATCTATTTGTTTTCATGAATTGGAAGACATTCTTTGATGTATTACTGAGCTCAATCATCTGAAATTACTGGAGCGTGAGCCACGTCCCAGGCTGGTGGCTCAGCATAGTATTTTATTAACAGAAGGTTTTCTCCAAATTCATTTCCTAATGTGTAGTATGAGCATCCCGCTATAACCTGCTTTTGTTGAAAACCCCTTATATCAGTACTTTTTTGTTTTCTCAAAATTGCTCAAGTACAGTATGGCAGAGTTCAAAGCAGAAGAGTTTCTTGAAACTATAAATTGGGAGAAGTTTTGAAACAAAGCTCTTTATATGTAAGAAAGATAATTATCAAGCACGAATCACGCAGTTTTATTGAAAACAAACTCATAGTGATCATAAAAACGAATAAAAACATCCGTCTCTCAACACGCGATATTCAAAATTCCCGGGCGCCGAAATTGTCGAGTGCAATGACGTCTCAGTAATTCTCAGTAAGGCTGACGACAATCGAGCACAGATAACTATTACGTCATTGCACTTAGTTTGACTGTTTTTATTCGTTTTTATGGTCAATATGGGTTTGCTTCAAATAAAACCATGTGGTTCGTGCATGATAATCATTTTTTCTAACATATGAGGCATAATGTTAAGATTGCCGGAGACTCCCTTCAACAGGGCCGGATTTACCACAGGGTACAGCGGGTGCACATGTGCCGGTAAAGTCATTCGGCGATACTCAAGTAATTTGAAGCAAGAATTTCTTGAAGAAACTTATAGACGAATCCAACGAGCCAAGTCATGGTCAGGATTTGGTCGGCCATTATAGACCACTTGGCATGTGACGTCATTGCCCGGCAGTATGCGCGCGCATTATGACAATTTTCATTGTTCTTTGCCCTGCAGTGTGCGTACGCATCGTAGTTTGCTAAGGGCACGTGCATTAATTTTTAAATCGGCCGCCACATTTCATATAGTACAAGAAAGCCATTGAACAGTGTAGCGGCTCGTTCAGGCATATCGATAGACGAGTCCCTCGCCTTTGTTGATAAACAGTGATGTCAAGTGGTCTATAGGGTCCCCGCATGCACCAAACAGGTGTTTCACATTTTAGGTGAGATAGCTGGGTCCCCGTCGCGGCTATGGCTGCCATGAGGTGTAGGAATGCGTGAGATTGGATTCGTCTATAGTCAACAGTGGTTGGGGTGAGGTGTAACACTTCCGATCTGAAGAGCAAGGGGCTAATCATGTTGTCGTGCTCAGTGGCAAACAAAAGGTAAATCCGGCCCTGTAATAAAGGAAATATTAATAAATAAATAGTTAGAAATGCTTCCAATAAATGTATAAAATTCCGATTTCTTAACTTTGATTTCTAATTCGCAATGGTGATTATTATTATTATTATTATTATTATTTTTTTTTTTTTTTTTTTTTTTTTTGATTTTTTTTTCATTTCGGGAGAATGAGAATTAAGGCGTGTATGTTATCGTTTTCGGAATAATGACCCTTGTGAATAACATAATAACAAAAACAGAACTAATACGGTGTTTTGCAGATGGAAATGTCAACGGTTGGCATCGATCACGTAGCAGGCGAAATATCTAGAGTGGATAATGAGAGCCGAGTAAGCAACATTGCATGGCTATGGGGAATATTTGATAAAGCGGATGAATTGGGCAAAATCCTTCCACGAGTAGAGGACTGCTCAAACCTAAACACAGGCTATCATACTAACGAAGCTCTGCAGGTAATACAACGCTCACGCTCATACATAATGTCGCTATGACGTCATAATGTGAGGGCACTCATATGTTTGGTTGCCTTCCGCGACCGACCGAAATCATTTTTTCTTAATCACTTGTTTTAAAAGAAACCTTTAATTATGACAGTATCAAGGAGATTTTATATTTGTTATTCACTCATTTTATTCATTAAATGCATATTTGATTAAAATTAAGAAGTATTTCCATTTAAATTCAGTCCAAAAACACACAATGTTTTACCGTGAATGTTCAAGCATCTGTCAATACTAGCCTTTTCAAAATGGAGGGAAAATGGAGGAAGGGCTCATTAAAATTTTTTTTTAAAAGGATCGACCTACCGACCGGCCTTCTAAATTTTTGTCTTGGAAGGGCATTTTTATTTTTTGTTGGCCTTATACACTCCTTATGAAAGACATGACTTAAAATGGGGTTACCTGAATGAGTGGCCCCATTTGATGACTGTGTGGAAGATTTAACCCTAGAACTAGGCAAACTGAGCCATATTTTATAACACGGACTACGAAGAGGGTTGCACCTCCCTTAATTTTCGATTATAAACGTCAGATACCGTTAGGTACTAATATATAGCTATGGGTCTCCTCTACCCAGTCAAACATTCCACATACAATGTCGCTATGACGTCATAATGTGAGGGCGCCCATGCAAATTTGGAAAATTCTGGCTATAATAATAATAATAATAATAATAATAATAATAATAATAATAATAATAATAATAATAATAATAATAATAATAATAATAAAACCGTATTTATACACCGCATTATGAATCTCAGATTTAGAAAAAAACTTTAGAAAAAAATGAGAGAGTAACACCAATGAGAGGCCCACCGACAAAATCCCCAAGGGGGACTGTCGGTGCACCTCACACCGGCATCATCAATACATCAACATACAGCAAGATAAAAAAAAACAGTTTTACATGATAAAAATGACACTAATTCTAATATAACAAAAAGCACACTGAAACCAAATGAAACAGTACACAACCATCTCCATCCAAAGAGATATCACCTAGGTTTCATTATCATTGAGGTATAGGACTTTTTATTTTATCGGAGAAGAGCAGGTAGGGCAACTACTTGATTATATTTCTACATGTTCATACTACATACTCTGAAAATTTTAGAAAAATCGCACGAGGCCGTTATTTTTTAAATCACATTTTTATTCCTAAATTGAGGTTATATCGCCCTCAACGGGCGCTCTCTCCATAGGGCTACATGTAAAGACCAGTTATAGACAAATGGCCCTAAAATAAAACGGCCTCGTGCGAATTTCCTCAAATTTTGCATATGATGTAGATTTAACATCTGGAATGTAATGCAAGTGATGTCGTTGCCCGGGGTCGTTGCTGCTCTTCTAAATTCATTTTTAAAATATCCGCCCAGACCAAGGTCACATCCATGAGCCTCCCACACACAAACAAAATTATACTCAACAGCAGTAATACATGGCAAAACAAATCTGAACTCAAGCAATGGCAAACCAACTCCATCAAAGGGATGGGCGGGGCTGCCCATGTAAGAAGCATGAGAGACCCACCGATGTAGCATAAGAGCCAATCCGTGGGCCTCCCATGCTGTGTACAAAAGTGTAGGCAAAAATGATTTTCGGCTAAAAAAATTTCTCCTAATAGAAAAGGAAATGACTATTTTCACCTAACAAGTAAAAAGCTAGTAGCTCTTGGAATAATTTCACAAGAGCGAAATGAAAATCATTTGGGCCTTACCGACCCACCCCTCTATAATCATCTAAATTCAACTTTGATGGCGGTATACCCCGGGTAAGGTGCTGCAGTCAAAATTGTATCATTATTATGAGCACAAAGGATGGATCTACGAGTCGTTTGAGCGTAAACGCGTGCATTTTTTGACGGATAAAAACTCTTAGGGAATCCCCCCCCTTTGTACAGGGTGTCCCAAAAAAAGAGAACAATCATTGCGCCCTCTTTTTCTCTTATTTCTGAAAAGTTGACCAAATATATTTTGGTATGTAAAGACACCTTCTATTCATTAATCTGTAATTAAAGGTTTCTTTACATACCAAAATATATTTGATCAAATTTTCAGAACTAGGAGAAAAGGAGGGTGCAATGAGGGTTCTCTTTTTTGAGGACACCCTGTAGTTCTAGGGTTAAGGCATGTTTTCCATAATGGGGTGTATTTAAAATGGAATTTTCCATTTTGTGCCCGTTCAATAAGCCGGGATGGACATGCAAGGTGTCCCTGAAAGAAGTGTATCGTTGGAAACTTAATTGTTTGGGTATTTTAACGCCACAACTAAACATCCCTAAATACTTGGTGTAGTTGAGGAATAAATCAGCTATCACATACATTGAATTTTGACAATTGGCCATATATTTCAGTTTTTTCCGCTGTTTTATTTTTGTCCCGATCCATCACACAAAAATCTCACATCTGACATCGTCAGACGTCAACATAGCCCAAAGCGTAAATCTTAATAACAATTCTTCATCTTGACCACAGTGCAACTTCCCTGAGAGATGAAAAGGTGGTCTATTCTTGCCACAGCCACAAAATTAAAGTTGAAAATTAACAATTAAAACCGCATTCCGTATATTAGGTTTTTTAACTTGGGAAGGGCTTTGAGACGAACTTATAAGATTAAAAATTAAGATGGCTTAAGGTAAGGAGTATGAACGTTTGGACAGTATTTATTGTGGGACATTAGAGCACATCAGACATATCGAATTGCATTCTGAATACGAAGAATGGCCTTCTGATATCAAATAATTTTTGATTTTTTGAAATTCGCAATGTAATACACAAAATTGATATTTTTGATATTTAACAGTACTCGAAGTAAACTGTATAAATCTGATGATTTCTACCTAAAGTGTATGTAGGTGGGATGAAAAGCCGACGATCAATTGAAAATTTTGACCTTTCGTATTGAAGATATGGATTTTTTCCCAAAACACCAAAAAAAAAAGTAGGTCTTTTGGGGAAAAAAATCCATATCTTTTTTGTCAGCCCTGCAATTTGTCATAAAATTTGTATTATATCGTGAATTTCATAAAATTAAAATTATTTGATATCATAAAGACATTATTCGTATTCAGAATGCAATTCGATAGATCTGATGTGCTCTCATGTCCCACAAACAAAAATGCTGTCGAAACGCTCAAAACGCTCATTTCAGTTCCCTTAAACACTTCGCATCATCAGTGCATGATGCGTCTGTTGTCATTGACAGATATTGACTCCGTGGAAAGGCTTGTAAATGAGGGAGTTTCGTAAAATTCTTTTATTTCAAAAACGGAGCGGTATTGTCAAAATTCAAAAAGTTTATGATAGCTGATATGTTCTTCAACATCATCAGTTATTTCGTCGGGTGTATTACATAGAGATGTCTTTTATTCATTATTTAATAGTCATGATAGTAGAAAGATAATACCGTAAACGTTCGCCTAATGGCGCTATGGAGTTCATGGAAATGAGAGAGCGCCATCCCTGTAAAAGCCGACTATTATCACTGATCATTAAGGATACGTGTAGTTAAAGGGTGAAACCTATCGATACATATTATGAACAAGATCAAACAAACTTGTTCATGATAATTCGGTAATCATTCACCTGATACGTTGTGGCCCAGTGAGCAGAGCATTAGACTATAGTGCGAGGATAAAAAGAACTTGTGGAGAAGATTGATGGTTCGAATCTCATGCAGTAATTTCT
The DNA here is from genome assembly GCF_039555335.1 of Amphiura filiformis. Taxonomy (NCBI): domain Eukaryota; kingdom Metazoa; phylum Echinodermata; class Ophiuroidea; order Amphilepidida; family Amphiuridae; genus Amphiura; species Amphiura filiformis. Next base: position 26,131,035 of record NC_092629.1, read on the forward strand.
GACAGATTATGATATTGTCTGTCAATGTTTTTTTCTGATTTGAGGAAATGTTATTCTCTATTTTCTTGATGTTATCTTTAACATTGTTTATATATTTTTATTATTTTATCTTTTATGTGTCTTTTTTCATGATTCTTTGTTTTTCTATAGGTTTTATCGTTTCTTTTTCGTTGTATAGAGTAACTCAATCCATTGAATTAAATGTTGTCATGAACCTATTTGATCGTATAGGCATTTGTTATGTGTGTGAGACAAACTGTCGCGAGCGACAAGTCTTTCAATTCGGGCGGGTGTCCTTGCCTATGCTTCAGTGGTCATAAGAGGTGTATCATTTTATTCGAAAGGGGGTCCCAAATACACGGGGTCATAAATTCTTGGGAAGAAAAATAGGGGGGGGGGGTCATAAAATGTTTCATGACCAAAATGTAGGGAGTCACACGATGACTCCAGATAGTGTGTTTATTTTATTCAAAAAGACTGATTTCAATACAATTTTGGGGTTGGGGATCATAAAATTTTTGATGCCGAAATAATAATAATAATAATAATAAAGACAGATTTAATATAGCGCCTAATGCAAATGCCTCTAGGCGCTTTACACAACCAGAAACATATTAAAATATCTTAAGCTACAAACAAAGAAAATTTAAGGGCCTAACAAATACAATTTTTTTTTTTTTTTTTTTTTTTTTCATTTTAAATAATAAACAAAATTTTAAACACAACAATATAAACAAAAAGAAAAGTCATAATCCACGCCGCTTCCCATGAGCCAAAAAAAAAAGCAAGGAGGCACGACAAAAGGCACATATGAAGTGACGAGGAGAATGACTTTAGAACATATTTCATAATATCAATAAGCACATAATAAGCAAATAAAAAAGTAAATATACACAGAGTTTAAAATAGAATTGCACTACAACCCAAAAAACAGCATTTCGAGCACACCACCGCATAAAAACAATCAAAAAGCTGTGACCGGCACAGACGAAAAAAAAAAAAAAAAAAAACATGGTAAAAGCCCTGGAGAGGAGAGGTTGCCAGCACATCACTCTCAGCAATATTTGACTAAATATACACAGAGCAATTATTATCACAAAATACAACAAAATACAACGAAATAGGGGGTGCGCAATTTTATTGACGCAGATTTTTTGTAAATTTGAAAAAAAGATAACCTCTGCCCCAATAATCCCTAGCTATATTTGTTTGAAACTGTTCCACGGAGGATGTATCATAATACTATAGGCTCAGTCTTCAAATGATATAAATAAAATTAAATGAGTGAACGAACAAAATCATACAACGACCAATAGAGGTTGTGCAAATGACGTATCATCCCGTAAATCTGGCGGACTACTCAAATGCATTCAACAAAAGCATGATTGCATCTACCGCGACAGTTCGTCTCACACACATAACAAAATGCACTACGATCAAATAGGTTAATGACAACATTTGATTGAATGGACTGCATTGCGCCATGATTACGGGGAAGAAACCGGTTCAAATCCTTTGTTTGGAGCCAATCGATTAACGCATGCAAGGCCTCTATAGATAAATGACTGACTATATCATTGAATACTGGCTAGGATTCCACAACACAATGAGAACATGTTATAAGGCGCTTTGGAAGGCACACAATACCCCAATGGCTTTCCATATTATGTGCACTCAACAACTATTCAGTATCGAAGTTACGTAATGTTACTATGTCAACGGGATCACGCGCTTAAGTAATGAACCACAATCGAAACAATCAGTACACAAAAGGCATACCAAAATAGCATGATCGTAATGATCGCCATACAAACAGTGTTACGTAACTACTTCGTGGTCTGATAGTTATATGATGAATGGTCTGATCTACTTGGGTTCGATCCTTTTAAGAAAAGAAAAAATAGCTGATATAATGCATAAATGAATAAAGTAATGTAGTTACACAATTTGAAACATTGAGGCCGTTCTATTTTTCAAAGGCCATTTAACTGTTAAATGTAGTGGAATATATCACTCACTGTAGGTAGCAGGTGGAGCAAATTTTGTCCACGGTTTTTGTTGCCGTTTGTTCGCAGTGCCTATTTATCTAAAAAAATAAGAAAATTAAAATTAAATTTAAAAAAATCACAATATTCGTTCGTAAAATGGGGACAAAATCCAAAAACATTTCTTGACCCTTCTTCACATAAAAGTGGAGGCAGTAATCAAGATTCGAACCAGCAGGCCCTACCCTTCATCATTCAAGGCGCACCCTCTGCCGACTGAGCTAACGGGTCAGACAGCAGAAGGGTGAAATTTTGAACTGAAGAATATTAAAAAAATGTGAAGAATTTACAATGTTATAGAAATATTTACCAAAATAATTTAGGTATAACGTATGAATCGATTTACAAATTATGTCCAATGGTACTTTGAGAAAGAATACCTGAAAAAAACCCAAAACATTTGCTGCTCTAGCAACTTACTTAGTGACCTAAAGTATTGGGTCATGTCACGATTTTTTTTTCTGAGGCATTATGTCCAGGTTGCTCAATTTAACATACACGTATCCTTAATGCTGTTGAGATTTTACAAGGAGGGCGCTCTCACATTTCTAAGAATCCAATAGCGCCATTAGGCGAACGTTTACGGTATTATAACTATACTTCTTTCGCCTCGATTTTTGTCGGACGTACGTGCGTATGTCGCTCGTTGTTGCATTACCGGTACTCGCGCTAACATAGACTGGCCCCAGTCTCGGTTCGGTTCCATCTCTGGATAATGTAACAATAAATAATTACATAATGCCCTATGAAAAAAAAGTCCTGTAACCCCCCCTTATTTTCTTCAATGCCAAAACCCATTCCTCTTCATCCACAAATCGACGCCACTAATTACACCCACCACAGTCAACCATGCAGCAATATAGAAATATACTCGTATTATAAGTGAACGCGAAAGTCCATTGAGCGCTGATTCCGAGACTGGTCCAATATGTTAGAGATCTCCCTTCCAAATATTAGTTCAACGAAGCACGTTGTTTCCGATGTCAATTACGAAAGCCCCGCCCCAGTTTCAATTCAAATATGGTAGCACAAAGCTATGCCGTGGGATGTGACGCAAGATCGGATGGGACACTTGTCAACAACTGAGAGGTATTGAGCTCAAGTGGCACGCGTCTGATAGACCCATGGTACGCGCAATATAATAAAAGGCAAGCACTCGACTCGGACTTAGGCCTATTGTCCATATTGCGTATATTATCGCGTGCGGTTTGCAAATGTTTGCACATTATTTAGCTAGGGAAGCCTTTTCAAATATCCCCGCACTGCCAAGCTGCGTTGATTGGTCGGATACAATATCGTTGTTTTAGTCGCTTACACAAACGTTAATTTAGTGAAAATATGGACGTGGTTTTCGCCAGCCCATTCGCGGCCTGGTATATATTTCTGGGATCGCTGTTTGCTCAAGAGATTAACTTTTATTGGTATTGGAATGACTTATTTTTTAAATTTTTTGCGGTGGAATTTTTAAAAATTATTGTAATTCGATTTGTCAGGAAAAGTAAGTATGTTTTGTCGTTTCAACGAATGAAAACGAGTGAGTATTACCAAAGTTATGTTTGAATTAATATGACTTTAAAAGTTTTAGGTATAGGCCTAAAATGTAACAATAATAGTTAATATACAGCATCATAATGTCAGAAGAAAATTACATCAAAGTATTTGATTACATCACCTATGATCCGGGGTCCTTGACCACTGAACAGCGTGATATCATGTTGATAACAGATCTAAGAATCAAAATCTTCATCATATGGACCATATGTGATGTAGGCCAGTAAAATCAGCTGAAAAGGTCAAACAAATTGCAACATGGAATTTTTTTGCGGAAAACATTTCTATTAGGTGCCCTTATCAATATACTAAAAGTCTACCAAAATCAACCTCTGCAAAATATGGATAAATCGATTTTTTTTTTTCAAAATGGCCTCCAAAATGATTAAAATGGTGGACAAAATATAGAAAACAGACTCACTATGTCACTTATTAGTAATAGTAACACGATTCGTATGCTTCGAGGGTCTGAAATAAGATCAATCACTTTTTCTCACTTGTAAGTTTTCAAAATGGCCGCCAAAATAGCTGGAACGGTCATTATTCCATCACTAAATATGGAATTAAATAATTAGCACATGTAAACACAAACTGATAGTTTGGGACCACAAGAAACCCTCTGTACCACAGAAAAAGGTTTTGACACCCCCAGAGGAACGGGGATGCCCGGTATCACCAAACCCTAACGACATATCGCCCCACCAACGCACGTTTCTTGTGACCCTCTACGTATGAACGTATGACAATCTTGAGAGGTGGAACGCCTAAAACGCGGGTCAGTCTCAGTCCGTGAGAGGTAAGTATTATGCGCTTGGGTATCTCCCTCTCACTTCTGAGTGGGGTAAACACTGAGCAACTCTACTTTATACCTCCCGCGATCTCTTTGATACGCGCAATGTACCCTCTCAGAGCCCTGACTGGCCGTGACGGTTTCATCGCATATACCCCGCAATGAGAACCAGATCAGGGAGGCACAGCGGGTAACGAGTAAAGAACAGGGCATGGTCTGGTTCTTGTCCAAGAACCCAGCCCGGGGAAGGATAGAGACTACCCCAGTGGTGAAGCGTAGGTGGTGCTCGTCTGTAGACAGAACATGTACATAACTGAACAATGTCGACCACAGACCACTGCCATCAAGAACACAGTCTTGAGTGTCAAGTCTTGCAACGAGAGAGGTCCTCCGTGGGTTCGAAGGCCTTGGGTAAATACTGCAACACCAACATGAAGTCCCATTCCGGAACCAGGGAGTGAACTGGAGGTCTTTCTGTCACCATGCTCTTAATGAGGTCCGCAAGTGCTGGACTCGATAAGACCGTCATATACCCCCTCCCCCAAGTCATGATGAATCGCTAAAATGACAGTATTGTATGCTTAAGCGGTACGAGGCATACGGTCCCCGTGGTAAGGAAATCTGTGACTTGTAGAATCGGCGAAGTCGCGAATCGTAATTCTGTCTAGTTGACTGTTGCCTTGCCTTTCAGCAAGGGCAGCAATCGAATATTAATGGCCCGCTGTCTGGACGGACTGGCGGAAGTACGCCAAACAGTCAGGTGGAGGTTATTAATCACCTCCATCTGTACCTGGTGCCGGTGGCGTGGCGGAACTGTGAGAAGATCTACGCGGCATAGACGACTGACTGGTTCTCCCACGAGAAGATCCAGGAGGCGGGAGAACAATCCACTGCTTGGGCCAGAGAAAGCGGCTAAAAGGAGTAATCAGTTCCAAGAATTGGCTACCTTCAGCAGAACCAGAAGGATCATGGCAATGGGAGGGAAGGCATTATACCGAATTTGCCCTCCCAACTCTCCTACATGGTGTCCCGGCCTACTGCCCTTAATCCCGGGTGAAGTAAGGCGGAAGCTAATGGTTATGATGGGACGATCTAACCTCTGAAAGATGGACCGATACATGCATACTACTGAGTGAGGTGCCACTCAATTAGACAAGAGAGATGAGGACTGACCCACCCCGACAAGCAATCAGCGAGTCAACCCCGTCCGAAGCTCCGTACCACCTCCACTGACACTACAGAAGAAGGGACACTGTCTCCCTGCAAATGCTGATAGCTGGGACTTTGGGTGACCCATCCCTGTTGATGTAAAACGCAACGGTCATGCTGTCATACTGAGTTGATTTATTCACCAGGAGAGGCAGGAGTGGGGCTGCCGAGGGACCGGAATTATGAGGCTCTGAGGAAGTATAGCTGTATCTCCCTCGTACATTGTCGTACGCAAGTGGCAGCTCCGAACGCTGGCCACCAGCCCTAATAGGCGAAGCCACACCAGAGCCTGAACCGATGCCGTCTGCCTGATAATCAGAGCGCATAATCAAACATCAGTGATCCTCAAGCCTATAGGAGAGACTCGGACCCTGGCGAAGTATATCGTCGCCCCCCCCCGAATTATTCAAGTGGAACAGTAAAAATAAGTTACAGTCATATTGCAGTCATGTTGACAGTTAAATCACCTTTTCGAATCACCCCTGATTTATAGGTCTTTAGAATCGACCCTGTAGCTCTTTGTGGGAGAAATGTTTGACGACGCTGTATTGAGTGTTATATTAGGACCGTCCATCCAATTACCATTCAAATATTTACTCTAAAGTATCCGATACACATAATATTTGGATCATAACTTACATGTACTATTTTAATACTGATTCAGCTTCTATGGTGAAAAGTTGATTGCCCTGTCTGTATTCACAACTCATAATGAACGTATTTGGCGGCCATTTTGAAATTTTGAACAAAAACTACGCAGACAAATAAATATTTATGAAACGGTAAGGGCATAAGAGCATTTGTAGGTCAAAATGTCACCCAATTCCCACATGGATACTCATATAATATTGATATCACAACTGTCTATTTTTTACGACATTTTGGCTGCCATTTTGAAAAAGTCAACTTTACACATCTTTCGCAGAGGTTGATTTTGGAAGACTTTGAGTATGTTAAAATAGAGACTTAAGAGATAAATAAATTGTCTTACTTTATTAATTTAATAACTTCTATGTTATAAATAAAATGACACATAACGTAAGTGAAGCTACTTTCTATCTTTTTTATTTGATTCAGTCAAAACACACAAGAGTGAAGATTGCAGTGAGTAATCAGTCCTTTATAAATGTGCTTGCCACCATCTATCATATAGTAAACTATACATTGCGAATTAATATCAAATTATTTTAAAATAAAATGTACATGTAAGGTGGGTTTATATTATGTTATATGGCGAATTAAAGGAGTATTTCGTGATCCTAGCATCCTCTTTTTATGACATTTTTCAGTAGATATCCACAAAAAAGCTTATTCTAAAAATTTCAGTTGATTCCAATTTCGCCTTTGCGAGCTATGCATGATTATGTGTAGACAATGTGTTGTAATTTCGGGTGAGTTTATATTATGTTATATGGCGAATTAAAGGAGTATTTCGTGATCCTAGCATCCTCTTTTTATGACATTTTTCAGTAGATATCCACAAAAAAGCTTATTCTAAAAATTTCAGTTGATTCCGATTTTGCCTTTACGAGTTTTTAATGCATGATTATGTGTCTATGTGTTGTACGAGGGGGTATCCAAAAGTTTTTGACATCACCCAGAAGGAAAAGAGCTATAATGATGACATTTTGTCAGTGTAATCACTGGTCCTTATGTACATTATGGTCCAAAAATGGTCTCATTAGTATGTTTACTTTCTTTACAGGTGGCGCTAGATGGGCAGTATCGTGGGTAAAAAGCTGAAAAGACAAAACAAAAACAAAACAGAACAGAACAATTTAGAGAACAATAATGAATTAATAATAATGAACAATAATGAATTAAAGAGTTGACATGAGATTAGGAGTTAATGTTTTCTGCAGTTTCAGTGTACATGTTCTCACCGTTGATGGTTTGGTGGACTGTCATGTAACATGGATGTAGTAGCCTAAGCCGTGATCCTAAAAATGCCTTTCACATTGACCAAAACTAATTACAAGACCTCTTCTACATTGAGGCTGGCTTTCCCTTTTAAAGGGAATTTTTATTAGAAAGATTGCGTGACTCCAAATCCAGGCGGCGGATGACATGATCGAGCCGGCAACTTGTGAAACCGCCCGGCCGTATGGCATTTTCCAATATACTCGGTTAGTTTTGTGGGGTTCATTATCGAACCCCAACGGTTTTAGCTTGTATTTATATTATTTATCAACATAGGCCTATTTGTTTGTGATATTTCAAGCGTTTTAAAATTTCAAAATAATCCCATTCAATTACACGGTTGACGATCGAAATTTACTGAATTTAGAGAATGCACGTCGTACACCACCTGTCCAAATCCGTAAAAGTGAACTCCCACGAAATGCTGGGAGCTGGAAGGCAAATTGCTTACAGACTGGGAGGGTCCATGTATTGGGTTGATTTTTAATGCTATGTAATCTATATTACCAGTCGTTCTCCATGGACCCGAGGGAGGGTCTAGCGCTAACATAATCCCGCAGAGCGTATACACGGACGCTGACGTCACTATGTCACTCGAGGTCAAAAGAAGTATAGAATAATAATTATTTGTCTTTGAGTTCCATATTTTACATTTCAGGTTGCTAATTATGGACTAGGAGGACATTATAAACCTCACTATGACGACTACGAGGTTGGTTTACTAAATCCCCTGGACCTAGTCTTACGGCACCATGTGATAGTTGTGTGCTGCAATAGGTGCCGGTGACTCTTTGTGTCGTTCTATTGTAGTTTATTTAAAAAATGCTGGCATATGTATGGGAAAACCCCCAGTGCTGCCCCGCTACATCTTTCCTACAGCATGCTCCACCCTATCATAAAAGCCGCAAGCCCGACAGGGCTGAGAGGCCGCTGACTTCCATATAGTAAAGACTTGCAACTAATGGAATTCCAATATAGAAGAACCCCGCAGGGCATGAAATCCCCGCGGTACTGCCCCGCTACATCTTCCCTACAGCCTCGCTCAACCCTAACATAAAAGCCGCAAGCCCAGCATGGCTGATGTCGCTGACTTCCATATTGTAAAGACTTTCAACTAATGGAATTATAATATAGAAGAGCCCCGCAGGGCATGGAAACAAGGTGAATCCCTGCAGCCACGCTACACATTAGAAAAAGTTGGAGGACATCTCCCATTCACCCGTGTGTGGTGAATTGACTACGTAATGATCACACACTCAAGGGTATGGGCCAACTGCACGTATCCACTCCTTTCGAAAGCCGTATATTGATAAACAAAATATCACAATTAATATTGATTTGGTATCTTCATATTAAAATGTTTTTAAAAACTTAAAAACCCGACTCAGGTACCGATCTAATTTCAACCAAGCATTTCACTGTTTAGTAGTGAATCAAGGCCCGATAATGCCATTGAAAATACATGTACCATGCATGCAGCGCTGACAAGTACAGAGAGCTGTGGATGGCGGCATGCTACCATTCATACCACAGTTCATTCATAAAAAAACTCACTCGATAGTATCGAACATAAGGTATATTCGAGCCAAATTTGGACACCATCCGGGTATTTTCCCTTGATGTACCATGCAATAATCATAAATATTGGTCGGACACCACTGTAATGCCATATTTGGCAACCAGACCAATAGTGCTCCAATTTTATTGGCTGTGGACAGCGAGATGTAAATTGGGTGATGATGTCACACCTCATTAGAGTTTGTCACCCGGTCTATGGCAACTTGTTGTAATGAGCATCGCTCCACCCAAAGATAAATTCCGCAAGCCCGGCATGGCTGAGGCTGCTGATTTCCATATAGTAAAGACTTACAACTAATGGAATTCCAATATAGAAGAGCCCCGCAGGGCATGAAAGCAAGGGTAAATATAGCAATTTGTGACACCACGAAATTATGTGTAAATTGTTAAATCAAGCATCACGGGGGTGTAGGGGAGTTAAGGCTGGAAATATAATGCCCCGGGTAGGTTCTCAGTGAAAATGAGTGTACGGGGATGTGCGACAGATTGGGTGAATTTTCAGCCATTTAGGTTAAGGGTTTCAAATTCGCTTCTTTGTTTTTCACAACTTCATGAAATAAGATAACCAGTGGCGGCGGAAGTTTTAATATTTAGAGGGATGAACATATTTTGTTTTGGTCATTGCGCCGGAATCGCGCGAAAAATTGTCAATATCAGACTATTTAAGTGTAAAATGAAGACAGATTTTGCTGCGTGATGTGCCAGTGCGCGCAAATTATTGCAATTTTACCCCTATTTTGGCTCAAAACATACCGTTTTTTGACTTCCATAATAGTAAAGACTTACAACTAATGGAATTCCAATATAGTTTTATACTGCAGTTTTATACCGCGCTAATTTTATGAATCAATAATTATTTTGTCCTTATTGTGGCTCGTTTCAGGAAGGTGTTGTAGAGGGGTTAGTAGGAATGGGCAAAAGAATTGCAACAGTGTTATTTTATGTAAGTAACTATTTTCTTTACCTACAATATTTTATGTTCGGGAATGAAAAACATGAGGAATTTTCAGTGTTTACGATTTTTTTAGTATTTGCATCACCTCATGTCCAGGTATACATGTACTTCCGTCTGTTATATACCCGATATGTCTTCATTTATCGTGGTGTCTTTTTTATAGACATTTCTTGGAATAATTTACAGTATCGTATTACATGCACGAACATATTGGGCTATTCCAGTTGAAGAGCAAAGACCCCGTATGGAGGTCATGACCTTAATTAATCTCCCACACAGGGAGTGTGAATTTCAAGCAGGGTTACCTGATCCACCTCCTGTATCCATGCCTTCCATGGTAGTGTATGAATGTCAGCTGGAATAGCCTATTTTCAGCCCATATGGCCCACCTAGCCTCAACACCACTCCAACTCCTACATTAATCCCGGGATTTCGGTAATAAACCTGCTAAAATCCCGGAATTTCGGTAGAAATTTGTTGCCTAAAACCCAGGATTTCAAAATCACAGGATTGCCACCCTCCGAACAATAACCCTAACACTAACCCTAACCCTACCTAAACCCTGACCCTAATTCAAGCTCTGTCGAAATCCCGGGATTTAGGCATCCCATGATTTCGGCGCTGTATACACCCTTAACAAAATTATAGTGTGTATAGAGCACTGTGTGTTGACGATAACATACCTGCCTCTAATTGGTCAATTACATGATATCTTCATATTTTAATCACCAATCAGAATGGAGCTTTGCAAATAATTCACCCCAATCGGCAGGTAGTTCTCATGGGGTTTTAATTAATCTACTCATTTTATTGATCGCGAAAATTTACTCCGCTCTACATCGTGTTTTGGGTTGATTAATAATGGTATAGTTACCTTTTGAAGTTGATTGGATGGAGTGAGCTCTCCCTGTTTTTGAAAGTCTAACATTAAAGTAACCCAAGGCCAATTCTATACCTTTCACAACGTTTTCCTTTCCTTTTATTAATGATCTAGATGTCCGATGTGGAGGCAGGGGGTGCAACGGTATTTATCAACGCGGGATTAAGAGTACCGCCCGTCAAGGTATGTATATTGTAAAACCATGCTTTTTTGACTTTGCGATCATTTTGAGGCTCGGCTCAGCGGACAGCAGTAAACCTATTTGATTTTGATATTACCAAGGATTCTCGAGTAATAATATACTATAGGATAAGCCACACGTTTGCGCAAATGAAGTTAGTCACACACCCAATGCACGATCATGCATGTGATGGCATGTGATGGCATGCGCTGTGTAGTAGTGTATCACCTGTGGAAGAGGTGATGCATGTTTACGTCATCGTTTCAAAAAGAATTAAATGGCGAAAAATGACGAACAATTGGTCGTTTCTTTTTATTTCTATAATATTGTGAAAAACCAAATAGCTGAGGAGTTAGCTCAATAGGCTAGACAAATATTCTCTGCGATGACCCCATGATGAGACTGGCAGGTCTATGCAGCAAGCTACAATGGGTGATTTACTTCAGAAAAAAATCAGTGTAACACATTGCACAAAACTAAGTCCATTTTCTATAGATAATTGAATGTTTATTGACTCTTGTAATAACCCAGCAAGGTGTGTATAAACCTGTATAATATATTTTCTGTTACAAAATAATAATTGTGTTCATAAAAGCAGGGCGATGCGACAAAATATATCCCTGACAAAAGCTAGCAAGACCATCATGGCTGTGTAATTTGTTTACTTTAGTGATAAGGCATCTTACATCTCTATAGAAAATTATAAATTTGAGATGTTGCCAGCATTCAATAATAGTGGACATTTTGATACAATTTTGTCTTAGTTATAATAGCCAAATTTGTTTCCTGTATGTGGCTTTAAAAAAATAAATGCAAAATAAAGTTTAAAAAAATTGTTTTCCAGAGTCAAGACGCAGGTATAATCATTATGCCTCGTATCACGTATTTATTGTCGAGTAAGTGCAGAGTAGGTTAGATATGAATATTAAAATAGGGATAACCATCAAAATTTCATGTTGACCCTATTGCTACAAAAGATTGTTTTCTGAGTAGAACCAATCAACAGAAGTATTTTGGTGGTTAAATGGTCAAAATCGGTCAAAAACTTTTCGAATTATGAATTATCAAAGTTTCCCATTCTGACCGGTCATTGGAAGGAAATAAAATGACAAGGTCCAAAAATAGCAGTTGGGAGCAAAATTGGCATAAGCATATATTTACCTTTATATATTTCTTTATTTTAACATATTTGCAAACATGAAACAAGCATATTGTGAAAGTATCAAAGGGTTTCTTATGAAATGGCACTTAACTAGTCACTGGCATAACTTATTTTTTCAAACCAAGGCATTGAAATCATGCATTTAGAGGACATTTGACAAAAATCATCCAAGATAGCCGATATGGCACAAAATCAAAATTGCACTAAGTAGGTGAACTTTTTTTCACAACTAAGAATTTCAATGTTATTGGGTTTAATATGACCAATTAGTAGGTGTATGTAAACAAAATCTTAAGTTTTGAAGGTCATTGACTCATCATTCACAACAATAGAGATTATCCTCATCATGCTCATGTGTATTCCTGTAGTATTCCTCATTCAAACCAAAGTAGCACTCAATACATTATGAGTATCTTTGTTCAAACCAATTCAATGCTTGACCTCGGAGTTACCTGCATGACTATCGCGGGCTATTTTGAAACAGTTATGGTTGCACATTCAGGTACTTCTTTTGAAAGTCCTGAACAAGGTATAGCCAGCAGCAAGTTGTAGATGTTATAGGCCTAAATATAAGAAAACGTTTAGGGTTAAGATCAGGTGAACAATACATCGAATGAGCACGAAACTTCACATTTATGTTCAGAAAGGTGTCTTCTTAACATGATTTGAAAGGAATATAAAAATTGAAGAAGCTGGTGATTTAATTTGTAACTCGAGATCTACTTGTTCAATTTTTTAACCTTTTTACAGAGGGTATGATAGAGGTATTACTGGCAACTCTGCCAAATTACAGCTCAGTAGGCCACGTTTTTCACCTGATCTTACTGATTTGAATATTTTGTGCCATTCTTGAGCAGTGCTAAACTCAGCCACTGGCAATTAAGCGCACTGTGGCGATGGACCAATTTTGACTCGCACTTACAGAAAAACAAAATAAGTTATGTTGCTGTAATTTGCAAGATAGTTACAAAATATAATTGGCAGTAACTTCCCCAAATTTTACAGAAAAATATTGAAAAATAAAAGAATGAGATCAATTTAGAAATGTATGTGCAAGCAGTGCACAGTTGAGCTCCCTGCATGTCTATGGGAGTGTTCTAATCAAGTTGATGGTTCATTGGTCATCCCTAATTAAAAGTACGATACATGATTTACCGACAAGTGACTCATTTCGGAATGCGATCATGAATTTTGAAGAAAAAAAAAAGTTTCCACGGGCTTCGTTGGGATTCGAACCAGCGATTCGGAATTTCCTTTGATTACGCGTCTAGCGCTTTACCGCACGTCCACGGTGGCAGTTGAATGGAGGAGTGTAATGATAAATGATAAATCTCATAATGCCATCTTTAGCCTTTTGTTTACTAAAAAAAGACGCGTTTTGTAAAGATAGATTAGCCGTTTTATGCATAAAGAGCACGAACGTTTGGGAAATGTTTCAAACAAATAATAAAGACACTGATGTGATGATGAAATTGCGTAAGTCCGAGAAATATCTGCGTCGCAATGTTTTGTTTTGGTTTTAGGAATGTGACCTTAAAATTTACGACTTCATGACATTATCATTCGAAATCAACAAAAGATATTTAAACTGTATAATTGTCTCATTCTTTCTCTAGAATGTTTTGCACATGTATGTGAAATAGCTTCAACAATGGTAAAAACAGCCTTGACCTAAAAAAGGGCGAGAGGTACCATATTTACCGATTCAGGCTAAATTTACAATTGATATAAAACGTTTGTTTTTTGATCGATTACAAAAATTAATTTTTGTCATATAAAGAAATTGTGTCTGGCGTGAATTACACTACAGTTTTTTATTCTTAGGGCTCTTTAACTTCTTCAAATAATTTTTTTAATGATAGCGTGAATCCCCTGGCCCTCTATAATTACGCACAAAAGATCGGGTCCCCTTAAACCAAAGCAGCTCAAAGTACTATACACCTGATCCGTGAACTTTGTCTTTTTGAAGACAAATTCTTGTTTGCTTTATTTTCTTCTTTGAGACCAGTGAATGATACATAATTTGCATTTAGGCCTACCCGGTGTTAGGCCCGGAGGGGGTCTTTGAACAAAATGTACGGGGATGTGCCATGTAGACTTTCGGATGCTGACTTTCTCTAGGAAATATAGGAATATACACCTTTTGAAATCTCAGGATCCAACATGTAATGGACTATTCCAGTTGAAATCCATACACCATATGGAAAACACGACCTTAACCTGAATAGGTTTCAGTGGTGTAGCCAAGGGGGGGGGGGGCAAGGGCAGCTCCCCCTGTGAAAAGTCTTGCCCCCTTCTTGCCCCCCCCCCCAGTGCGATGGTGACTGCCTCGACATTTAAGACTTTTTTGTGTTTCTGACCAAATTTACATTATATTTTGCCATTTTAACCTAAAAAGTGCCAATTTTTGCGCGTCGCGCGAATTTATTCACTTTCTGTACCATATATCACCAGTTTAGCTTTTAAATTTAAAATTTGTCTTGTCCCCCCCCCCCCTCTGAAAAAGTGCTGGCTACACCACTGATAGGTTTTCATTTTTTAATCTACACCCTGTGTGGGATATTAAGACCAAATCTTCCATAAGGGGTGTATGGATTTCAAATAGAATAGCCAAATCCTGATTTATACTTTACCTTGTCCAGCTTTCATTATTATTTCGTCTGCCCAGTGCCAGAAGTGAGTAAGTGCAACAGCTGCCATGTGTAGCTGCCATATATAGATGAGTACAATACAGTGGCGTAGCTGGGATTTTTTCCAGGGGGGGGGGGGCAAGCCTGTATGGGGCGGGGGCCCAAATCCACCAAACGAAAATGGGGGTAGGTGCGAGTGGTGCGACGCACCCCCATCGAAAAGAAAGTGTACTTTAAAAGAAAAGTACACTTTCAAATATATCAAAGAAAAATAAAAAACAAAGGTAAATACGTTTAAATTTGGCAATACAGTGGCCCAAGAGAGAAAATGGTAAACCGGGTTATTACTGAGAAAAATTTGCTTTTTTATTACTAATTTGGTCTTAATAGAAATGAATTTAGGCCATAATTCTTGCTAATTTCCTGGTTAAAGTGCGCGCGAAGCGCGCTAAAAATTACAAATTTCAGACAAGGTTAGCCCAAAATGAAGGTAAATTTTTCGTAAAGGCCAGTGCGCGCGAAGCGCGCAAAATTTAGCAATGTTACCATATTTCGGTCCAAAACATGGTGTTTTGGGGAACATATATACCTTAGGCTATTTTAGGGGCCTGGACCCGGTACCCATCTGGTCTAATCGTAAATCGGCCCCAAGTTTGAAACAGCTCAATGGTAACGACTTTTCTTTTTTGGTTGACCATTTTATTGTGTTAGTCAATATACTGTTCCTATAGGTGCTTTTGTGCAATTAGCATTTCAAAAGATTTATATTTCTTTGTCTTTAAGAAGTCATTACAAGTATATTGTCGAGTATATTGATAATAATCGTATGGCCCTACATATCGTAGGCCTATGGATTCCCTCTTTCTCTTTCCCTTCTCTTCCCCATCTTTTTCCTCTCTCACCATCCTTTCTCTTTTTTCCCCGCACTAGGGGGGCGGGGGCCCAAATAGACAGTTTTTGCCAGGCTTATTGACAATAATCATATGGTATTACATATCGTATGGATTCCCCATCTCTTTTCCCCTCCTCTCCCTATCTCCCCCTCTCTTTTCCCCTTCTCTCCCTCTCTTTTTCCTCCCTCTCTCCTTTTTCCCTTTTTTTTTCTTCGCTAGGGGGCGGGGGCCCCAATAGCGCTAGGGGGCGCAGGGTCTGAGGGGCGGAGGCCCAAATAGGCAATTTTTGCCAGGGGGCATTGCCCCCCCTGCCCCCCCCCGACAGCTACGCCACTGGTACAATATACTCTGTGTAAATTGCCAAATGTTCACAGGGCATTACACTTGGCCACTTCCGGCATTGAGCAGTCGAATTTTTGTTTTTCATCATAGGGAAGTGCAGTCTTATGGCACAACTATTTGAAAAATGGAGACAGAGATCTAAGTACATTTCACGCAGGGTGCCCGGTGTTGATGGGATCCAAATGGGGTAAGTTTAATAGACTGTTGGCATTGCCCTTTTAATTTTTGGCTTAATATGAGCTAATAACCCCCCCGATCTTAGTGGAAATCTGGAATTTATAACCAATGTGACCATTTATAGCGTTTCTTTAGGCGAATTTAAGGGATCTGGAATGAGCGTTTTAAACGTTTCGACAGTATTTTTTGTGGGACATGAGAGCACATCAGACATATCGAATTGCATTCTGAATACGAAGAATGTCTTTCTGATATCAAATCATTTTCATTTTTTAAATTCACGATATAATACAAATTTTATGACAAATTATTAAAATTTGATATTTTTCACATTTTTGATATATAATAGTCCTCGAAGTAAATTTTATAAATCTAATGATATATTCTTTAAGTGTATGTAGCTGGGAGGAAAAGCCGACGATCAATTGAAAATTTTGACCTTTATTATTGAAGATATGGATTTTTTTCCCAAAAAGACCTGATTTTGTTTGGTGTTTTGGGAAATCCATATCTTCAATACGAAAGGTCAAAATTTTCAATTGATCGTCGGCTTTTCATCCCACCTACGTACACTTTAAGTATAAATCATCAAATTTATAAAATTTACTTCGAGTATACTGTTAAATATCAAAAATATCAATTTTTAATCATTTGCCATAAAATGTGTATTACATTGCGAATTTCAAAAATCTAAATTATTTGATATCAGAAGGACATTCTTCGTATTCAGAATGCAATTCGATATGTCTGATGTGCTCTAATGTCCCACAATAAATACTGTCCAAACGTTCATACCCCATCCCTTTAACAAATCAATATAACAATGCTTTACGTTTCTGAATATTGGCATTGACATCATATTCAAGAAGCAAATTATTGAAATTTTTGTTTTCATTAATTACGAAATTATATTATTCCAACACTATTCTTGCAGCCTGCAATCTCTGGATTCGTGAGCATGGACAAGTTTTCAGACGAAAATGTGGCCTTACACAAGATGATATATACTAGAGGTTGACCATGAATGGCGAAATCGTGTCATTTCATAAACCATTGGTATTAGAGCATTTGCAACCCTCTTCACGCGGGTGTCGACTGCAGACGTGCACTACGACAACGAATATTGTTCAAGCTTCCATCTAATTTGCATTATTTACATAATTAATGAGCTAATTTGAATAAATGTTAATTGATTTCGTAAATTAGGACAGCTAGCTAATTAATTATGCATAAATTATTTGGAAGTCATTAGGAATACTTGGATCAAGTTTGAAATAAATATTCTGTCAAATAAAAATGTTGTGAACATTTATATATTGTTATTTAGCAAAATATTGGCAAACATTGCATACGTTAAATGAGCACTTTCAAGTCATATTAGCTCATTACCTACATTGATTAATTGATAAAAGAAATACAATACAAAGAAATTTAAAATGTGTGTCAATCGTATTTCTTATTAGCTTCATATTGGGCATATTGATCAGTGTGCTTTTGCCCTACTCAATCTCTTTAAAACATATAACAGAATTTCCTCAAAGTCAATTTCACCTTAGAATATAACGAAATTACAACACAGTGGCCACAAAATCAACAAAATCGAAATCAACTGAACCTTTGGGAGTAAGCTTTTACACAAAATGTTTTCACTGATCACGTTATATGTCCCCTTTTAATTTCAGTCCAGCGTCTATAATTATCGTTAATGCTTGTATATCTCGCCGATCGTTATTGAGCTGGGACGTATAAATAAGATGTAAAACGAATAGCGACACAGTTTATACGTCAATGATTGACTGATACACATGTATACCATCAGTCACTCTATCGGTGAATTCGGTATAAAACCGGAGATCTTCGGATTCATTATAAAAACTTAAATTTTACTGAAATAAAAGCACACCAGGTTTAGTCTTTCACGTGGTATTTTAGTACAGCATTGGGCATTACAATCATACAAAAAGTAGAAATTCGAGAAAAATTGAGGGCGTCGCTATGGAGCAAATCACACATTATGGCGTTAAGTCTTCAGTTTGGAATGCCATCATGTTTGCCTGTACCATATCCCTACAAACACAAATACGTTTTTAAAACGTTATAAACATGTTATAAATGCGTTTTGGTTTTGGTCAAAACGTTTAAATGACGGGTTACATAAAGATCAAAAACTCAAAAAACTAGAACATTTTAAAAATGTTGTCAAAATGTTATTGTAAAATATTTGTTGGCAAACATTTTTGCCAAAATAATTAATAACATGATAATTTAGAATGTTTTGCTGGAAGTTTTCTGAAAATATTTTCTGAATGTTATTAAAACGTTTTATACCCTCTATATAACCCGACATTTAAACTTTTCTGTAAAAGTTTGTTTGATGGGAGTACACTGTTACGCTTCAAAATCAAGATCGGAAAAACAATCTTTCAAAAGCATTGTCATGATTGTAGAACCGCGTGGCCAACAACCCATTTTTGGCACGTAGCAGTCGGGGTTTTTTTTGCAGCTGTCATGATGCCTTTCCCTCCATTATTGTTGTTTTTTCAACCAAATGCGTCAAATCCTTGAGGCTCTTTTTTCGCGCCAAATGATTTGCACAACCCTTTGCGTTTTGGCTAGTCCTGGGCGATACATGCGTGCTATCCGCACTAGTATTTCCTTCTGCCGCGAGATTTTTGCCGCTATCCGAAACAACTAAAGCATTCGATGATTGTCGTCTGCGCAGAGCTTTAAGCATCATCTTACCGGCTAAGTCCTCGCCGCCTCTTCTTCTTGATGTCCCACTGTCGCGATCGGAAGATGTATCACTCCCACAGCTGCCACCAACTGGGAAATGTTTAATATTTTCAGATGGTCTGCGATGAAGTCTACTACTAACTCGACCGTCGATATTATCTACATGAACATTGTGATGTCCATTTTCATGATGATCATTATTATGTCCGTGATGTCCATTCTCATGATGACCGTGTCCAGTCACACGATGATGATGACCATGATGTCCATTCTCATGATGACCATGTCCAGTCACACGATGATGATGACCGTGATGTCCATTCTCATGATGACCATGTCCAGTCACACGATGATGATGCCCGTGATGTCCATTTTCATGATGACCGTGTCCAGTCACACGATGATGATGATGCAGCACTTGGCTATTGTTCAGCGGATCTGCCGATGGCACGTATGGGGGTGGTACAGCCTTAGTTCGATAAGACCGCGTTACTTCAACCTCGAATCGTCTATATAATTGTCGAAACTCCTGCGACCATTCTTCTTCACTGTCCCTAAACCTCTTGAATTCCATCCTCTCCGACCGCGAGATTTTTCAAATTTCCAAGGCTGAGATGTATTTGGCCTGCTCTCATCTATGTGATAATTCGCCGAAAATGGTGCCGGAGATGGATAAAAATTTACTCGGATCGCTTTAGACTTGCGATCACTATTGGCCCAAGACCTGTTAATTAGGTTCAGTTTTGTTTTGTAAGCTTGTGTTAACTTGCGTTCTGGATCACTTAAGGAGCGAGTCAATCTGGTCGCAGGAGCTGGTCTTCCACTATTGATTGGCATGCTAGATGCCGAGCCCGCCCGATGTGCACTTTCGGTGATTTCAGAAGTTCCGCGTAAACTCCGAGATTCATCTCGACCTCGCCATGCTCGCAGACTTTCTGAAGATGCACGAGTTTGTTCGGACGATATCTGACGGCGTTTACTATGCTGCTTTGGATTTTTGGGCAGTAGCCACGGTTTATCGTAAGTTCGATCTCTCACTACATCAATGTCAACATGTGTCTTGTCATATTCATCGGACCAGTCCTGAGCGTTAAATTTACGAATATTGTCTTTATGTGCTTCTGACGCTCCACCCTCATCAGTCAACATTTTAGCGCACAATTTATGTCCAAGTCTACATGCTTCTAACAAAGGCGTCATACCAGACTTGTTAGCTACATCCGTAGTAAGCTTATACCGCTTAAGAGTCCTTACCAGTTCTCCGACTATTTCTGTGTGTCCAGTTGATGCGGCGTAAAATAATGCCGTGTTGCCATGACGATCTCTGTGATTCAGATCAAAATCAACTGCTCCTAAAAACACACGAACTAATTGTGGTCTCCGTCTTAAACACGCATGCATCAAAGCATTCCTGTCAATCTTGTCTTTATAACCAATCATAGCACCTTGCTCAAGTAAGAGTCTAGCGATACCAACGGCCCAAGATTCTTGTTCAACTAGCGTGCAAAGAATCAACGGAGTGCGTTTCTCGCTGTCTCGCTGGTTCACATTTTCACCGGCTGACACCAAAAGTCGTAAATCGTGATATTGGCCGCGATGTATCGCGGCGTGAATATCGGGCATCCCTTGTAGTTGTTCACGCGACATTCTGCAAAATGC
The DNA here is from genome assembly GCF_039555335.1 of Amphiura filiformis. Lineage (NCBI taxonomy): Eukaryota > Metazoa > Echinodermata > Ophiuroidea > Amphilepidida > Amphiuridae > Amphiura > Amphiura filiformis. The sequence goes on from NC_092629.1 coordinate 26,151,740, forward strand.
TGAAGTGGATAGCTTACATGACGAAAGATCTTCTTTAGAAATAGTAGGGAAACAGAGAAATGTTCACCGATCTTCACTGTTCCGGGTTACGAAGGAAAATAGCAAACATTTAAGCGCTAGCCGGTAATGCGACCCGTTGCTAGATGTACAGGGGCTATGTACATAAACTTTATTTAATCGGGGGGGGGGCTGCCACCTATTGTAACCTGTACATTTGTTTTTTGTATAGACCATAATGTTGAATAAAGTAAAATTGTTGATATAGAGGTTTCTGGCCGGGAGTTCTGGATAGAACAAAGATCTTCTAGTAAATTTCCTTGGGATAGAAACTGATTCAATGAAATGTTATATTATCGAAGAACAACGAGGAATTTGAACTTATTTTTACGTTTGTTACCAAGCGCTCCAGTCTTCAATATTTTTGAATTGATGTATTCTTAACCTTTTATAACCTTTTGCGAATGATGTCGAAAATGTTTTGTGTTTGCTGGGATATGCTGGGAATTGCATCTATATCCAAATATTTATACGTTTTGAGATATTTTCTCAAAACTTTAACTTGGAGCTCTCTCAAAACCTCTAAACCAATACGTGGCTTGTTTGTCATGTTTGTACTCATTTTAATGCAATTTTCATGATGATTCTAAATATGGTCATGAAAATGAACAATTACGAAAATTACCGGAAATTTTGAAACTTATCACCTGCATTCGACACCCGCGTGGATATATTAATGCAATCAGTAAAATAGAGAGTAGCACCCCCGGGATAAGACCAATCTTTGTCGACTGAGCATACCGTGATTGGTGTTGGCAAATAAACTCAAGATATGGATATGAGATCCTTGTTTAACAATGCAAACATTTATACCAGTATTTAAGTAAATACGTCATTAATGGAACTAAGACCCTTGAACATTTTGTTGAAGACACTGTATGGAATGATATCATGAATATGGCGCCCAATTGGGCTGCTTTATACTTCACCATATAAATTCTGTCCTAAAAAAACCGCTGAAGGCCTATGTATAATAACTGGAAACTGTCTTTTATAAAGTCATGGGATTATCAGATTCTAACAAAACTAAGAAAGAGAAAAGGTTCTGGAGCTATCCAGAGTGTAGAACCTTAGATGTTTTTATAGAACCATGGAAAGACTAACCGCTGGATGTTCATGATTGGAAGAATTTCTTCACATTTTGACGAAGATAAATAAATATTCAGGTTATAGGCCTACTTTTGTCGAATTTAGAGTTGCTGGAAGTGCACAGATCTGTGCGTATATTAGGAAAATAACATTTTTTTTTTCGTTCAGTCTTCGTCGAACCAGTTCGGGGTTCTTTTCAAGAACACTCAGTCAGTATTCTCTTGACATAGGCCTGTCCAGCCGGGGCAGCCAAGAACTGGGCCAAGCACTAACCTAATTGTTTAATTAACACTTTTGAATTATCGTGTTATCGCGTTAGTTCTATGAGTGGTTCTATGCGGTCCATTGCTAGCAATGGTAGAAAGACGCACAAACGTCTCTGAACTATGTGCGCAAGTGAAGCAAAATACAATGTGTTATATATTTTCCTGAGACAGATTTATTCTCAAAGAGAAAAAATGGACATGGAACTTGCATTTAAGCCAACGCTGTTAATTGGTTCAGTTTTTTGGAAGAATAAATAATGTAGATTTTGTCATTTGTAAGGCATGTCGTCATTCAAGATTGTGTAAAGTCATTAAACAAATAAAATATAATCTCGGTTTTCATCATGAGTGTTAATAACGATTATCGATCCGAAGAAAATTAATAGTAATTATCGATTGCGAAAATATTACTGACATAATCATGATATATTAAAAGATTTATCCTGTGTTACCATGGTTACCAAGAAAGTATCTTATAATGCTGTTTCTAAAAAATCATTTCAAAATTGAAAGTGATTAAATTATACTTCAACACTACTTGTTTATTTCGTTTACCGGAAGCGCTTTCAAAATAATTTTCCCTAAATTTTCATAACAGAAAAAAATACATAGGCCGGTTTTCCCAACAAAAGTGGAATTTCGTGATCCATAGCCTCATCCTCTATTTTTCTCAACCAAACGTTAAGATTTCTATACCCGACCGAAAACCACTGGATACATAACGTTTATGTGCAAAAACAATCTTGTGGATTCATTCGCTTAGCAAAAAAGTATGTCAATTTTGTATTTACATTCTGTTCGCAGAACGAAAAAAATTTCTTAACTTCACAGAGTGCAAACTATTCTTTTCCTGAATGCCTTGAAGTCTAATTTTTGCATGAGTTGTAATGTCCAATGGTGTACTAAAACAACATGTAAAATACTAATGCTGAAGTGCTTAAATATTTTATAAAATTCAAGTTTTTATATACCCGGTGATCCCCGAGTTTCGTGTTCACCGATCGAGTGACTGACACTTCTTGTACACGTGTATCATTGCACCATTGACGCATAAACGGTGTGTATATTACTATTCGTCTTTAGTTATACGTCTTATTTATACGTCCCAGCTGCGTGAAGTTCCTCTCAATATAATGATCGGCAGTAGCCTACTCGCTAATACACGTGTTTATGATATAAATTATAGGCGCTGGAATGAAATGGCAATTTTATTTATGTGTGGCTCGAATTTAAAACGGGACATAATGTGATTAGTAAAAACTAACATATAAGAATACATATTCATTATGCAAATCGCACATTATTGCTCATAAAACCAGTGTAAATGTAGAGATAAATGACAAAAGGTCACCAAAAGGTCATGGAATTTAACAATCAAGCGTTCCTTCCATCCGCACATTACCACATAGAGAATGTTTATCTTTTCACATAAGTAACAAAATCATATTCAAACATTAGACCTATTATTACCAATGTACATAGTATTGAAATGTTAAATGGTTTACTGTAACAGTCCCATGGGAAAACAAACAGACCTAATGGAGTATAATCAATATATATATTTATTTCATTTAAGACGAGTGTGGTGACAGGGAACCATATTTTATTTTCAGTTCTAGCCATTTAAGTGAAAAAGCTGTAGGCCTAGTGTTCTTATTATTAATACATAGATCTTATATATAGGAAATGAATTGAAGCCATAATCGCATTTACATTTCCACAGGTTTTACGGTTCTTGAGTTAAAGGATCTGGAATGAGCGTTTGAGCGTTTCGACAGTATTTTTTGTGCGACATGAGAGCACCTCAGACGTATCGAATTGCATTCTGAATACGAAGCATGTCTTTCTGATACCAAATAATTTTCATTTTTGAATTTCACGATATAATACAAATTTTATGACAAATTATTAAAATTTGATATTTTTCAAATTTTTGATATATAACAGTCCTCGAAGTAAATTTGATAAATCTAATGATATATTCTTAAAGTGTATGTAGCTGGGAGGAAAAGCCGACGATCAATTAAAAATTTTGACCTTTCATATTGAAGATATGGATTTTTTTTCCAAAAAGACCTAATGTTTTTTGGTGTTTGGGAAAAAAATCCATATCTTCAATACGAAAGGTCAAAATTTTCAATTGATCGTCGGCTTTTCATCCCACCTACATACACTTCAAATATAAATCATCAGATTTATAAAGTTTACTTCGAGTACTGTTAAATATCAAAAATCTCAACTTTTTTTGAGAAAAGTGGGGGATGAGGCTGTGGATCACGAAATGCCCCTTTAAGCTTTGGTATCTCATTTACATAACCCACACCAAATATCTTGTGTGTCAGCAGGGGCGTTATAGCCAGGATGTACCGGTATTGGAGGACTGATTTTGAGAAAGTGGACTTTTTTAAAACCATTTTTGAGCATTAAAGAGTCTAATTTGGACTTTTTGACCAGGAAAAGGAAGGGGGGCAAGGGGCGACCGCGACCACCAACCCCCCCCCCCGCCTACGCACCTGTGTCATCTTTATTTGTCTCAATATTTGACTACAAACGCCGCTAGGTCATTCCAACCCACCTTAATATTTCATTATTTATCTTACCTGTAATATACAGCTAACGGCAAAGACAAAAGTGTTACATTCCGGGTTTACATTCAATACCTTTACATGCATCTGTTAAAGATAAACAAAACGAAAGTCCGCACTTCTTTCTTTCAGGCATCTATTGGTAAATAGAGTAAAATTTGACATAAGGGACGCGCCATTTGACTTCCGGGAAGGGCTAGAAGTTTTTTAAAAAATCACCCACTACATGGGTTAACCCCCCCCCCTCCGTCACTTAAAAACAAACTTTCCTCACCATCACTAAAAAAACTTAACTTTACCCGCCTAACTGTGTATACAACAATTCATGAAAATTAAAAAAATCCTGGGCAATCATACCAATAAAAAATCCGGACCAGCCCCTTTGGAAATCAAATGGTGGGTCCATAATTGCAAGTAGTCTACAAACCCTGGGGGCACTCAACTTTAGAAGTGACGGTATGTATGCTCATTGGGTCGCCTTTTTTAAACATAGGCCTACCTGAACAAAAAGTAAATTATTTTGTGCTCCCATTTTTTTCGAAATTTTCTACCCGATGATCCAATTTTTTATATACCAAAAGACCCCCTTTTTCATTTTGTTATACCCAATGACACCCCTAGTATATCGATAGGCCCCTCCAGACATCGGTAGGCACATACCCGTCCCAGAGTCTGTACCCGTCCCGTCACTTCTAAAGTTGAGCCCTCCCCCCCATCATAACAAACCATCCTGAACAATATATGAAATAAAAATTCCCTTTAAAAGGGAATGGTCGCAGACGATGTAAAATTCCTTTGATATAATTTACAAAATATTCTTGTTAAAATTCTTCATTTCTTTATGCATTTTCATGCAAGTTTTGTATTTTATTGTGTAATGTAAGTCAATGTCATTAAATCCTTATTGCTTTTGTATTACACTATAAAAATGAATTCTTTGATAAACTAGGGCCACATCTTAAATTCTGAATAAAAAACAAAAGAAATGGATTTACAAACCCTAATAAAACAATGTCAAACATAAGAATCACATTTTTCTAGATGCTTATTTTCAATTCTCATAACTTTCCTCATAATACAATGAAAAATAAAAGAAACATATTTACGGATCCTAATAAAACAAAGTCAAACATAAGAATAACTTTTTCTAAATGCATATTTTCAACCCACCGCCCCCTAACTCAACACAAAAGTTGGCAACCATGAGAGTTATCAAATCTTTCAAAGACACCCTTTGCAATGATTTTTCATCAAATTTACCCCCCTTTTTCATACAAAATCGAGGACAAAATTTGGCCAAAAACAACCCCTTTTTTGTGGTTTTCAATGACTAGAATTTCAAACACCCATTTTCAATGACTAGAACTTCAAACACCCCTTTTTCAATGACACTAAATATTGCCATAAAATTACCAGATTTTCTCAAGTACCCCTTTCATCCCAATTTCGCGGACAGTGCATATTAAATACCCCCTATTTTGCTGATTTCACAGTCAAATTTCGCGGACAGTCCAACTTAAATACCCCCTATTTTGCCAATTTTGCGGTCCTTGGTACTGGTAAAAAAATTACACCTTTTCCGCGCTATTTGGTAACTCTCATGGTTGCCATTTTGGGTTGAGTTGGGGGGCCGGGATGTTCAATTCTCATAATTTGCCTCATAATACAATGAAAAACAAAATAAATAGATTTACTAACCCTAATAAAACAAAGTCAAACATAAGAAATATATTTACAGATCCTAATAAAACAAAGTCAAACATAAGAATAACTTTTTCGAGATGCTTATTTTCAATTCTCATAATTTCCCTCATAATACAATGAAAAACAAAAGAAATACTCGTAGATTTTAAACTCTCAAATTTTAAGGATTTCAATAGAAGGCGTGAATGTGAGTGAGGCCTTAAAACCTCATACTAAATTCCCCCTAAATCGTGCCATAGCTGCCCTCTGGGGCTGTTAACCCAATAAAATTCGGTTAGACTTCCAGGCTCAGCAACCTCAAAGAAACAAAGTTCAAGTGCATCAACCCCCACGTCTCAAAATTAATTACGCATCACGACCAAAGTCTACACATTGTAAATTTTACTTTTATCGTTACTATGACAACGATCATTCGACCCAAACAATTTTATTTAGAATACTTTGATACCGAGCCACGTACGGACATTAGCTTATAACAATTTTATTTAGAATACTTTAATACCGAGCCACGTACGGACATTAGCTAATATTTCTGTGCTTTCTATCTGGATAATAATACCCGCAGTTTTCTTCAGTTTGAATAAATAATTATTTTAAAAAGCCAACCGGGAAAGCCAACCGTCACTATTTTCGGCTTATGGCACTCTTTCTTGCCATAGTGTTTTGTGGCAACTAATCTAAACTGAGTTAGAGCAACAAAACCTGCATTTGGATTTGGAATACACATCAATTTGGTTAGTGGTATAATCTTGTTTTGTTTTTTCCGTGAATGCATGAAGTAGGCCTTACCAAAAATAATACTCTCAAGTTTGAATATGTAACCGTGCACGAAGTAATAATAAATAAATAAATGAATTAATAAATAATAAATAAATAAAGACTCCTTTCTTAATTTGAATTCCATCGCGTTTGAGCATGTTAAGCGGAGTTAAGACGTTTTACTTTGGATTCTATCGAGTTTTGAGCATGTTACTCCCGAGTTAAGATTCCTTATCGAGTTTTGAGCAGGGAACCCGAGTTAGGACTCCTTACTTTGGATTCTATCGAATTTTCAAGAGTTTACGAGGGCTGGTCAATAAGTTCCCGCAACTATGGTGTATCTCCGCTCATGCATGACTTGGATGGCTGTTACTTACGCTAAATTCAAGTTTGTACTTTTGTCTTTCAAAACGAATATGTATTAGCGACGCTGAATGCTTAATTACGTAATGACATTAGCATAAACACAATAGCGTATGGGCACTGCCTGATTTATGGTGAAAAGTAGTCAAGAAAATTTCGCGCCAAATTGAGGTATTGTTACATAATTCCAAATATCTCGAGAATAAAAGTATAGAATCTGGCACGGTTTTTGCAGCTTTATAGACCGATAACATAGGCATGATGCTGGACTCTTTTTAGACATATACCATTTTTATTAAAGAAAAGAAATCGTGTTGAATATCTCCCATTTTGAGTAGGCTTTGTCACCCATTGTTCTTTACATAATAAGAGATAGAAAGATTAATCGATGACAAAATTTAACCAATGGTACCTGGTTTGATTGGGTATCTACTGATTATAAAACAGGGAGGTCCCAGTGGTGAAACCATAAACATTTCTTTCTTAATGAACCCTTAATTTCAAAAGGTCTTGTTTTTGTAATTAAAGTAGCACACCATAGAGAGGCTCTGGATTGAATAAGAAATTTGATTTTCAAAAGGTATGTCTAATTCTAGCATAAGACTCGGTATAGCAATTCACTCACACAGCTACTGTTCCGCAAACCTTGCATTAGTCATATTTTTAGCGCGTTTTTGATGAATTTTTACTTTTTTCATACATTGTTGGTACTTTCAATCATGCATACCATCAACGCATGCGCATATTTCTATTTTTGTTGCAACAAATTCTATTGTCCTGACTATGATCTCTAATACCATACCAATAATCATATTTGTTTTGTTTCATTTTGGAGATAATTTGGATTCTTTCTTCTGTCGTGTGGGCTCTTTTTCGCGATTTTCACACCATTTTTGCTTGTTGTTATAGGCCTATTTTTGGTGAAGTTCAAAGACGGTCCCTTTCCTCATCTGTTGACGGATACATTTCTTCTTTCACAATTATCAATTGAATATACTCAGATTACCTCATACCAAAAATAAGGCTTGTAAACTGCTTTGGTCCTTACTTCTGCTTCTTTTTATTACACATTCCTCAAAGCCAATTCAAATTTCTCGCCAATGTTGACAATAAATTGTCAGTGTACATATAGCAATGACTTTATGCAAATGAGATTACATAATTAAAGGTACTCTGATACTAATTGTTGTGCGTTTTCAAAGACAAAGGTACAAACTTTATTGATCGTAAGTAACAGTCATCTAAGTCATGCATGAGCGGAGATAAATAATGGTTGCGGGATATTATTGACCAACCCTCGTACTTTACCCTTACTTGGGTAACACAAATTGTTAATCCAGTCCTTTACTTTGTCTACTATGATATCACTTTTAACGTGGGTCTACTTTTCGGCGCGCGTAGTGGTAAAAGCCTAACATTTCCCGCCTTTTACGAGCTGGTCAAACTATAGTGAGAGTACAAAGAGGCAAAAATTCATATGTAGAAGCTAACTACCTGCCGATTAGCCAAAAAGAAGTTTTCACCAAGGAGGTTAGATAGAAAGGAGGGAAAATAGATTACGTAATGCTTTAATTGTTCCTTTCATGTCGATTTGATTTTCCGCCAAGCTATTCATCGAAAAGTATCTTTTGTTCGGGACAAAGAGCTTCCGCCATTAAATCGGTAAGCTGACATGTCAGCGTATTAACGCTTCACCTTAGCAGGTTACTGTCAATAAGTAATTAATGATGCCAATGCCCGATGCGTTACGTAATTCAAACACCCAGTCGGGTGTATTTCACACCTGCCAAGCACAAGTCACCCAATTTCGAAAATTGAAAGTTGAATGTACACTCTCATGAATATTCATTTTGATTGGCAACATTTTCAAGTATGTCAGCGCTCAAATCGGACACAATAGAACAATAGACCCTGCAGTGCGTTGGTTTTCAGTATTGATTGGACCAATCAGCAACATTGTTTGAATAATTTCACCACTCACAAAAATTGGGGTGAATTATTTGCAAAGCTCCATTCTGATTGGTTATTTAAGTGAAGACATCACGTAATTGACCAATCAGAGGCAATGTTAGATCGGCAGGTGTAGTGCTCGGGGAGTTAAAAACGCATTATAGTCCCTTAACAGGACACTCATAAGAATGGGGTGATGATTTCTTTGGCCACGTGGACCCCTTTTTTAATATGTTGTAACTCAATAGCATAATGCTCTACTATATACATGATGTATGATGTAGTGATATTAATATTAACATATTAATGAAACAATTTCTTCATAAGAGGAATTGGTCACACAAGACCGGCAAATAGTATCAAAGAATTGTTTCTATTTACTTCTTTTCTTGCAGTTGGCAAAATGTCTGGTAAACAACTCCAACCAGTGCCCCCTGGCCCAGAAATCCGTATCCGTAAACCATCCGTAAGTCAACCGCAGCGTACACGTAAGCATTCCGTATTCGACAACCCACCAGATATTACAGTGCTGCCTATGACGGAGTATTCACGACATGGACATGGATATGAACTTCCATCGCACGTGCACAGATCGGGTGAGCACATGCACAGATCGGGTGATGATGCCCAAAGCGTGGCCACTGAAGACAGCCGAACAAGGAAGGTGTCATTCATCGGTGGTCCCCGTCAACGAGGAATCTCCGTATCGAGCCTTCAAAGCAGTGATTTTGGTACTGGGACAAGAATAACGCGAAAGATATCGGCATCCAGCGTCATGAGTGATTACAGACGCCAAGCAATGCGACGCGGTGATCGCAAAATTAGCGACTGGATTATGCGAAAACCGTCGCGCTACGCGAACACCTATAAACTAACATCTGATAAGCCATTCAACAGTGCGGTTGTCAGGAAAACAATAGAAACTGAACTAGAACAATACCTATCTGGTTTGACCTATGAACCCACTCAGATGGGAAGCAAGGCAAAGATGATTAGCGATGATATCAAACAAATGGTCAAGCTGCACGGTTTCGGAAGATATAAGATTATCTGCACCGTGACCTTGGGTCCAAACAGAGGTCAGGGGTTCAGGGAGAGTAGTAGGTGCTTATGGGATACTGAATCTGATAGTTACGTGACCGTCACATATAATAATGGAAGTATGTTTGTTGTGGTGACAGTCTTTGCTGTCTTTCATGAATAATCTCTATAGATTTTGATGTGCATGCCCCAGTGGCGCAGCTTGGGGTTGTGGCGCCCGGGGCGAAAGATAATGGCGCCCCATAATTCCTGAGATAATTGCGCGTGGTGCACTTGGCACAGTACCACCTATTTGGTTATAATTAAAATTGAATTTTGGTCTTAAAATAATCTTTCGAACTGTGAGTATTTATTTTAAAATGCGCGCAAAGCGTACAAAAATTTTGACTTTTACCGCTGGAAGGGCGCAGAATCAAAGCCGAATTTATTGATTCAGTGCCCACTCCCCCTTTAAGATGATGCCAGGACACATACATGATCCTTTGCCCCTAGCTATGCCACTGGTATGCCCACATACGGGGATAAAGGGTGTTGTTTGATTTTGCGCCACAAGGCACAAGTTGACTTTGTGTGTATGTGACAGCCATTTGTGTGGTTGCATTAAAAAGGTTTTTTGCTAAAAAGTGGTCTCAGAAGGCAGCCCTGCAAACACGAAACGCTTTTCAGAAGGGTATAAACATTCACGACATTTTTTTCAACACTTCAAAAACATTCTAACTTAATGTTAGGTGTTGATAATGTTTGCCAAGAAATAGTTTATAATCGCATTTTGACATTTTAATAATGTAAGAGTCCTCTGTTTATAAAACGTTTGAAGAATGCTTTATGACCTTTACCACGGTTGTTTGATGTGATCATTTATTAATTACACCATCAGCTATCACACTAATATTCACATATATTTTTAGCTAATTTAATAATAATAATAATAATAATAATAATAATAATAATAATAATAATGTGAATTTCTAATGCGCACATCTCCAAATGGCGCTCAAGGCGCGATACAGAGATAATCTTACACTACATTATAAAAATTAATTTATATGGATTTTCGTATCTATATCAAATTATTCATCTTTTTTTGCTTTTATTGAGTTATGTACGTCATCCACCAGTGGAGCTCCTGCGCCCCTCCGCAGAACTTCCGGTAGTGGATGTTCTGCGCTCGGGGGCGCAGAGAATCCACTGTCGGAGTTGCTGCGCTCGGGCGCAGTCCCTTATAGGTAACGGTTGATCATTGCTGCGCTCGGGCGCAGAACATCCACTGTTGGAGTAACTGCGCTCGGAAGCAAAATAATAGATTTTCTTATTATAATAACGGTGGATCATTTCTGCGCTCGGGCGCAGAACATCCACTATCGGAGTTGATGCGCATACATGTTTTATTTGGTAATTTTTATAGAGGTTGTGCGTGAAATTATTGATTGGCTCCAACCAAAGGATTTGAACCGGTGTCCTTCACCGTAATCATGGCGCAGTACAGTCCATTCAATCAAATGTTGTCATCAACCTATTTGATCGTAGTGCATTGTACGTGTGTGAGAATAACTGTCGCGGTAGATTGCAATAATGCTTTTGTTGAATGCATTTGCGTACTCCGCCATATTTACGGTATTATACGTCATATGCACAACCTCTATTCTATAAATGGTACTTTTGTGTGCAAATTGAGGGCGCTATTTACTTATATTCTTAATTTAAATTAGCCGATTAAAGCCATAATGTACGATCTTATAATATGAAATTGGTTATTTTGATTTCAAACCTGATTTTTTTTGCATATTTGTAATGTTTACACATGTCCCAACTTGCACCTAAATTGAATCAGCCAAATTTGTTGTCTTTGTAGGCCAACAGTGCAAAGTTCGACATATTATCATAATTTGAAAATTATGATAATATGTCATCCCGTAGAACTGCGTGTTAAATGGCCAAAATAACCAGTGGAGTTTCTTCCACTTTATCTTATTATTTCAACCTAAAATGGACAAATGGACATCAACCCTTCCCGTCAGTCAGTTATTACTAATACTATTTCAACATTTTAAATAAACAATAACAACATTAAAATTTGACGGCACGTTAAAAAGTTTTTTGAAAATTTCCTTCCCATTTGTTAATCTTTTTTTTGTTGATGTTCTAATACCATTATACAAGTGTCTGTCCCTGGTAAAGATGCAAACGAGATTTAAGATGAATAGCGCCATCATTGTTCAACTTTTCTTTAAAATGGCACAGTTTTATATGCCACCAAACAACCGTGTTATATAACCCAACATGTAATTGAAATATTTTGAACAAAACCAAAACGCATTGAAATCTCAATTGTAATGTTTTAAAACATGTTTGTGTTTGCTAGGAAGGCTCACATATAGGGTGTAACATACCTGTAACAAATTACATAATTGATTCGAAATTTTTTTGCGATTGAAATATCCACCATGGGTGTTACATTAATACAGGACTATTGGGGTGTCTGACATTTTACATCTGAATGTCAGAATTGAATGCAGGTATGTTTTTTCTTTTAAACTTTTTTTAAACTTTTGGATAACACACATCAGAATACCTGTAAACAATAATTGAAATGGACTAAACATTTCACATATAAAAAAACAAATGGGTGACATACCAATCAGTGCAAACACAAACAAATGTATGTTTTTGTTGGTGAACACATTGGTCTATTCTTAAGTTAAACTCCATTCATGGAAGACATGAACTCAATCTTCCACATAGGTGAGTGTGAATCACAGAGGTCGGTATACACAAGAGTCGCATTAGTTTACATGTTCACGTAACCTCCTTCAACTCATTCATACTTTTGGATACCTCCATATTTGGTATTACCTAATTAATTATTTATACCTCTATGTTGTTTACATAGTGACGTCATTAGAGCTGGTCACTTCGTCAAACATCCGACGAACGAACGTTTGTAGTTTTCTTTTTATTACTGTTATATCGTGAAATACCATATAGCTGACGTGTTAGTCCAATATGATAGGAAAATATTTCTGGTGATGACCCCATGTTCACATTGGCTAATCAGCTGTATTTTCGCTGGAAAGGGGCCGGGACGAGTCGGCCATTTTGTTTGCAAAAGGCATGTTCTTCTCCCGCGTTACCCGGAAGTGGCAGCACCAGAACAAATGACGTCATTTCTGGATTTCAGCCGGAACGGTTACGTTCACTGCTGTGCATCAGTATTCGCCACTTGCACGGTTCCGCCATTATGCACTATGTGCGGGGAGAGCCTCGAACTGGCAGCATACATGAATGGGAATTGAACCAGTCATAACATTCTGTGTAAGGTTACGTAATTCTTCCTTTCATGGATGCTGCCAGTTCGAGGCTCTCCCCGCATATAGTGCATAATGGCGGAACCGTGCAAGTGGCGAATAGGCAGGGAGAGTCTACTTCAAATGGGGTTACCTGAATGGGTGACTCCATTTGAAATCTATATCCCCTGTGTGGCAGATTAAGGTCATGCCTTCGGGGTGTAGATTATGCAAATTAGTTTCATTTTTCATTCCGTTGTTGAAAAATGACGGAAGTTGGTCTCCAACACAGGCCAATTTCACAAAACACAGGGCTACATGACTCCTGTACATACACTCCTTCCTTGTCAATTTCACAAAGCACCGGGCCAATGAACATTTGTCCATTTTCGGCACATTACACCAATATCCCAAATTTTGTGACTTTTGATGCTCTCTTGTTCCGAATGATGTATCAAAATACGCAGAACAAACTGTGACGTGTTATGTCAAAAGGAGACTATTTTGGGCTTGATCGTAAATGGAGAAATAGCCAAAAATCTGCCCAGGGTTGATTTTTTTACAATTTGGGTTGGTTGCGAATTTGTGATGTTATTAATGTTTATAATATTTTCTGATAGTTTCAGACCGGAACATAACTGGCATCTTGTATTTTTTTAGACATTTTTCAAGGTAATTCCTACTCTCAACATTGTTATTAAATGATATTTTTAAAGGCCGGTATATCTCAATTTCCAATTTTATAATACCATAACTTACGAACTCAATATCTTCGCTTAGGAATGTCCGATTTCACTGGGGAAACGGTGTTATGGAGCAAAATATACCTATATTTAAGATATGTAAAAAATCTCAAAATTTATAATCTGCCCAAAAGCGTCTTCTTCTGACATGACACGTCACAAATGATCTATCTATTGATTACTTTATTTGGTAATTTAGGTTGAGTGTCATTAAGATATTGCTTTTGTTTTATGTATACAAATACTTTTGTGTGCAGTATACCAGACCTGAATAAATCATACTGCAGTTACTGTCCGTTTTCCTATACACAATACACAGTGCTCTCACCATTGACGCGCGACCTTTACAAATAGTGTATGTTAGAAGCATATGCATTTGCCTAGTTAACATCACTGTGTGAAAAATAACCGGCCAATATTTAAACTATTCTCCAAACTTCTAGCAAATATATTTCTCTAACATGACCTAAAATTACAGCTAGGTTAGATGTTCAGAAATGGTCGCACTTTTGTAAAATATAAGTGAGGGCAAAGCATAGCTAGCATAGCTAGCCAACTCCCCGTGTTAATTGAATGGAGATTTGACCGAAAATATTGAGCTATATTGGTAACGGACCGCTCCGTTCTGAAGGATGCCACAAAAAACGGTACAAGCTACATTTAAACTATTCTATGAAATTCTAGAAAATATAGTTTTGTAACATGTCCTAAATTTTTAGCTAATTTAGGTGTTTGGAGAGGGTCGCACTTTTCGGGTTTAGGAAGGATATGTAAACGACAGATGACACCAAAAATATGAAGAAATTATTTCCAAACCGTGTTAAGTCAACAATCATTATGTTGCTCAGGCCATTGTCTCATTTCGTGAACAAAGGTCCACATACCATTGTTTCCTTTCGTTTCCTTTATAATCGGTTACCCAACTGAAGCTATAATACCAGCTTTATTGCGATATCGCGCATGTAAAACAGACACATGTGCACAACCAGAGAAGATCCGATTTAATCAGTTGAGCTGTTTCAATGAGTGTTATCTTGGTTTAATAGCTTTTAATGGAGTTTAAGTCCTGCAAAGGTCGAGTTGAATTCTACTGTAGACATGACTGCATCATGTGAGTGAGCAAAACAAAGTGGCTATAAACACCTTAATGCATATTATTATTTCTCCTTATCAACACAAAGTAACATAAAGAACATTAATGCAAATGACATTAAAGAGTTATTAAGATCAATTTATATAAGAACGTTTTTGACTTTGGAACATTCCGAGGACTTAGAGCAAGAACTAGCTATGGCCACAATTACATGTTACTCATTTCGGCAACAAATGTTAATTCTGCCCTCTATAATATAATGTAAGTGACTTTGGGGGTATGTACATGGTCACTTGCGTCTAACTAACCATGCTAACTGTTTCATGTATATACCCCAAAGTCACTTGCATTTATTTTGGAGGGCAGAATTAACCATTCATTTGTTGCCGAAGTGAGTAACATGTAATTGTGGACATAACTAGTTCTTGCTCTAAGCCCTCGATTTTATGCTGTTTAGGTGATAGATCTTTTTTCTTATTTATATGGTTCATTACAGAAGCGTAGTGCGAGTCATCGGATGCGGTGTATGGAGCACCACCTCGAGCCCCCATAAATGACGCTACCTCACTGGTTCATTATAATACACATGAGTATGCAGGTGGTGTATGACGTGCAGTCCCTAAATTCAGTAAATTTTCATCGTCAACCGTGTAATTGAATGGGAATATTTTGACATTTTAAAACGCTTGAAATATCACACACAAATAGGCCTATGTTGATAAATAATATAAATACAAGCTAAAACCGTTGGGGTTCGATAATGAACCCCACAAAACTAACCGAGTATATGGAAAATGCCATACGGCCGGGCGGTTTCACGAGTTGCCGGCTCGATCATGTCATGGCGCCGCCTGTGAGTATGGGTCATTATAGAAGAGTAGCGTGAGTCATCAGATTGGGGGCACTGAGCCTCCACAAGTCCCAATAAGTGACGCTACACCATTGGTTCATTATAATACACATGAACATGGTTCATTAGAGAAGAGTAGCAAGAGTCATCGGATTGGGGTACCGAGCCTCTCCAAGCTCCCATGAGTGACGCTACCCCACTGGTTCATTATAATACACATGAATATGGTTCATTTACAAAAGCGTAGCAAGAGTCATCGGATTGGGGTACCGAGCCTCTCCAAGCTCCCATGAGTGACGCTACGCCACTGGTTCGTTATATGTGGTTCATTTAGAGAAGCGTAACAAGAATCATTAGATTAGGGGAGCCAAGCCTCCATGAGTGACGCTACCCCACTGGTTCATTATAATACACATGAATATTTACACAGTGGCGTAGCCAGGATTTTTGAATCGAGGGGGCACAACGTGTAAATGTACCGACGGAAATATTTTTTGCCGACGGAAGTTGCGATTTGTTGACCCCAATTTTTTTTGCATGGTTTGAAAAAGTGAAGAGCAAAAAAAAAAAAGATTATAGGCGTAAAAACACAAAATTTTTATGTAAAATGTAATGTCATTCACAATTTTTCATTATTTTTTTTATAATTCTCCCTTTTTTCTGTCACCCTGGGTGAAAAATAGTCTATTGTTAACCCAAATTTTTTTCCCCAACGCCTTCCGTCTACCAACGGCCTTACATGAACCGACGGCCATGACGAGCAGGGGGGGGCACCGGCCCCTGTCCCCCCCGCCCCACTGGCTACGCCACTGTATTTACAGAAAAGTAGCGCGAGTCATCAGATTGGCAGCCTGCACAAGCCTCCCGAGCTCTCAAGAGTGACGCTATTCCACTGGTTCATTGTAATACACACGAATATTCCAGAAGAGTATCGCGCGCGCGAGTCATCAGATTGGGGAACTGAGCCTCCCCGAGCCCCCATCAGTGACGCTACACCACTAGTTCTCTCTCTCTCTAAGGTCACATTGCATACACGTATGCAGGTGTGGTTCGTATGAAAGTATGCCATCGAATGCGGTCAGCGGCAGCCTTGGTAGCCTCAGTGATGCTCAGGCTTGTGATAATTTTGATGTCGTCAAGCCAGGTCGCTGCAGGTCTGCCTCTCTTTTTTGTTTCTCATGCCCCAAACAGGGCTTTTATTCTCCTCTTGCAACAAAATGGCACATTAAAACATGGGAAATGATATTACAAATACATTACAAATATACATATTAACGAGATCAAACTTGGCTGGTATAACTCATCGCCGAAAAGACGCAGTGACGTAAAGGCGATCTAGTCGCTGAATTTACACAGTGACGCATCAGATAAAAGATATAAGCCGATACCTCACTATGTCCCTTCAATGACCATTAAAGCTGTATCACGCCACCACGTCCACCCAGTGACGAATTCAATATTCAAATCAAATGAATGATAGGGCTCCACTTATTCAAGTGAAATTCTTCTTTAAGGCATCTAAACCCAAGATAAGGCGCCTTAACCCCAGATAAGAGACGTAAACTCAGATATGGCAGTCTAAACCCCAGATAAGGCGCCGTCTGGGGTTTACTTCTCTTATCTTAGGTTTATGTTCCTTATTTGGGGTTAAGGCGCCTTATTTGGGGTTGGGACTGGTTTATCTGAGGTGTACGTCCCTTATCTGGGGTTACGGCGCCTTATCGGGGTTTACCCTCGTTTCATCGTTTCGGTTTCGGTTTCAGTTTTCGGTTTCGGATCTCATTGTTATTTTGAAGTGTTAGCATGGTACGTGTGAACAATCCTTTTATTCTAGTCTTTTGTTGACTACTGTTTCGGTTTCGGGAGTTATGTTAATTTCTGACATGAAAAACGTGAGATGAGAGGGTTGATGCTAATCTAGACAAAAGAAGTGTCTAAATTTTACGGTAAATTCGCGATAAATTGTACGGCTTCAATTGACTTGCGTTGGGTGTATAGGTACTTCAGCCTAGGCGGGAGTCGGCCCGTGAAAATAGCCCAGCGTAGAAATATACATTAATATACATTAATCGCTAGTAATCAGTGTTGCCAAAAAATTAGGTATATACTAGGGGGCTTACTTGTTCACGCAATCGCGCAAAAATCGGTCATATGATTATGTAGAGATGAAACGGGGGAATTATTCTCGTCCCAAATACACCCTAAAATTTGGTAATATGCAACACCAAAGAAGTGCGTTGAAGTAAAACTAATCGGATTTCTTTCATTGGAATTGATAATCTGATCATTGCTTCAGGCAAAATTGCCTGACTCAAATATATTTTTAATGTACATTATTTTTCATTTATTGACCAGGTTAAACATGTTAAAGATGGCAAATTGCGAAGTAAGGGGAAATGAGAGACATACTGCAGTTACTGTCCGTTTTCCTATACACAATACACAGTGCTCTCACCATTGACGCGCGACCTTTACAAATAGTGTATGATGAAGTATATTGCATTTGCCTAGTTAACATCACTGTGTGAAAAATAACCGGCCAATATTTAAACTATTCTCCAAACTTCTAGCAAATATATTTCTCTAACAGGACCTAAAATTACAGCTAGGTTAGATGTTCAGAAGGGGTCGCACTTTCGTAGAATATGAGTGAGGGCAAAGCATAGCTAGCTCATAGCTAGCCAACTCCCCGTGTTAATTGAATGGAGATTTGACCGAAAATATTGAGCTATATTGGTAACGGACCGCTCCGTTCTGAAGGATGCCACAAAAAACGGTACAAGCTACATTTAAACTATTCTATGAAATTCTAGAAAATATAGTTTTGTAACATGTCCTAAATTTTTAGCTAATTTAGGTGTTTGGAGAGGGTCGCACTTTTGTGTTTTAGGAAGGATATGTAAACGACAGATAACATCAAAAATATGAAGAAATTATTTCCAAACCGTGTTAAGTCAACAATCATTATGTTGCTCATTTTCAAGAATGCTGGTTAACAAAAAGCAGGGCATTGTCTCATTTCGTGAACAAAGGTGCACATACCATTGTTTCCTTCCGTTTCCTTTATAATCGGTTACCCAACTGAAGCTATAATACCAGCTTTATTGCGATATCGCACATTGAAAACAGACACATGTGCACAACCAGAGAAGATCCGATTTAATCAGTTGAGCTGTTTTAATGAGTGTTATCTTGGTTTAACAGCTTTTAATGGGGTTTAAGTCCTGCAAAGGTCGAGATGAATTCTACTGTAGACATGACTGCATCATGAGTGGGGATGATTAGACGAGGAGATGATCGGGTGGAGGGGAGGAGAGGAGAGGAAATGAGAGGAGATGAGAGGAAAGGAGAGGAGAGGAGAGGAGAGGAGTGGAGAGGAGAGGAGTGGAGAGGAGAGGAGAGGAGAGAGTGGAGGGGAGAGGAGAGGAGCGGAGAGGAGAGGAGTGGAGAGGAAAAAAGAGGAGAGGAGGGCGAGTAGAGGAGTGATGAGTTTATTCAGTTAAAATTTGTCCATGTTGATGATAGGCAAACTGCTTAAGTTTTCCAACTGCATAGCAGGGTATAATTAGCCACAAAAAAGATGAATTAAGAAAGCCCAAAGTTTACCAACATCAAAGGCCTATCGGTATTAGAGGACATTCAAGTGAAAGGGGCGCTAGACCACTAAATACACCGGTCTTCCACACACAGTGTGTGTCCCATAATCTCGTCTATCCATCCTTGTTTATTAACAACAGGTATCTACCTCTATTGAAATAAGCTGATTGGTACTTCAAATTTGAATGAATTCAAGGAACAGATCAATTCAAACAATCCCTTGCGTTTTCGTTTCAGAACAATAGAGCTCCCGAAACAGAAAAGATAAAACGAGCCTTAGACTGCCATATCTAAGTTTACGTCTCTTATCTGGGGTTTAGATGCCTTATCTGAGGTTTACGACCCTTATATAAGAAAGATCAGTAGTTGAGAAACCATCAAAACTACAACTTGAGCTTGTATTTGTAGCATTAAACATGGAGGAAGGTGAAGGCTGGCTATGACTCACTGAGTCCATTGTTGTATTCAGTAGGCCTAGTAGGTCATGGAAAGATTGGTTTGTAAACGTCTTCTTGGTTATCTTGATGAGCATGACATTCTTTCAGATAATCAATTTGGTTTTCGACATGGTAGGAATTGTGAGCAGATGTTGGCTAAATTTTATCATTTTCTCAGTGGTAATCTTGATAACAGCAAATATTGTAATTTGGTGGATGGGATTTTTCTTGACTTTAGTGCTGCTTTTGATAGAGTAGATCATACAATTTTGTTACAAAAGCTTCATTACTATGGTATCAGGAATAATGTGCTTAACTGGATTCAAAGTTTTCTTTCTGGTAGAAAACAGAGAGTTATCTTTGGCGAAGCTAAATCTGATTGGGCTTCAGTCACATCGGGTGTTCCTCAAGGTTCTGTTTTGGGGCCCATCTTGTTTCTGTTATTTGTAAATGACATTAATGACAACCTGTCCTCTCCCTTATTTCAATTTGCTGATGACCATACACTTGTGCGCTCTATTTGAACTTTTGAGGATCAAGTTGCACTGCAGAAAGATATTGACACAATTCACAAGTGGACCATTGAGAATAAACTCCCCGAATGCTTCTAAGTGTGCTGTCTTTATACATACAAGTTAGGTGGTATTCCAATTAAGGTTGTTGATGAGTATAAACTGCTTGGTGTTGTTTTCAATTCTTCCCTATCATTTTCTTCACATGTTGATAAAATCTGTAAAAAGGTTTCTCGCCTAACTGGTTTTGTCATCAGAACTTCTCGCCATATGCACTTCAGTGCTCTTCTGGCACATTCTCCGATAAAGTGTCCAAAAAGCCAAATTTGTGTCGCCCATAGTTTCAAGTCGTATTCAGACTTGTTTCGTCAGAAAGAAATGACTTTTATTAATGATAACTAATACTTAGGAGTTGCTTACTTAAATGTGTGAGGCTAGAGGTTGTAACATGCCTAGAAAGTATAAAACAATAAAGCTGATTATGCATATCCATTGTTTTCCTCCATGTCGCCAGCCAAGGTGCGATCCGTATAATGTGTCCCTGTTCGCTATACATGCGCGCATAATAATGGATTATAGGTACTTTTCATTAGCTGGTATCATGCCCTAATTATAAAGTATAAAACATCACAACGCAGGTTATTAAATTATTCCAACAGGTCTTTGAGAGTATGTCGCCAATATTGTTCACATATACGTTACCATATTTCTAATGGATAGCAATCTGTCAAAATAACTAGCTATATGAATGTTCTCATATGTGATGCGATCAAGCAAAATCAGTCGGAACTCGGAAATATTGAATTTTCAGTTTCTTATAGGATAGTAAACAGGATTTACAAATCTGGATTTTGGAGAAAACCCCATTGAAATTGAAGAAACAGTTCCAAAGATATCAGCAATTAAAGAGTTTCCAAAACAAAAGGAAACAAAAGGAAATATTTCCTTTGTATGGCTATATCTCAAAATCAATATGTCCGAGTTCCGACTGATTTTGCTTGATCACATCACATATGTGATGGATCAAGCAGGCTCCATAGTTATATTATATATGTGGTACATAACACAATGGTTTCAAGTAAAAAAAAATCAGGTCTAATAATGGCAAAATATCCTGACGTTACGTTCATGTCGTCACAGATACGTTACCTAAATTCTACTCCCCTCGGAAAAAACGCTGTAATAAATGAAGCCAAATACCATACCAGACTTCAGTACATTGGGTGATGACTGATCAAGTATGAGTATTAAGTCGGTAAGTTTTTACACTTGCACGATTAAGACAAAAGTGTGAAAGGGCTTCACAGATACGTTACCACTGATACGTTACCACCAATGCGTACAAGTAATATTGCTCAAAAATGAAGTATTGTTGAAAAATCACCCATGCATTGTTTTGTGCTCTGAAACTATTAAAGTTTACGATTCTGAATGATTTTCATGAATTCTTCGTGGTTGGAATTTTGCAATTACCGAGACCAAACTTGAACGCTTTATCGGAGAATGAGCCTTCTGCATCTATTTAAAGCATTGATACTCCCTCATCTTACTTACTGTGCTGTTATTTGGAATCCTTGTCAGACTGGCCTGCTTGATAGGTTAGATAAGAGTCAGAGAAAGATTTCTAAAGTTTTGATGTATAGGGAGAGGTGTCCTTCTGATCTTTCATATGAGTCTAGATTAGATGAATTTGGATTACTAAAAACATGCGACTTATTTGATTTGTTGAGGTTGATCTTCTGCTTTAAATTGGTTAATGGAATTGATCCTTCTTCTTCTTTTTGCCAATTTTTCAAGCCTTCTAAGGTTAAGGAGTTTAGGTATCTCCACTGTAGTTCTCATACCAATGCCTTTTTCAACTCTGTTTTTGTTTCCTTTCCACGTTTGTGGAATGAACTTCCCACTGATGTACGCTCTGTGCCCTCCCTTACCTTGTTTAAGGCCATGTGTAAAGAACATTTTATGATGTAATTATGTTTTTCATATGCATGTTTACTTTTTTTTTTTTTTTCTTTCATTGCAATTGCTGTTTTGAAATCTTTTGCCAGTTATCATTTTGTTTAAATTTAGGCAATTTGGCTGTATAATTTGAGTTGCATGTAGGCCCACTCTAAGGCAATAACTTTGTTCACGCATGTTTTATTTTTTGTACTGCCTATCTTGTGCACTGTTGATACATCATGTGTGCATAAGTTATGTCATAGAGTGTTTCACTCATTTTTTTCCTACAAATGTTTCTGGTTTAATTAATGCGTATCTATTATCTAAATTATTATTATTATTATTATTATTATTATTGTTATATGTACTTTAATATAATCAGGAAAGAAGAACACATTATGCTTGGACTGTTTAGTCTATTTCTTCTTTCCTGGATTGTCATTTAAATTGCTTTTAATGTTTTTTCATGTTTGTAATTTATGGCAATTGAAATAAATATTATTATTATTATTATTATCTGGGGTTAACAACCCTTATCTAGAGTTAAGGCACCTTATGTGGGGTTTAGATGCCTTTTCTGGAGTTTATGTTCCTTATTTAGGGCTAAGGCGCCTTATTTGGGGTTTAGACTGCTTTATCTGGGGTCTACGTCGCTTATCTGGGGTTACGGCGCATTATCTGGGGTTTATATGCCTTATCTGGGTTTAGACTGCGATATGCTAAGGTTAAGGCATCTTAGCCACAGGTAAGGAACGTAAACCCATGATAAGGCCATCTAAACCACAGATAAGGCGCCTTATCCCTAGATAAGGGATGTAAACCCAATATAAGACAGTTTAAACCCCATATAAGAGACATGAACCCCAGATAAGGCGGAAATGACACACTTATGCTTCTGCTCTCATTAAAAAAATCACATTTAGGTGCGCTTCAGACTCCGTATTGTACGTGCAATATTGTATGTACAATATTTTTCGTGACGTCAAAAAGTATTGCACGTACAATAAAAAGTATGTACCGGGAAAATATATATTTTGCCACAATCATTGGTTGCTTAATTGATACGGAGTTGCCAAATTTCTAAGAGTGGTAAATTTAGTGCAGTGTTCGTGCACGGAATGATGAACATCTTTTATGTCTTCTTGTATTCAACTGTACTTGAATTATTATATAATCAATGGGCACCTTTAAAGTTAATAATATTAATACTGATATTAATATAAAAAATATTAAAATTGTAATGATAATATAAATGGCACATTCAGTTCTTATTCATTTATTTATTTATTTATAGATTTATTTATTTAGGCCTATTTGTTTATTTATTTATTTATTTATTTATTTATTTATTGATTGATTGATTGATTAATTACTGATTGATTAATTGATTTAGCGATTCATTTATATTTAGTCATATATTGATTTAGTCAGTTTCTTAAGTATTATTTGTAGGCCTATGTATTTATTCTGGTTTTGATTTTATTGATATTGATATTTTTATTATTTTTTTAAGTTTTGGCATAGCATTTGTTACATTATAACACGTTGTGTTATGAATTTGCAACACCTTTTTACATGTTGATATCGGTGAGGCATGTTATGATGGTGTATGTTATAGGCCTACCTATGATCATCACAATACATCCATAAACGTGTTAATGCAGTAACCGTAGCTTTATAGGGGCACGGGAGCCCCCCCCATTGATCTGAATTTTGGAAAATCCATAGGAAAACTGCCAAAAACGGCTTGTATCCCTCCCCCCTCATCAGACCCGGATGCAACGCCTTCTATACATTTTCATTAATTATAGGCCAATTAATAGTAATGCGTTGAGATTTTAAAAAGTAATATCCGTCTTTATTTCTTTCTTTTTGAAATGATATACTCGTTACAAAAACAAATCAGCATGGAAAACATTTTTTTTCGTCAGAGGCAGATATTTGGTCTAATCAGTGTAAGCTACAAAATAGACGATCTTTTAAAATCATATTTAAATGGCTTTTTTTTCAACCTTATTGTTTGTATTTGTAATGTTCACACAATCTGACAATGTCATAACTTATACCTAATGTGAATCGTGCTTATAGGACAACGATTTTGAATTAAACATGTTAATTGTGATATCTTAATTCCCCTAGAACACCACAGTTAAGCGTCCGAAATTGTAAGTGGGTTTTATTTTATTTTACCTCATTATTTCGTTAAAATTACTCGAAAACCCTCCTAAGAGTTGTTACGAATAAATATTTCATAATTTTGGGCAAAGAATAGCCAAATAGTTGACCGAAATCGTATATTTGCACCAATATTTGACTGAAATCGTATATTAGCATTACCGTCCCTTCGTGGCTTTATTGCAAGCCAAAGTGCTGCTAAATGTGAAACGAGATTACTTGAAATATATATTTCAGAGTTGAAAGAGTTGAACATATTTCTGAAATATGTCTCTCTGATTGGTTGATTGTCAAGAGGATTACGGCATCCTCAAAGCCTCTTGCTGTAATTCTCTATTCGATATCTATTATAGGACCGATCTTTTGAAATCCATACAACCGTGTCAAATGAAATAGTCTCGAATCATAATTTGTGCACGATACAACGTTGATAGGCCTACCGTACGTCAGATTTCGGAATTTTATTGAAAATAGGCATAAATTACATTGAACAGGTTGAATGCTGGCAAAAGTAGACAAAATAACTATGGGTCGAATTTACATTAATCAGTGTCCTGGGCCTGGGTAACATTTAGGACTCCTTCGCATTCTAAAACAATACTTCACCAAATGTCCTTGCTTTCATTTTCTCATTTAATTTGTTTTAATTTTAATTAATTTCTTTATCCACTGGCTCTGTGGTAAATCCGGCGGTATTGCCAAATATTTCTCGTCCGTTATCCGTGTTAATCTATTTATTTATTAAAATCCTGTAATCACATGTATAGGCCTAGTGTATTTGATAACAAAGTTGTTTTTATTTTTGATTGGAATTTGGGGTTCCATAGATTTACAAGTGGTCTGTTTTTAGACGATTTCATATATAAAATATGTTTGGGCATGGCGGAATTAGTATATGATTAAAAATAGACATACTCTTAGGCCCCCTTTTTTAATGTTTGTACATTATTAATATTAATATTAATATTACTGTACAAAATGCAAACGAATGTATATATATTTGATTGTTTTGTAAACATTAAATTTGATGTTTACTCATAATTATGTCTGGAAAGTCAGGGATAAAACTAAGGAGTATCGGTATTTAGTTTCCTGGGAAAGTGGATCAGATGAGCAGTGAGTAAAAACATTCCCTCTAAATGTTTATTTTATTTTTATTTGTTAATGAATTTATTAGGCCTACTGGTAAAGTGCAGAAAAAACCCAAACGCACTCTAGGATTTTTCATCAGCAGCAGTAGAAATTTCTCTTGCATAGATTTTCGGGTGACCTCGCTTGGATTTAGCAAACAATGAACCGTCAGGGTTATAGCGCGTTATTTAATCTGATTCAACTCGTCGTGGCACGTATATTTATTGGACGTGCAATACTTTTTGACGTCACGAAAAATATTGTACATACAATATTGCACGTACAATAAGGAGTCTGAAGCGCACCTTACGCTCTACCAAATGGGGACCATCTTGGATTTCTGGGCAAAAATTATTTTGTAACGTCAAATTAATGTCAGATTCGGATTTCTTGGGGTCGACTTACCGGAAAAAATGTCTTTGTACGCGATTTTAGGTAATCTGGTTCAAAACTTATTTTTTCAAGATGGCGCCGGCGGCCACCAACTTGGATTTCTGGGTAAATATGAGTTCGTAATGTCAAAGTCTTCTCAAATTTGAAATCCTTGTGGTCGACTTATCCAAAAAGTGTCTTTGTACACGATTTTAGGTCCTCTTGTTCAAAACTAAATTTTTCAAGATGGTGCCGGCCACCATCTTGGATTTCTGGGTGAAAATAATGCCGTAATGTCAAACTACTTTGTGCATGATTATAGGTGCTCTGGTTCAAAACTTAAATTTTCAAAATGGTGGCGGCGGCCATTTTGGATTTTGGCCTCTAGCGAAAAATGCCGGGATTTTCGCGAGGGACATGGTGGCTATTTTTTTCTAAATGGTCCATAGAAGTCGAATCAATCGTCAAACCTTACTAGCCAGAGAGTGGTCACCAAATTGAACTTTTTCACCTACCTATAGGTCAACTAAAGCGGTACGGTTTGAGTTATTTATCAATGGTTGTATTTTGTATCAACCCTTATGTTCACCTTTTTTGGCTCTAACTCTACCTTTTGCATCCTTCCTTTGTAGATTAACAGGAAAGCATGATATGGTTTTTTTTAACGTCTCTTTAGCATTTGATAACACAGTTAGTTCTGAAGAGCTTCACCTTACCTCAATATCTACATCAACGTGTCATGTGATGTTATAATCAATGAATGTGATTGACAAAACCAAATTACACAAACCAACATGATATTACGTATTATGTAAGCTCGTGTTATCATTTAAATGCGATATCAAAATAGGGGTGCGGAAAAAGTTAAAAACTGGGTGCGAACATTTGAATTCATTTAAATAACTTTTCAGCTGTCAGACTGATGTTATGTATCAGTGAATATATTCTGTATTGTCCTCAATGAAATTCAACACCTTTCTCTTCATGTAATTTTCATTTAAAAACTTTACCCAGTACAATAATTGTAACAAGCAAATGCATGTTAAACCTTATTTGAAATTTATTGAATATTCGTTTAAGAATAATTATTTTTTGAACGTTAGAATTAATAACACACTTTTTATCACACATTTACCATTTTGGAAAATCAACGCAATTACGGTAATTATTCGCTATAAATTTGTTTTAAATGCCGTCATTTGAACTCAAAAAGACTACCGTACCATACACAAACGGTCTATTTGCAAAATAGTATATTTTTGTTGACAATTTCGTATGTTTTCCATTATATAGTGTCATGATCATCCGATCATATGGCCGACGTTACCATGATATGGATGATTTGAATACAATTACGTCAGTGCATTTGTTTGTTGCATATTATGTGGTAATTAGTCAATATCAAATATTCATCTTTTGGATGCCGACGCTGGTCCTGTGCATATATGGCACGTTTGCAACGCCCTAACTCAGGTGTCAATTTGTGGATAAAATTAAATAAAATTAAATATCTTTTCTTCTATATGTCCGTTTTTCCGTCTCCCGGGGAATTGACTTGAAAACACTATGAGGATTACTCAGTTAATTTTTGAGGACAAAAATCATGAAATTGGTGGTGTACAGGAATTTTGTTATGGCCAAGTTTTAGGCCAAAAAAATATGATTTTTTTCGAAATTTTTTTTGACCGAAAATTCGACCCTTTCTCGCTTATCTGATGAATTTTCAACTTCTTTTTGACATATGTGGTAGATATGACTTTGGTGTTTATATTTCCTGAAGTAATTGTTGTAATTTTGCTTAGTTTTATAAAAAGAAGTGATTTTCTGCATGGAGTTGTTTCGATATTCGGCTTTGTTTACGTTTCAAAACCAAAACTGAATTTCCTGGCTCGCGCATGCGCCGTGCGTTTGTTACTAGTTAATATTTTGTTTGGTCAGCCCCCTCAATGTTGTAAATCTTCCCAATCCAATGAGCATAATAATTATCATATAATATCATTACTATAATAATAGTCTGCCATTTGATATATTATTGAGCTTGAACGTTTGAACTGTAGGCCTATAGGCCTATATATTCAACCGGTGTATATGCAAATTTAAGGTAGGCCCTATACAGTAATAAAACGCAAATATTGCAATATAGGCCTAGGCCTATATAAAGATTGGGAAAAATGAAATGTTGACCAATTTATGAATAATAACTATAAAACTCATACTGAAAAAAAGAAGTAAAAACATAAACAGATTTTATATATTGAATCATATGATATAGGCCTATCTCAAAAAACAAAAAATCAACAAAACAAAACAACAAAAAAACAAAAAAAAAACGAACAAAAACACACAAATGTTTATAAATCAAGTTGAATATAAGTACATTATAAGCTCCATCATAAAATAATGGCCCTTTGCTCTTGATACCCCAGCCAGCCTATTTTTAAAATCCTTTTTATTTAGCCTATAGGCCTAGGCCTACTATTTAAAAAAAACCCGGAAAAAAACCCATAAAAATCCCTTCCCTGTGCATTCAGTTCATGACAATGTCCAGTTGGTGTGTGTGGGCTGTGTGGGGTGTGTGTGTGGAGGTGTGAATGTCCTCAGCGGGGTGTTGATTTGTCTCGTCCTTGTCGTCCTGTCTTCTGTGTTATCATTCTTGAAAAGTTGAAAAAGAAAAAAAAAAAGTTTTCAGCCTGATGAGCCAATCGCAATTGGTATTAAAGCTACAGGCTATCCGTAATAAATAACGCGTATGTGCAGCTCGTATGATAATAAATGGCCATGAAATCTTGGTACGAGATTTGATCAGTAAATTTTTGTTGACGAAAAGCGCACCATGAATGGAGCAAGATGATTGAAGGAAGCAATCTCTAAATTAGTTGGTAAGTATGGAATACATGTATGAAATGCTGATCAGGTTTCAAGGCATTAAGTGAACGATTTAAAGAAAAGCTTAACAACCCTACCGAATTTTGCAACCATGCATGCAGGGCCGGGGTAGTAGACCTGCCTGCATGTCTTCTTCTTCTTCTTCTTCTGATTACTGCTTAACATTCCAGGTGGAAGACAAACAAGCAGGATTATTGCGCATGCGTGAAATGATTTAGTCTCTTTCGTTAGCTTCCTTAGATTTGAAATAGTTGTGAAGTGCCTCTTTAAACTGGTCTGGATTGTTTATATCAGTTATGTTGTGTGGTAAGTCGTTCCAATCTCGTGCTGTCCACGGTACATATGAAAATTTATAGATGTCAGTGCGAGATTGTATTTGGGTAAATGAGTTTGCGTTAGAGCGCCTGGTGTGCCGTTGAGCGGCGACAAGTGCGAATGGACTGGCAGTGCCAGGTGGCCCCTATAGCTTTGTGCAGGATGGTTAGACGCTGGATCTTTCTTCTTGTGGAAAGCATCTCCCAGTCAAGTTGTCTCATGAGGTCTGTGACGCCCGTCTTCCAATCGGAGTCATTGCAAACCATCCTCGCTGCTCGCCTCTGGATCTTACCCCTTTTTTTGATCAGGTCGTTGGTGTGGGGATCCCAAACCCCAGAACAATATTCTAGGGTAGGCCTTACCAATGCCTTGTAGGCAGCTTCTTTAGTGTCTTTAGTGCACGAGCTTAAGTTCCTACTAATAAAACCAAGGGTCTTACTCGCTGAATTCACTGTTCTTGAAACATGAGTGTTCCACTTGAGGTCTTGGGTGATGTCGACCCCTAAATAAGTGTGGGATGTGGTCTCTTGAAGAACTTTCCCCCCAAGAGTGTACTGGGTCACTATGCTAGTTTTAGAAGCCGGTATCATAATACAAAACACTTATCAGTGTTAAAGGACATTTGCCACTTATTTTGCCAAATGGCCAGTTAAGTCCAGATCACCTTGTAACGATTTAGTGTCATTTTGTGTACGAATGGGTTTATATATGATGCAATCGTCCGCAAACAAGCGGGTCGTACACTTTAGATTTACCGGCAAGTCATTGATATAGGCGAGGAACATCAGCGGGCCTAAAACAGTGCCCTGGGGAACCCCGGACTTAACACTGACCCATTTAGAATGTTCCCGCCCACAATGACTCGCTGGCTCACGACCCTTCAGGAAAGCAGACAACCAGTGGTTCAGTTTACCACTGATACCATACTTGGATAACTTCAGCAACAGTCTGTTATGGGGCACTACATCGAATGCCTTACTGAAGTCCATTATGACCGCGTCAGTCTGAGTCCTGTTATTATGGGTGAGCGAGGTCATGTATGGTTTGTATCAGTTGTGTTTGACAAGAATGTTTGCTTCTGAATCCATGTTGCTGATCAGAAAGAATATGATTGTCATCAAAGTATTTCATTATATGGGAATGTATAACATGCTCCAACACTTTACTACATACAGAAGTGAGCGAAACGGGCCTGTAATTACTAGCCCTTGTGCGCTCACCCTTTTTGTATATGGGGGTAACATTTGCAAGCTTCCAGTCTTTCGGGAGCTCTCCCGAGTCAATAGATTTTTGATAAATTACTGATAACACGGGTGCAATCACTGATGCAGTTTCTTTCAGTATACGTGGTGGTATTCCGTCAGGACCAGCCGCACTTTATGAGGATGAAGATTACTGAGCAGCTTTTCTATCCCAGGCGTTGTTACATTTATGTCTGAAATTGGAGGTAAGTTGCAGGTGTCCATTGTGGGCAACGAAGAAGTGTCCTCATTGTTAAAGACTGAACTGAACTGGTCGTTTAGTAGTTCGGCTTTCCTGATGTTGTCTGACACTAGGTTTCCATGCTCCTTCAACGCTGGTATACCCGATGAGTCTTTCTTCATGCTCTTCACAAAGGACCAAAACTGTTTCTTTGATTCCAGACAGTAGTCCTTGATGTAATTCCTGCGGGCTGAACGTGTCACCCTGTGTGTGTTCTTTCTCATAGTTTTGAAGTTGTCCCAATCCTCGCTTTCACCACTCTTCCTTGCCCTGTTGTAAGCTCTCTGTTTTCGCCTCATCATCCTCTTGACCTTGTAGTTTACCCATGGTGGTTTATTAGCTTTACCTGCCATCTTGGATGGAATATGTTTATCCATTGTTGATAAAATTTCTGTTTTGAATTGAGTCCAAAGCTCTTCAACTGACTCCGTGTGTGAGTTCTTATTTGTGAAGTCAGTGGTGTACTCATTTAGATCTTTCATGAGATCGTCCATATTTGCCTTGTGATAAAGGTAAATTTTATGGGGTTTTTGGCGACAGATTTTTGGATTTATGTTCACAGTAATGGCTGGTATCCCATCATGGTCGCTGATTCCTGGGAGGTTGAATGCGGTTTCCACAAGCGTAGAGTTGTTGGTGAAAAACAAATCTAATATTCTGTCCCGTCTAGTTGGTTCATTAACAACTTGGTCTAAGTTGAAGTCACAGGCTAAGTCGATCAACTGTTGGCATATGATCTTGGGGTCTGATCCAGGATTGATAGACTGTGTGTTCCAATCGATATCACCTAGATTGAAATCTCCTCCCAGCCAGATATTTCCGGCGTATGAGTTCTTTATTTTTGTTAAGGAGTCTCTCAATTCTTGTAAATATTGGATTTTCTTTTTGTCTGGTGGGCGGTAAAACGCTCCAATGAGGAGCGGTTTTGATCCAACTATTTGAATCTGGACCCAGACCACTTCACTTTCTGTGTCAAGGTCGGCCCTGTGGGCACAGACCATATCACTTTTAATTGCTATCAAAACACCTCCGTGTGAGTCCTCTCTATCCTTTCGGATAACGGTGTAATTCTCAGGGAATATTTCATTATTACCAATTGTGGGTTTAGCCATGTTTCAGGCGCTATAATCACGCCGGGATTTTGGGCTTCAAACAAGCTGCCAAGTCAGCAACTTTATTTTTGACGCTTTGGAAGTTTATGACTAAAACTTTCATAGTTTTTGCTTTTTGAGATTTTTGAGTTCTTTGTCTTTTCACTCCAGTGTTTCCTGGAGGATTTGGTTTGGGTGAAGAGGAGGCAATGGGTGGGCTCAATGGAGGAACTTCATTACCCGGGTCTGTGGTACTGAGGCTCGAGAAACTGTTTGACAGGTCCAAGTTCCATTGCGAGAATAACGATGTTGAGTAATTTGGCATTCCGCAACTACAGCATGTCCAGGAAATGTTTGAGTTTCCTAGAATTTCATAGTTCAGCGTGTTCATACCCATGCATTGTGCATGGTACCATCCTTGACACTCGTCACACTGAACTGCCTTTTGTGCCCAAGTACAAGGGTTCTGACATATGATGCAGGGGAATTTCGAGCAGGAATCATTCCCGCTCAAGCTCGGGTCTGGTCCAGGATTTAGTTCACAGTCCCCGGCTTGCATGAGTAGGAGGCAGGCAATATAAATGACAGTATTCTTGTTGATTTCTTTAACAAGAGATTTCCTCTGTTTTGGTATGAGTAACTGTATAGGGAAATACTTATAATTGAATTTCGTCATTATGCCCGGCTCCAGATCGAAACTCATCAGGAGATCAAAAAGTTTATCCACCTGTATGCATTCATCCTTTGGTATGAGCTGGTAATATTGGTCAAGGGTTGATAACTTGTTGTGTGCCCCCAGTAATGTGGCTCAAAACTAGTACAGTTACTAGATACACTTACACGGGTGCTCAGATGAGATGGAATAATAATAGTTTCAAACACTGGGTCTAATACAATCAAATCTTCATCGTCCTTGATAACAGATAGGAATGGGAGATCAAAAAAGCTTATCCACCTGTATGCATTCCTCATTTGGTAGGAGTTGGTAATATTGAACAATAAGGGGTGGTAACCTGTTGTATGCCCCCAGTAGTATGGCATTAAACTAATGCAGTTACCAAACTTACTTACATGAACATGGCTGTTCAAATGAGATGGGACAACAATAGTATCGATCACCAAGTTTGACACGACTGAGCCATCACCATCCTGCACACTGTTGTTTACAAACAGAGTACGGAAGTCAAGATCATTTATCCACCTGTAAATATTCATTATTTGATACGAATTACTGATAATAGGCAATAAGGGGTAACCTGTTATGTGCCCCCAGTAATGTGGTGTAAAACTACAGTTGCTAGACACACTTTCATGAACAATGGTGTTCAAATGAGATGGGGCAATAGTGGTTGCAGTCAATGACTGTGAGTTCGACTCGACAAAACCATCATCGTCCCACACACTGCTGTTTACAAACAGGGATAGGAGGTCACAAATGTTTATCCACCTGTATGCATTCATTATTTGGTTTAAGATGGTGGTATTGAACAATAAGGGGTGGTAATCTGCTGTATGCCCCCAATAATATGGTATAAAACTCATACAGTTGCTAAACACACTTACGTGGGTGTTCAAGTGTGATGGGACAATAGATTCAATCACTGATTTCCTCCCGACCGAATTGTCATCATCCCACACACTGTTGTTAACAAACAATGATAGGAGGTCGAAGACATATGTCCACCTGATTGTCTTCATGTGTTGATATGAGCTGGTGATGTTGAGCATATATACGGGGTGGTAACCTGTTTCATGCCCATAGTAATATGGCATAAAACTAGTACAGAATCCCAACACACATATATGGGAGTTAAAAGGAGATGGGACAACAATAGTTTCGATCACTGAGTTCGTCCTGACCAAACCATCATCATCCCACACACTGTTGTTGGCAAATAGAGATACATGTAAGAGGTCATGATAATTTATCCACCTGTATGCATTCTTCAATAATTGGAAGATGTTAGTGATATTGAACAATGGGGAGAGATAACCTGTTTTATGCCCCCAATGTAAATTTGGCATAAATTTCAAACTAGCATAGTTACCAGACACACTCATAGGGAATTTCAAATGGGATGGGATAACAATCGCATCAGTCACTGAGTTCATCATGACCGAACCGCCATCATCCCTCACATTCATGACATTCACATTGTTGGATACAAATGATTCAGTTTGTTGGTTGAAGACTGCTACAGCGACAGTTATAATTAGCACTATACTCACAGAATTCCACAGGAACATAGTTCAGATAGTTTAGTACAAGTCACTTAGAAAAATAGGGGGGTACACCCAGCACAAACCAGGACCACTCGCACTGTGCCGGCTCGGTGGCAAAAAGTTTAGCACTCCATGGTCGCCATTTTCCTTGCTGACGTAAGAAAATGTGTGGTGCAATCCAAGATGGAGTCTATTGTTTCTCCGTTGACTCGGCTGTCCAGTTTATAATGGTAAAATAATCCAAGTTCGAGGCAAATAAATTCCACTAAGCAGCTAGTTTTGGTCTATAAGATGTAATTAACCAAAACGTAAGTTTTTAGATGGAATTAGACTATAAATATGATGTAAAATGGAGTGGGTTTTCGGAGAGATGTTGCTACCGATCCTTCCACTTCCGAGACGCATGCGCAATCACTTCACTGTGAGTGAAGTGACTCACTCCATGTAGAAATGAGATATTAGTATGGCATGCGCAATCACTTCGGTCCTATCCTTCAACATACTGACATTTACTGGCCCGATAATGTCATAATGTTAAATTATTATTATTAAAGATACCGAGTTACAGTTACTGGAACTAGCAGGGGTAGTACCAGACGTGGTCTAATTCTGCATAAAACCGGGCCACGTTATTTCTATAGATCTGGTGCGCATTCAAATTGCATTGTATTGCATCGTAATTTCATTTGTGTCCATGCTAATTATGTTTACACAACATGAACTCACAAATTCGCCGATAATATGTGATCAAAAGCGATCGGAATGTTACAAAAATACAGATCGCATTCGGCTTACTTCATGAGATGATCTTTGGAAACATTTGGCATAATTTGTCATGGTGCTTGCGGAATGCCATGCAGTAAAATACTAAAACGTTGCGGGCAATTCATGATTGACAACTAAAAATCAGTGTGTCGTTCGTACCTCTGCTGTCAATTTCTTATCCACTCACTAGTCCTCACAAAAGCTTTGTGTTGATTACGTAATGTGTGGAGGCATATTGCAATAAGTACAATGAAATAATGAGTAGGGCGGGCTCTGGGGCGGGTTTCTTCTTCGTCTTACGTAACAGTATTGTTCTCCAAAAAAACCCGGAAGCGCTACATATGGCGCTATAGCTGAAATACAGCCAGATAATGTAAGATAGTAAATGTAAACCTGTATTTTAGCTAGAGTATCTCGAGCTAGGTAGTACCTACATTTATAGGACGTCATCAATCTTTTGGTTTGTTCCCTAACTACAATGTAGCAATAAAAGTCCAATTTTAATACATTATTTGGCCAATTTTTGGAAATTAGGGCCAAAAATAAGCGTTTATAGGGTGTTTTTCTCTTAGAAGACTAATTTCAGTTAATATGCATTCTAATTTTTGGAAAAGACATGTTTCACGGTATTAAACATTGGTAGACATGGGTGTTGAACTCAACCATTTTAAAACCCCTTGCTCCTAGACTAAATTAATTGTCAATGTTAAAATTCTATGTGGTTAATTTTCAGGAAACCATACCATTATAACATTAGATCATGATGTGATTTTCTGTTGAAGCTGGTAGACTTCAACCACATGTGTAATGATAAAGAAACAAGCTGATTGGATGACATGATACTTGAGATAATGGCTTGATGAGATCAGAAGAGTGGGAAGCTGTGAAAAGAATTACAGGTACTGCAGGTAAGAAAATCCCTCAAAGATTTGGAATTAGTTTATCCAACTGGAACTTAGCATAGTTGGCAGTGCTGATACAAACCCACCCTTTTTATTTTATACCCTTTATACCAAAACTCTGAAACCCACCCTTTCTAAGCGTGGTTGCTACTTACTATTACTAATCATAGATGAGTGGTTATGATGGTACCAGGAGGTGCAGATTTGCATCCAAAGAGAATTACATATTGAAGTTTTAGATGACCAAACACTACAGAATGGGATTTCAATGTTTTTTGTGTTTCATTTAGTGTCATTCAATCGCAAATTACAGTAAGCTTTGAGATTGCAATTGTTGACTTCTAAATCCACCCTTTTTATCAGTGACCACCCTTTATATTTGGACACACATTTTAACCAGAAATTTTTCAAACCCACCCTTTTAAGCATTTTGTGGACCTCTCAAACCCACCCTTTCTAAAGCATGGGTTACCAACAGTGGGTTTGGATAATGTGCGAGATTCTTGAGTGCGAGTTGTGAGTTCTTGAGTACGAGATGCGAGTTCTTGAGTTCGAGTTGCGAGATGCGAGTTGAAATCTGCGAGTTGCGAGTTGAAATTTGCGAGTTGTCAAAGGAAGTTGCGAGTTGGATTGCGAGTTGCAAGTTGACATTTGCGAGTTGAAATTTGCAAGTTGCGAGTTGAAATTTGCGAGTTGTGAGTTGAAATTTTGTGAGTTGCTAAGAGGAGTTGTGAGTTGAATTGCGAGTTGTTCACAACTTCAACACATGTCAACATAATATTCTTCACATTCTGAATGTTCTGAACATTCAAAGCCATAATGTGTGATTTGCTTACAACTCAGTTTTTCTAAAAAATCTCCATGGCATGGTTAACACTTGGACTACATTGAAAATTAAGTATACAGGAATATGCAAACGGTAAAGCAGGGCAAGCATTGAATCTGGGTGTCACAATTGATGCTCACCAGTAATTGTTTATGAATTGCACACATCCCACAATACATTGTACTGTACTTCAGAAATGAAATCACCTAAATTTGACTATTTATATGGGCATAAGACTACATATGAGAGTATTGACAGTTGCTTAGAAAATATTTCTCCTTAATCCTTATGATATAAAAGACCTATATCTTTAAAGTAAAAATTGCAGCTGACTTTGGATGTTAAAAGTACACATACATTGTGTAGCACTACTTTCAGGCTCTGTGAATATACTATCAAGCGGGGATGCATTCATCCCGGTTGCTCGCGACACACACTTGCTACGTGTGTGAGGGCCACAGACTGTGGCTAACATTGTGGAGCTTGAAACTAGTCAATTCCACTGCATAATGGGATGAACAATGTATTTACTGTGACCAGGTTTATGCCATGTGTGGTGGCATGACAGAGCTTTAGAGCTGCTCAAAGAACACCATAATAGGTCTATAACATAGGAAAGAGCTCTGGGGTTATGCATCATTGATTCTCCCACTTCTGCACATACAGGTTATAAATTAGCTAGACTTGTACCCAAGTCTACCTCATCTGAGTCAAACCGACTTGAGTATACCTCGTCTAAGTCAAGCCGAGTCCATTCGAATCCGAGTCCGAACCACTGACCGAGTCCTTTTGTGTCTGAGTCCGGACTCAAGAACAGGGTGCCGATCGAGTCTGAGCTAAATCCGAGTCCAGCAAAACTAAATGAAATGAGTCCGGCTCAAGTCCTGACTTACTTTGAGTTCATGTTCAAAATTAAAGTTATGAACATTATATCAAGGATTCCAAATAGAGATGAATATGAACCAATCCCATTTATGTATATTGTACACAGCTACAATGTGTGCAAGTGTTATTCCCAGTGTTATTATCTCTTAGATTTCAGCTGTTTGACTAGAATAATAAGGGTTGTGCAAAAATAAATTTAAAAAGGAAAGTGGAAAAATTGAGTGAAGCACTGTTTTGGAATGAGGAATAGGTTACATCATGGATTCGGATAGGGGCCCTAAATTTTAGCCTGGCCAAGGGCCCGGAATAAGGGTAAATCTGGGCCTGACTGCAAAGGTGTACAATTTGTTACATCCTACATTTTACATGTACATGTAACAGTATGAAACCTGTGTGCTATTTGTGCTACCTGCTACATGTCCCATTCACACCCTAACTGATACACATTGTCATGTATTACTAGGCATGTCCACTAAAAATTGAAGTACTTTTAAATTGATTCAGACCTACCTTATTGGCTGGGAATTGGTTAAAGAAACATTTTGGCGTTTAAATAATCTTAATCGGACGTTTCATTCCAGAGATATGGCCTTTCGAGTGTCACGGTTTTATATAGGGCTGCTAGAACATGTTAAAAAGTTAAAGTCCAAAAAGGAATACTAACAGAAAGTGCAACTTTAAGGTACTTTTTCTTAATGTATTTATTAACTAGCTTATCTGGAACATTATATTTGCTTATAACAACATGAAAATAAGATCATCCTGAAAATTTAATCGATTTTGTTGACATACAACAAAAAATATAAGACCTCAAAACCCATGGTTTGTTTGGTGAAACCTCAAGCATGATCATAGATGGCCGCCATGAAAAATATCTCCATAGAGGAGATGAACAATAAGTGCATTATTTCAAATGAAAAGCGGTAGTCTTAAACATTGTTCAATCTTTTAAGTTCAGCACATTTTATCTTCAAAAATTATTATATTTCATCATGGCATAAGTTTGGTAACATTAATCACTACCAATTTTGAGAAATTTGCTCCAACTCAAAGGTTATCTTTACTATACATACATACATACAATATTTCTATAGCGCTTTTTCACAGTTCAAAGCGCTGCACAGAACAAATAAAAACAAATGAAATTACAACAATTCAAAAGGTGGGTTTTAAGATGCCTTTTAAAGATCTGCAGTGACGGGCCTCTCTGATGGAAGTGGGCAGTGAATTCCAGTGGCGAGGACCGTACACTGAGAACCCACGGTCACCTGCAGATCTTTTGGTCCTGGGAATAGCAAGTCTGGTAGCGTCCTTGGATGAGCGAAGATTACATTTGCTGGAATGGGTGTTGTACATAGAAATTAGCTCAGACAAGTAGGTAGGGGCACTGTTATTAATACACTGATACATGAGAACAAGGATTTTGAAGTTAACTCGCTGCTTGACTGGGAGCCAGTGAAGACGGGTGAGGTAAGGTGATATATGATCGCGTCTACGAATACCGAAAATCAAGCGAGCAGCTTTGTTTTGAATGCGTTGAATTTTCGCGAGTTGGGCTTCGTGATACCAGCAAGCAGCGAAGTTACCATAATCGAGGCGGAGCTCACAAGGGCTCGAACAACATGATGACAGTTTTCTTCATTGAGGTACCGCCTTATACGAGAAATATTTCGGAGTTGAAAATTAAGAGTACGGCATAACCCATTTACATGATCTGACATAGACATAGTACTGTCAAAAATAATACCAAGATTACGGACCTTATTAATAGATTTAACGGTAGTTGTACTTACTTTAAGACTAAGAGCATGAATAGATTTAAGGTTATGAGGTGAGCCTACAACAAAGAACTCTGTTTTCAACATGTTTAACTTCAACTTAGCATGAGTCATCCAGCACTGAATATCAAGGATGCAGTTCTGAAGCCGATTTATAGCATCAATTTGATCCATGGGTTGTTTAGGGTTAAAAGCAGTGTATAACTGAGTATCATCGGCGTAAATATGGTAAAAAGTTTGTGCTACGAATGATCATGCCAAGAGGTAAAGTATAAATTGAAAAGACAATGGTCCCATGACAGATCCTTGAGCCAGCCCACAGTCAAGGGAGACAGCAGCAGCAGAAAAAGTGTCGTCGATGTTGACACGACTGTGTCTGTTAGACATGTATGATTGAAACCACTCTAGGGGTGGTCCAGAGACACCCATAGTAATGAAGTCTGTGGATGAGGGTGGCATGATCGATGGTGTCAAAAGCTGCGGTGAGGTCTAACATGACCAGCAGCACAACGTTACCCTCATCCAGCTCATGCATAAAATCATTTTTAACTTTGAGCAAAGCAGTTTCTGTGCTGTGCCCTTGCCTGTAGGCTGACTGAAGGGGCTCACTGAGTTTGTTTGATGACAAATAATCTTTATATCTAGCAGCAACAATGTTCTCAATTACTTTGGATATGAATTGGATGTTAGAAATAGGCCTATAATTTTTCAACACATTTGGATCAAGAGACGGTTTTTAAGAATGGGGTGACAATAGCATTCTTGAGAGTAGTAGGAAAATTACCGGTGCACATAGAGACATTTACAATTTTGGTGATAATGGGCACAACAAGAGACAGGTTCTGTTTCAAGAGCCATGTGGGAAGCGGATCAATAGAACAGGTCTTGTTAGGAAGTTTGACCAAGACCTTTTCAACTTCCTCCAGAGACGAGGTTCGAAAACATTCAACCTGTGCCCTGCTTGCTCATCACCTTCAATCTTGTAATCAATGTCATAATTGGGCATAACAACAGCATCTAAGTCCCCTACGGATCTTGTCCGTTTTACTCTTGAAAAGTTGGAAAACTGTTCACTCATGATATCTGAAGAGCTGTAGACAGGCATGTTGAGCAAAGTATTGATGGTACGAAACAGATCTTTGTCATCCCCACTGGCTATTTTGGTTTTGAAAAACTCAGTTTTAGCACTCGTGATCATGTCGTTCACCAAGTGCAATTGATCAAGATAACATGTGCGATCGTGTTCTGACTGAGACTTTCTCCATTTTCTTTCGAGCCTTCTGCGAACTCGCCTAGCACAAGCAATGTCTTCATTAAACCATGGTAGCCGAGTGCGGATGGACAAAGATCTTGTTTTGAGAGGAGCATGATGGTCAAGTAATTTGGTACAAACGACAGAAAAGTGGTTGACCAATTCATCCGCTGATGACAAGGAGTCAGGAATTTCAGAGAGCTGACATTTAAGGTCTTGAGTAAAGATGTAGGATCAAAACCCGGAAGTCCCGTTTGGTTTTGGTTACCTTCTTGGGAGGAGGTTTGTTATATGCCAGAATGAACTCAATAAAAAAGTGATCAGATATCAGTGACTTCTTAACACTGTGGGTAACAACAATGTTGTCATCAGGCCTGGATATCAGAAGATCAAGGGTATTACCACTTATATGGGTTGGAACGGTGATGTGTTGTTGAAAACCATTTATGGATATGGTGTCATGAAAATGACGAACATCTGGTAATTCAGGTTTATTAACGTGGACATTGAAGTCCCCTACTATAATCAATTTGTTTGGCATAAAAGAAACCTCGTCCATTAAATTATCAAATTCCTGTAGGAAATCTGATATAGGATATTTGTTAACCTTTGAAGGTTTGGGTCTATACACATATAAATGTTAAACCAGAATCAGAGTCAGTAATACACATATGTTCAATTATTTTCAGGTTACAGGTTGTCGGAGTTACAGTTAAGTTCAGGGTTGATTTAAACAGAGCACCAACTCCACCTCCACCCCGAATAGATCTTGGGACGTTAATGAAGTTGTACCCAGGTGGTGTAAATTCACCGATTTTGGTTGTGTCATATTCATCCAGCCAAGTCTCTTGCAGAAACAAAATGTCTACATCATGTTCGATAACGTAGTCACACACATACACTGTTTTGTTTCCTATTGAGCGGGCATTCCATGATCGGATGTCTAAATACTGGCCATGTCGTGGAAGTTTCACCAGGTGGTTATGGGTTGTGACCGCATCAGTTTTTCGGTCTAGCAAAAATGTTAGTTATGACAGGGATGGAACATTCGACAGGAGAGGGGTCCAGCAGGGGATGGGCGGCAGACGGGTAGTGTTCTATGGGTCTCGATCGCACTCCTCCACGTCGCCCTCTGTGAGTGGTAGGAATATTGTTTATGTCTAGTTCAATAAGTCGAGACCAGACGTCAGGGGACAGATGTGTCGTCTTGTTGTAACATTTGCCGATTTCCAGAAGTCTGTCACGGCTGTAAGTGACAAGTGCAGGGAATGGGGACCTATGTTCATTTGTATCAGGGCCTGGATTGGAGCTAATGTCTACATTGAGCAATACACTGTGTGTGCATGGAAGCCATGATTGGTAGCATATGAGCCTCATATGAAATGGACATGGTAGTGAGAAGTGCACGGGAAGTGCATGATTTGAGATGGGCAGCATGTAGGCTTAAACATTCTTAAATTTCTTAACATCCTACACATTTTGTCTTCAAAAATAGTTAAATTTTATGAGTATGTAAGTTTGCTTGACTGATTCACTCCAAATTCGGAGATAATTGCGTTTGAACACCTGATGCACGGAATGGTGTCACTTCAACCTGTTGTAGTTCTCATCTCATTAAATTTTTCAATAAAAAAAGTTGATCTCTTCATGAAGGAAGGTCCTCTCTATTTACTGACCAAACAGGAAAAAGTTTGGTTAATGTTTTCTGGTGGAATCAGGAATTTCTTGAAACACCCTGATATATGCCTACATTTGGATCAAAACAAGTCATGTACACCATTTAACAGGCCTGGTATTTCTTGTATCGATCAGTTTCTCCATAGACAATACGTGTGTGAGTCCACGCACACAGTGAATGAAAAATCGTTCTAGTGGAAACTGTATTGACAGTGGGCATCCCTAGTATTACCGTGTTCACATTTCATCTAGATTTTCAGGTGACTGGGTCGAGTTCAGAGATGTTGTTTGAATGTGGAATTCAACAGGACCTTATTCATAAAAATAATTTGAAGTGTTAATGCAACACATCTCCAATATTTTGATAAATCACAGCAACTTGAGGTAAATTTTACAAAATTATTTCAAATTTTGATCAATCTGTAAAATTGCCAAAATTCTGTTAATTAGAAAGCTTAAAATCGACAAATTGCTGGAACTTATGCTAAATTGTGACCGATCACTATGAATCGTTCAAAATTTTCATAAACCACAGCAAATTCAGGTAAATTTTACAAAATAGTTTGAAATTTTGATCAAACGGCTAACATCGCCCAAATCGCTTAAAATCTACAAAATGGAGAATAATGAGCAAAGATTATGCAAATATATTGTGCGATTTACCACGTGACATGGGGTCTTTTACATTGCGATAAGCCGGATGATTTTATATGTAAAACTCACACATATGTATGTTAAAATGATCTGGTTTTAATGGGTAATGAAGGTCTAATTCTAATAGGGGATAAAATAGGGGGGTAAAACAATGTCTGTATATTTTGACAAATTTGAAAAATTAGCAACTCGCAACTCAGAAGAACTCACAAATGTTAACTCACAACTCGCAAATTTCAACTCACAACTCGCAAATTTCAACTCGCAAATGCCAACTCGCAACTCGCAAATCAACTCGCAACTACCCTTGGCAACTCGCAAATACCAACTCGCAACTCGCAAATCAACTCGCAACTGCCATTGGCAACTCGCAAATTTCAACTCGCAACTCGCAGATTTCCAACTCGCATCTCGCAACTCGAACTCGCAACTCGCAAAATACCTTTACCCCCAACGGTGCTATTTTGATAGTGCCTATCGACCATGATAAGTGAAACCATCAATAGTGAGTAAAAGTTTTGGTTTTGGTTAAATGATCTTTTGCATGTTGAAGTATACATGAACTTGCCAGCCACATGACATGGATCTGATTTTCAAAAACAAGTCCATTCCAGATACATCTGTGTAGGTTTTTTACAGAAAATCTTTAAAAATGGATCTGTGTTTTCAAAAATTGTCCAAAAACATGCATGCTCTAATTTTTGCTATTTTTTTTAAAGAAATCCTTCTAGACATGGATTCATTTTTGAAACAATTGCAGTAAAAGAGCAATATTTAAGCATACCTTAGAGGTAGGGCAGAGGATGATTTAAGGAAGCCCCATCATGCACTGCAAACGTGTTATCATTAGAGTTTCAACTGCCACTTTACTTTTCAAATCCCATTGAATTCTGTGCAAAAGATGTTGTTTAAGAATTGTGCGTGTGTCATTATTACTTGGTCGATTTCAGAACAAAAGTGATGTATGCTTAAAGGACAATTCACACCTTCTGTAGGTAACATAAAATGTGAATTCGACTAACATTTTGAATGTGTTTTTATTGTAAATATATCAGTCCAAATTCAAATTTAACCATGCCCGTCAATGCAATGTGCGAGCAGTGGTGTCATGTTCACTCACACAGCTGTGCTAACCGCAAGTCAACACAGTGGCGTGGTGGGAAGTGCTTAAATCATCCTCTGGAGGTAGGGTTTGAAACTTGGTCGGCACTCTCCGTCAAAAAATAACTTAAGTCCCCCC
Source organism: Amphiura filiformis (assembly GCF_039555335.1). Taxonomy (NCBI): domain Eukaryota; kingdom Metazoa; phylum Echinodermata; class Ophiuroidea; order Amphilepidida; family Amphiuridae; genus Amphiura; species Amphiura filiformis. The sequence continues at coordinate 26,195,665 of NC_092629.1, forward strand.
CTGAGTAAAAGTCATATATGCTTTACATGTACATGTAGATAGCATGTGTAGTTTTAATAGTACTGTGACATGAACCATAGCGCAAGGCATAGTGTAATAATTATGTGCCCTGAGGGCAGGGTAAATCAAGGTGGATTCAATCTCATTGTGGCAAACTCAAAGGGGGGGGGGGTGTCAAGTAAATGCCCATGTAATAATTGTGTACCCTGAGGGAAGGATAAATTAAGGTGTTCTTTCAATCTCATAGCGGCAAACTCAAAGGGGGGAGGTGTCAAGTAATTGGGACTCACAAATGACACAATGTAGGAACTCTGTTCAAATTATGCAATTATATGATCACTACCTTGATTTTAAATATAGGAGGTTCAATAATTATTGTACTCTCCGGGGTGAATTATAAGGGGGCCAAGCATTTTCAGAACCGTATTTAAACTTAAAAAAAACTTTGAAAACACATTCTATATGAAAGATTCTATTAATTGTGAATGTTGAAAGTTATAATTTAGTGTGTACACAGATCAAATTCAACAACATTTGCAGGGACGTAAAATTTAAAACAATTTGCAGTACTTATATACAAATTTTGTATTGTTTGTCTAATGTCTATTCATAGTCAAGATGGAAGAGACAAGTTCACAGGAGTCATCAATAAATTAGCAAAAAGTTTTAAATGAATCCAAGGATAAAATACCCTGGAGATCATCTTTTCAAATAAAATGGTAAGTTGTGATGTGCCTTTTTGGTGTCAAACATGGACCTCCATGTATACTGTCACAAAACATGGTCTTAATAATGTGGATGTCCATGGTTATATCACTTATTTGTATCAGAGGACATCATTTTTGGGTCATGTGTGTGCGGATATTTGTTTTATTTTGAACATGAAAACTAGAACTAGAAAATAAGGTTGTTTAAAAAATAAAATTAATATTTGAGAGAATATGTAGACCTATAATTTATGAGGAAATAACCTTGAACTACAAATGGTAATGGTGTACAAAAAACGTTAACCATAATATGAATAGAGATTTGCCCAGTCATAAGTTTATTGAAACTTATTTTTAGACATTGTATACAATTGAGAAGAAGCGAATTAACTAGACTGAATTTCACAATATTTTTGTAAATGTACTGGGGTGCGTTGGTGGGGTATGCATGTGTGTCTGTATGAGTTTTGTTTGTGTGTTTGTGTTATTCATATGCTAGTGTGTACCCTAGACTGTAGTTCCCCCCCCACACACACACACACACACACCCCTACACATCCTTTGTAACATGTATCGAGCAGGAATGAAGCAAAGTGTTGTGATTTGTTTGTTTTTGAAATAAAGTTTGTAATCAGAATTTTCACCAGTTAATTGTAGTCTGATGATCATTAGGCCAGTGTAGGCTTTGTGAAGAGGATTTAGGTTTTGATATAGGCCTACATGTTGTAGCTCTGTAGTTTTGTTTGCTCCAAAACAAAGTTGTACACCCGCTGGGGTGTACCATTTTCTACACTATAGAGATAGTTCATATAGACCTATAATTAATGATCCTTATTGAAATTGCTGGAAAAACCCTGGATAATTACCCATGCATGATCCATTATGGTTCCTTAACTGATCTTATAGCTAGCCCGATTGCTGCTCGCTGGGCCATGCTTTGCTGCCCACTTGTACTTAATGCTAGTAATTGTGAAAATCACAATGCAACATTTCTGCAAAGAAATTGCAAAAAGTCCTTTTACTGAGTCAATCACAAACATGTACTGCAGTAGGCACATAGACCATGGCCAATTAAAATGGAATGCCAAATGCAAAGGATTGTGGGATACCTAACAAACTTTGATCAAAAACTGTATCTCACAATGTATAGACTTTTTCCATGTACCATAGTATCCCAGCATGCACTATTCCAGAGCTAACTTTCACAAGTTGAAATGGAATGGCAAATGCAAAGGATTGTGGGATACCTAATAATTTCTGATCAAAACTGCATCTCACATTGTTTAGACTTTTTCCATGTACCATAGTATCCCAGCATGCACTATTACAGAGCTAACTTTCACAAGTTGAATCAAACAGCAAATGTTAGTGTTAATTTCTCTGTACAGACAAAAAATTAAAATAATAAAGCAAATTATTGTGAACCCTTTGGCAGATTGAAGGGAGAGGGGTTGTAGCAAGCGATGTAGCACATATTTTTTAGTCACCTTTTTGATAATACACCTTAACATAGCATGTTCATGTAGAAGCAGAGGTATCTACTCTGCCACTATTCACTGCTGAAGTTGTATAATGACTTAACCCCATTGGGAAAGATTTGGAGAATTGATGAAACAAAAAAGTAATAATTTGAAGTTTGCTCCGAAACAAAGTTGTACAACCTTTGGTGTGTACCATTTTCTACACTATTCATATATAGGTAGATCATATAGATATATAATTTTATTGATATTGCTGGAAAAACCCTGGATAATTACCCATGATCCATTACGGTTCCTTAATTGGTCTAATAACTTGCCTTGCTGCTCGCTGGGCCGTGCTTTGCCGTCACTTGTATATTTAATGCTAGTAATTGTGACAATCACAATGCAACATTTCTGCAAAGAAAGCTGCAAAAATTCCTTTATTTGAGTCATCACATACCGTACTGCATTATACACATACCGTAGACACGTAGACCATGTGCCAATTAAAATGGAATGCCAAATGCAAAGGATTGTGGGTTACCTAACAAACTCTGATCAAAAACTGCATCTCACATTGTATAGACTTTTCCCATGTACCATAGCATCCCAGCATGCACTATTCAAGAGCTAATTTTCACAAGTTGAAATGGAATGGCAAATGCAAAGAGTTGTGGGATACTTAACAAACTCTGATCAAAAACTACATCTCACATTGTATAGACTTTTCCCATGTACCATAGCATCCCAGCATGCACTATTCAAGAGCTAACTTTCACAAGTTGAACCAAACAGCAAAATGTTAACTTCTCTGTACAGACAAATAATAAAAAGCATAAAGCAAATTATTTACGGAACCTTTTGGCAGTTTTAAAGAGAGTAGGGATTGGTGGCAAGTGATTGTAGCACACATTTTTAAGGGACCTTTTGATAATACACCCTAAAATAGCATGTACATGTAGAAGCAGAGGAATCTATTCTGCCATTATTCACTGCTGAAGTTATATAATGACTTAACCCCTTTAAAGATTTGGAGAACCGATGAAACAAAAAATAAAATGTAAAATGCTTTGCAGAAATTTGAAGTTCTAATATAAAAAAAATTGAAACATGACATGTCCATTTTTGGGAAAGATTGTAGTAAACTTTCTTTTAAGTTCTTTATCCTGAAGAAGGGCCTTGGGTAGAGAGGGAAAGATAGAACAGGTTAATATTTGGGTGGTAGGACGAAATTCTGAAGAATCTAGGGTAGGCGAAAAATTACAGCCTTCTAGAATCATTATTAGATTGTGCAAAGAAGTTGGTGAACCATAAAATCAACTTCACGTCTCATATTAAAGGCAAATTCACAGATTTTGTGAGAGTGGTCGGCTGATTTTTTTAAATTTTGACTTCATGATATGATCTATTCATATGAAAGAACAAAATGAAAGTTGCAACAGTATGTTTATTTTTAAAAGGCAGCAAGTTTGTGAAAATTATCAGGTTTATTATGTTACCTTCAGCTCATACTAAAACTTGAAGGTAATTTGGTATGTGATTAAGTTATTTTGTTGCAAGCTCATTCCAGTACTACAAGTATATAAAATAAAAGTCACAGCTACAACCCCAATAACCTGGTATAATTTTGATTGCACTTATCTGCATTTATCAGCAAATTTGAAACTTTAAATGTGTAAATTCAATAAAAACAACATTTGTGTGAACATTTTGAACTCAAAATCTGTGAATGTCCCTTAAATATTAATGTTTACGTGACTGATATGATTCCTTTAATGGCAATGTTATGGATATTGCGCAAATTGAATAAAGTTTTGATACATGACCCTGTGCCTCTAAGAAGTAAAGAAGCAATTGGTTAGTTTGAGTCTACATACAGTAACCTGGGAACCAAGGGAGAACAGTGCCAGTGCATTGATTGGTCACCCCAGGTTAAATTAAAAAAAGTAAATAAATAAAATAAATAAATATATTTCTTTTTAATTTAGCAATATTGGTAGTATTCCATTGATTTGAAAATATGACATGTCTGCACTATTTCTAGATTTTGAATTTGTTTAGAAATTGAAGATATTTTTGGAGTAAGTAAAGTACAACACTGCCCATGTATGATAGCAATCCTGATGTTGGCTCTGTTTTTAAAAAGGATACAATGAAGAAAGCAGTTTTGAGTCAAATTTAGTACATGTAGGGTCGGGTTTAATTTTTTTAATCACAACTATCATAGGCCTATCTACCAAAAGATTGATTAGCTGTACGTTTTGAGTTTCAAACTTCAATGACTATTCCTTAAAATAGTAATATTGCTAGTCTTTGCTGTTCCATCAAGCAAATTACTTACTTAGAAGTTGCTACCTTTGAGGTGAGATATGTTTGAAATTAAAAGTTTGATTGAACTTTGTTTTTCATAATATGTTTTTGTCTACTTTATACCAAGGACACACACCCACAGAATTCCAGACTTGCTGTTTGTCAGTTCCTGGGCCAATACAAAGAAATTTTGTTCAGGTAAGGTGAAGCTGACATCGACAACTCGGGTACATTTTCCTTCTTGTTTTTCTGTTGATTGGTTGATTGCCATGGTTGAAGTATAAGGGGTGGTGCAATTATTATGTGTACCCCTTGGTGGTGAATTAACGGGGGAAAAGGTTTTTTGGCAGGCCAAAAGGGTGGGCATGCATAATTTGGCATGTCGAAAGGGGGACAAGTAATTTTTGGCAGGTAGTCGAAGACAGGGGGCAATTTTTGGCATAGATATTTTGTGCACCATTTCTATATTGCCCTAAAAAGTTGTAGGAAAATGTTCGGAACATGTTCAAATATGCAAAATGTCCTGCTTGCTGCTTAAAAGACATTTTAAGGTTTTAAATTTGGGTTCCCAAAGCCTTGCATATAAAGGCTTACATACAGACTTTTTTTGGCACATCAAAAGTAGGGAGGGTAAAGGTTTTTGGCACATCAAAAGGGTGCAAGGGATGTTTAGCAGCCCATTTTGAGAATTCTACACATAAATAAATACTGCCCAACCCAATTTTATTTTGTTTTTGTATTATTTTTAAATTTGAGTAAAATTATTGTTGCATATAATTATTATTCCTGAGGATGGCCTTACAGAAAATATCATTTCAGCTGTATACTCTAGACTGCCCCTACATTTGAATTGACTGTAGACTCTGGACTACCATTAAATTTCAATTGACAGTAGTCTCTGGACTGCTCCTACATTTCACTGTAAACTCTAAGCTACTCCTATCATTTTAATTTACAGTAGACTCTGGGCTACTTCCACTATCCCTACATTTCAATTGATTGTTGATGTGAAAGCATAAAAAGGCATTGAATTTAACTTGGCACAAAGTTCATATTCTGAGATAGTAGACTATTTTGGTGTCAGGTATAGAATTTTTTCAAATTTTGATGTGTGCCGATCCTTGCAAACTTGAACTTAGATTCAGGCCTGTAACCAGGATTTATTTTAGGGGCAGATTTTGAAAAAGTGGACTTTTTTCCAAAATTCGGACCATTTTTACTGAAAAGGCATAAAAAAACCTATTTTTTTGCTCACTACACTCGCAAATGGGTTTTTTGGGGGGTCAAAAAAGGTGACTTTTTGGGGATTTGGGGCCCCACTGGTTACGGGCCTGCTTAGATTTATGTCAAATTTAGTAAATGCTTGTGGGTCTTTGGTGCCAACTTAATACCAAGTACCTCATGGATTTTTCTCTTAGTTTGTGTATTGATTGAAATCGATGAGAAATGAAAAACTGGCAATTTGAGCCTCTAACTCAATTTCGTTTGTACACAGCAGCAATGTAAAATTTAGGGTTGTTCGGCATAAAATATATACTGTCGTGCAAAAGTCTGATTTTAGGGGGCCATACCTTCCGAACTGCCACCCTGGGGGCAGATATTCATTGTGCACCCACTTTTAACAAGAATACCCTTTTATGCAACAAGGTGAATTTGATGACATATTTAGATCTGTCAAATCACATGAACATCAAGTCCAAAATGGTGCACACTGACTAGGCGTACTGCAGATCTTCATTTTTGAGGAGCTCAATAGCACCAGAGCTCTTAAAGATTGGGTTACTCCTTCATGTAATTATACACGAAATGAGGGTTAGGGTTAGGGTTGGGGTTAGGGTTAGTTTAGGGTTAGGATTAGGGTTAGGGTTAGGATTAGCTTACACGATATAATTACATGAAGGATCGATCGACCAAAGATTGGGCTCCTTGTCGAGCACCTACACACTTAAAACTACGGGGTCAAAAAATGACCCAAAGGGGGTCATTTTTGACCCCAGCATAGTTATCAACTAAACACCATACCACTAACGGGGTCATTTTGACCCCATTGGTCGGGGTCATTGCAATGACTACGTATTTGGGTCAAATAGTAACCCCATTGGGGTCAAAATATTACCACATTTCGGGGTCAAATGAAATGACCCCTTCAAAAGGGTTGCCTTATTGGGTTACTTAATGACCTCATTTCGGGGTCAAATGAAATGACCCATTTGAAAGGGTTGTTTCATAGGGTTACTCAATAACCACATTTAGGGGTTGTTTGGATTTTTTTAGTAGGCCTATGGTCATGCTGGTCCCACCAGGACATAAGTGTGTTTCTGCACAGAGAAAGCATTACATAAACAGCAAACTGCAAAATGCATCTGTGTATCACACTCACACGCAGTCAGTCATCGCCTATGACAGTTCACATATTATAAGCTTACATGATATAAGCTTATAACAACTGCAGCCAAGACACCGGCCACGACAGCATAAAATGAATATGCGTGCATAGACAAGGGTCTATGCATCCTTGCAGTCTCACTTTTCAACTAACTTTTCATATTCCATCATGCAGACAAGCACACACGACAATCCGCTGAGCTGCACAATCAGAACAAATATGGTGCTGATGTGACCACGTGGGAAGCCGATGCACACCGTGTGTGCAAATAGTTCCGAAATGCAAGTCATTATAAAGTTGACAAATTGGGTAACTTCGGTCAAAAAATTAGTTTTATTTATTAATCAACGAACATTAATTGCAGCTCATGTTTAAACTCATTTATGAATTGAGATTTTCAAAGCGGAAGATTGAAACTGATATCAATGCGCGACGGTATCGGCAAAATGACCACTAAGTTTTTGACCACGTTCGTCGTGGCTAAAATGACCTCGTGAATGTGGTCAAATTAAAACAGTACAACCCCCTTGAAGGGTCAAAACAACCCCAAACGTGGTCAATTCAAAATGACCACGGAAAATATAACCCCGTAGTTTTTAGTGTGTAAGTAAACTCAGGAGAGTGATTTACAGAACTCCTACTATTTTCAAAAACGAAGGCCTGGTACTAGTGTACCATTACCATGCCAAATTTACCTACAAGGGTGAGAATGCAAATTTGAAGTCAACCTGCTGTGGTGCTGATGCATCCTGAAAACTTTCCTGTCACATCTGTCCAATATTGAATGAGCTTCACTGGCTCCCTATCAAGCAAAGAACGGGTGGAACTGCTCCTTCATGATTCTGAAATCGCTTCTCACAAAATTTCAAGCATGCAGATCACAAGGTTTAACAGCTTTTAAAAACCTTGTGATCTGCATGCTTAAAAGACTACATTTTAAGAATCCAGTGAATCTCTGTCAATCATCTTAAATCCAGTTTAAAAAATAATTTAAAGCCATAATAATGATTTAATCTTTCCTTCTCATTTATGAAATAACTACCGTATCCAAAAATTGATAGTCATTAAAATGTCTACAAGAAAACAGTGTTATATTAAAATTGAAACAAGTTAAATTATAAGATGCCATGTACTGTGCCCAAATTAGCAGTGGACCTGATCATTATAACATACAAAATGGCAATGTCAATTGCTGAAAAGAGTGGGCAATTTAAGTAAATGTCAATACAGGCTCAAACCTTTTTCCATTGTACAACAATTATGAAGTTATACCAAAATTCAGACTAACTTTTCCCTTTACAGCCAAAGTTTTTCTTGTGTTTCCATACCAGAGAAGATCTCGTACACTTCCCACAATGCATTTTTTTACTATACTGATTTGCTATCTAGTGCAACATGGGTTCATAGTAACCAAAATCACCTCAATGAACAGAGCACATCCAAATCTTGCAAATTATGTTTATTTCTTGACTATCGACCCATGTTTAGCCAGTCTATTCTCAACATGAAACCATATAGCGTGTTTCTATTGAGCATCCGAAATTTTTCCAGTGAAATTGTTAACCGGGTAATAGCGGAGAATGACGGCTAACGGTCAATTTCTATTGGGGACTGTTATCCGGAAAATGCAAGCAGCCGTGGCCCGATCGTCACACTTCGTGACTTTGCCGGAGAAAGGTCATCTCAGGTCATTGCAAGTCTTGTTGGTTGACGATGGCGATCGTAACTTGTTCACTTTTAATGGGAATTTTAACATATGTTAATTCTACCTTCAAATGAATCTTGGAAGATAAATCCGCCCATGCTACACAGAAAAGATTATCCTAGTCTTCAAATTACAAAACATGTAATGTTATTGAAGTTGTATGCCGGGCTTACTATCGGCCTACACACATTACTCTACACCGCGCTGCAATCACTGAACATGCTGAAACCTTCTCGGGCCCTTATGCCTGATCCTTCAGTTGTCCACACGAAAAGATGATTTTCAGCCATGATCTCTGATTTATTAATAATCTATACCATTTATGCCTCTTTTAACAATGTTTAAAATATATTTTACTCTGAACGAAAGTTGTACGTATTTGTCTGCTCAACTCCAAACAAAATAGAACACACGTTGCGATCACGTGACCGTGTGTGTCAATCGGTTTCTCTCCTGTAAGCGCAGTCTGTCGGAACGATGTCAGTTTACATTGGCGTTATCCGGATAATTTCTCCGTCATTATCCTACTAAAAGTAGGATAAATTCCCCGGAAAACTCTCGCCGCTATTATCCGGAGAATAGCGGAGAACGTCAGTTTCTATTGGGCACAGTTAATCTCTTAACCGGTTTTTATCCGGATAATGGCCCCAATAGAAACATGCTAATAGAGAACCTGTACAAAGTAATAGGAGTGTCATTTGATGTAATGAGTTGCCGTGTCATGTTGCAAAGGATTCTGGGAAGGGTAAGATATCTTCTTTGTTTCCATACTATACCATGAACCAAGTTTGTTCGGTTCATGTGCCGGGCAAAATCCATGCACGATTGACTGTGTGTGGCATCTGCGCAAAATATTGTACCCATGTTTTGAAAAATATTTATGGATTTACTGCTTGTGATCGGTGTGTTGCTATTAACATATATTTCATGGATTTTGATAGAAAATGCTGTAATTTTTGTAAACTGAAAGAAACAGAAAAATCTTCTGTTAAGCAGACATTATTAAAGGAAAATTTTAATCCAATGTTATGCTGAAAATAAAGTTTGTCTGAAAACTTTTTTTTCATTTAATTACAAGTACTAGCAATGTTTATCTTTTGAGGGCTCGATTATCCACCTTTGCACAGTATTTTTGGGGGCCTGGGAGCACATCAGACACACCAAATTGTATTCTGAATACAAGGAATGTCCTGATGATATCAAATAATTTTGATTTTTTTTTGTTGGAAATTTGCGACATAATACAAATTTTATGGCAAATTATTAAATATTTTTGACATTCAGCAGTCCTCAAAGTAAACCTGATGATATGTACTTATTTCAAGTATATTTCAAGTATATTTATTAAAACCAACATATTGTGACCCGAAGGTCGGATGTCAATGTACAGAGTAAAAGCATTCATTAAAATTGATATAGATATGAGTGAAAAAAGTATAATATAAAATAACATAAAATGGCAGAAACAAGTAAATACGATAAATTCACACTATTATTGCACAATAAATGAATATGAAAGCTGAAATGTGCGTGCATGCAGGAAAACCCGAAAAAATGGCACGCTACTTGCAATATATATCAACAAAATAGGGGATGGGCTGTTTTTGAAGCGGGATGTTCTGAAAAGCAGCTGGGAGTAGCGATGCGCATTGCGGAGATTGCAAGCAGGACTCGCCTGTCTGGAAGGGGGGAGGAGATCATTGGTACGCGATGAGTTGGCAAGCCCTTCAGCAAACCTGCGACAATGGTTCTCTCTCCTATCAAACAGGGGCTCAAGCTCGCAAGTCCGCAAGGCCTCAGCTTAGGAGGTGAAATTTTGGCCCAGCGTAATCCTGCATGCACGACGTTGTAGCCTTTCCAGGGCACTACTCTGACCAGCAGAGAGTGAGGAGTGCCATTCTAAAAGAGGGCAAATGTAGCCTTTGTATATGGTGATCAACTCATCTTCATTTAAAGCCAAAATTTTTCAACATGCACAGCATGTATAATTTTAGGTTTGCTTTAGATGTGACCTGAGAGATGTTCTTATTCCAACGGAGATCATTTTGGATCCACACGCTTCATCGACAAAGTGCAGGGGGATGCCAGAAATGTTTAAATCAGAATGAGCATGAGGGTCTGTTTTGAAGCAGATCTGGATGGCTTGACACTTGGAGGGATTTAAGCTAAGCTTGTTGGTAGTAGTCCAGTCATTGAACTTAGTCAGTTCTTCCTGAAGATTGCTTGACCATGGTAATAATGATATAATGATAGAAATCTTTCTTTATTGGGGGTAAAACAGCTTCAGTGACAAGCACTGCTTTCCAAGCAGGCCCTCATACAAAGTACATTATAATAATATATACAAACATCATAATTAAAATTTACACAAGATGTAGGCTACACATTAAAAAAAAACCAAAAAGGTATCAAGTTACTAGAAATACAACAAAAAAGTTATGTGATAATACTGAAATTGAATGAAAATTACAATGTACTCAAGGATAAACTTTTCAAACAGGAGCTTGGTAAACTTTTGATTTGAATTGGCCTATTGAAATATTCTCCAAATCTGCTCTAACTACCGGAGATAAATTATTCCATGCATAGGCTGCTCTCACATGAAATGTACGTAGCCCTGAATTTGATTTAAATTTTGGCACAATCAATGTATTTGTACTATGATTTCTAGTTTGGTAGGTATGGATATCATGTACAAAGTTAAATTGAGAAGATAAGTATGATGGACTTAAGTTCCTTAAGCATTTAAAAATGAGCAATAATAATTGATTATGCCATCTATTATCTAGTTTAAGCCACTGAAGTGTTTCCATCAATTCATTTATTGGCGCGTTCTAATATCTGCAGAAAGTATTGTTCTGGCCAAATTATTATGAAGAACCTGTAATTTGTTATGAAATTCAATTGAAAATTTGACCAAACTGTGCTTCCATAGTCAAAGTGAGGAAGAACAAGGGCATTTGATAACATTACAGTGGTATGTAATGGAAGAAAGTGTTTTACCCATGACCAGGGTGCCGACACTAATGATCATGTTAACCTGAGTTCTTCTGACAATAATAATACTATGTATATTGATGATGATAATCTTTATGTCAATTCATGTTCTGTAACAACTAAAGAAAATAATACTGACCTTGTTACTGAAGTTGCCAGTAATATTACTAATTCGTCTGCCTATGTTCAACTCAATCATGGCAAAATACCACATTTTCATTCTAAAGGTATCAAATTTGGGCATATCAACATCAATAGCCTGATTGGTAAGATTGATTTAATTTCGTCACATGTGTACAAATGTTTTTGATATAATTTGTGTCAATGAAACCTTGTGTGATAACACAATAAGTGACAATGAATTACACCTTCCTGGTTATAATTTGCTGAGGCGGGACAGGTACAGAGGTGGAGGAGGAGTCGCTTTGTATATTAATGATGTTTTTAATTTTACAAGGAGAGATGATTTATGTGTTGATAAAGATATTGAATGTATTTGTGTTGAATTATCACCTCCTAATAGACGAAGTATATTTATTTGTGCCGTATATAATCCAAATGGGAAAGATATTGAGTTTATTAATAAGTTATCTGTTATCTTACTATAAATAGGGAAATGTTGTATGTATCTATCTATGTATCTATGTATGCTATAAAGGCTCCGTCAGTTTGGATCCAAATGTCGCCAAATTCATACGGGAGATCGATGAATATACGGGAACGTGTTTAAACTTTATTTGGTTGAAAACGGTCAAGAATTGGCCTCAAAATCAGTGAAAATGTGGTGCGTTGCTATGCTGGGTAAACAAAAAGGAGTCAGTTGTCAAGCTAGCCGATGCGGCGTCGACGCAGGCGTATCTAATGCCAAGCCGCTCGCGTAGCGCAGCGATAGCGCGCGGGTAACGCAGCACTACGCCATGTCGCGCGTAAACGACGCAGAGGCGCGCAATGAATGATAATACTGGTGAACGACCGACCGTAGGCGTAATAAATACGGGGAAAAGATGTGTGTTAATTAGTAAAAACACGGCGACCAGGTATATGCCTACTGTTATTAAACAAAGCGAACATCCTGTGTCATGACAGGTAGGACTGAGAGTATGTGGGTTAGCCTATAGTTAGTCACAGTAAGAAAATGAAAACGGGAATAAAATAGGCTAAAGAAGGAAAGAATAATAAAATCTAATAAAATTAGATGATTTAAATAAAAAAAGCTATTAAACTGAGGACAGAACTAAATAAATAACATGAAAACGGGAAATCACAAGCTAAGCAGCAAATAAAAAATGAAGTCAACAGGGAAATGTAAGAAAGGACAGATTTAGAAAATAATGGGAACGGGATTGAGTAAATAAAAAACACGGTAACGGAAATGTGCAAGCTTAGCAGCAAAATGTTTTTTAAAAATGGAACAAAATTGGCCCATGTAGAAGAAACTAAAAAGAAAGAAAGAAGCTAAAATGGAAACTTAGGCTTAACGAGGGTCATACTCAGATAAATGAAATTTACCTTTTCAATGATTCTACCTGTTCAGTAATTCCTCCCGTTTTAGTGAACGCTCCCATTTACTCACCTAGCGGGGACCCGCGCGTAGCGCGGGTGTCCCGCTAGTGTTATCTAATGTTTCTTCAGGAGACAATGAAATTGTTCTCCTTGGTGATTTTAACTGTGATTTTACTATTAATGTTAATTCTAGAGAAGTAAATGAGTTGAAATTTGTTTCTGATATGCATCAATTGCAGCAGATGATCGATCTTCCAACCAGGGTTACGGATCATAGTAGTACAATAATTGATCTGTTATTCACTTCCAAACCTGAATTGTTTACTAATTGTGGCGTAATCCAAACAGCTATAAGTGATCATTTTATGATATATGGAATTAGAAAAGCCAAGCCGATAAAAGGTGTTCACAGAACAATGGAGTATCGTTCCTACAAATGTTTTGAGGAGAATGTTTTCATTAATGATCTATTAAATGTTCCATGGTATGATATTGAGAATTGTGATAATGTTAATGATGCTTTTGATTTGTGGCAATATATGTTTAATGAGGTTGTTGACAAACACATGCCAAAGAAAACTAAGCGGTTCGAGCTACTCCCTCGCCGTGGCTTAACAGTAATATTAAAAAGAACATGTCAACCCGTGACTTTTTTCTTCTTTAAGCTGTACGGTCTGGTGAAAAATCAGACTGGGATGCATCCAAGGTTTGCCGTAATAAAGTAACTGCAATGTTAAGATCTTCTAAAAGCAGTATTTTAATCATACTGTAAGTCAAGGTGCTGGTAATTCTAATAAACTGTGGAAAGCATTGAATGATATCCTTCCATCTAAATCATCTGCAAACCCGTCATCTATTGTTGTAGATGGTAAAGTTTTGTCTTCTAATGATGACATGTGTAATGGTTTTAATACTTACTTTGCCAATATTGCTAATGAATTGATTGATAATGTTGAAGATAATGTTGAAGTCCATGATGTAAATACAAATTGTGTTAATAATATTGATGATATTTCAGACTGTGGGGATGACATTGAGGTAATAATACCTAAACTCAATTTACCATATATTACTCGTGAGTTTGTTAACAATGAAATTCTTAGTATGAATACTAAGAAGGCAACTGGTCTTGATGATATTAGTTGTAAATTACTTAAACTTGCCAGGCCTGTCATTGTAGACAGTCTAACCTACATAATGAATATGTCTTTGTGTACAGGTATTTTTCCAAATGCTTGGAAGGCTGCTAAAGTTGTGCCTCTTCATAGAGGGGGCGATTTGAATAACACCAACAACTATCGGCCAATTTCCATTTTATCATGTGTTAGTAAGATAATTGAAAAGGCAGTTCATAAGCATGTTTACTCTTATCTCAGTGAGCATAACCTAATTAATCAGCATCAATCAGGTTTTAGACCATTTCACTCCACTGAAACTTCTCTCACTGATATGATTGATGGTTGGCTTGGTAATATGAACTCAGGTAAACTGACTGGAGTCGCCTTTATAGATCTTCGTAAGGCTTTCGACACGGTCAATCACGATATTTTGTTAAATAAATTGCACGGCATTGGTTCTACCGAGAACACTGTTAAGTGGTTTAGGTCCTATTTAACGGATAGGACGCAACAAGTTTCTTTTAAAGGGTCCATTTCTGAGTCACTCGCTGTCAATACTGGTGTTCCTCAGGGCAGTATACTCGGTCCTTTGTTGTTTATAATTTTTATCAATAATATGTGTGATGTAATTAAGCATGGTAGCATTTCTATGTGCGCTTATGACACCACTTTGTCTGTTGATGGTGATAATGTCAGTGACATTTCTAACAAATTAAGTTCTGATATTGACGCCCTTATGGTGTGGTTGCACAATAATAAATTAATTCTCAACACTGACAAAACTAAGATTATGTTACTCGGTACAGGTGCTAAACTTAAGAATGTGCAAAGAAATGATTTTTCTGTTATGATTAATGGTTGTGAACTTGAAAGTGTACATAATATGAAATGTTTGGGTGTTTTAATTGACAATGAATTGAATTGGCATAAGCAAGTTAAGAACGTTATCCAAAAGGTTTTTTGTAAGATTGCTCTTTTACGTCGTGTAAAACCTTACTTGGATATAAACACTCTTAATGTTCTTTACAAAGCTTTAGTCCAGCCACATTTTGATTACTGTAACATAGCTTGGTATGGTCGCTTTAAAAATGACACTGCTAAACTTGATGTATTACAGAAACGGTGTGTGCGAATTATTTTAGGTGTTGACTTTTTCACTCCTTCGGATTACATGTTTAATGAACTTAGATGGGAGCGGCTTTCAGTCCGCAATCAGTATTTTAAAGCACTTATGGTATATAAATCTCTGCATAATCTAGCACCGCAGTACTTATCTAAGAAGTTCAATTTTGTAAGTGATAACCATGATCGTAATACTAGACAAGCTACTTCTGGTCAGCTAGCTCTTCCACCACTCAATAATGGTTATGATATCGAGTGTTTTAAACATTCTTTTAGTCATAGTGGTGTTAAAGTATGGAACCATATTGATCTATGTGTTAGAAATTCTCTAAATTTGCTTTCTTTTAAGGAGATGTATAAGAGACATCACTTT
This sequence comes from Amphiura filiformis, assembly GCF_039555335.1. Taxonomy (NCBI): domain Eukaryota; kingdom Metazoa; phylum Echinodermata; class Ophiuroidea; order Amphilepidida; family Amphiuridae; genus Amphiura; species Amphiura filiformis. Next base: position 26,211,349 of record NC_092629.1, read on the forward strand.
AAGCAGCACTAATTAATATTTTGTGTGGTGCTTATGCAGGTTGCCTCACTGTATTGAGTTTATTATATTGTTGTTATAATATGGTTGATATGTTATGTTGATATGGTGGTTGAAGTTAAATATTTTATGCTATGTTGTTTTAAATTTGTATATATGTATTATTGCAGGGCCCCGGGTAAGATACTTAAATTCATCAACTCTTTCAATAATGTTACTATTATATCAGTTGAATTTCACTGAACCTTTCAAGCTTATGTTTTGTGCCAAATATCATAAATTTAGTTTTGTCAACATTTAAAGTGAGTTTGTTGCTTTGAACCAATCAGCTACTTTACTTAGACATGACTCTAATTGCATTTGAAGATCAGAAACAGTCTTAGCTTTGCACATTAATGATGTGTCATCAGCATACATAACAGTTTTACAATTACAACCAACAACATCAGGCAGGCAATTGACAAAAATTATGAATAATAATGGACCTAGTATAGAGCCTTGAGGAATTCCTATGTTGAGAGATTGAAAATCAGAAAGTGTTAAGTTTACACTAACAGTCTGCGATCTGTTACTCAAATACGATTTAAACCATAAAAGTTCACTGTTCTCTATGCCATACTTCTGAAGTTTGTTAATAAGAATTTCATGGCTCACTGTATCAAATGCTTTCTTTAAATCAAGAAATATTACACCTGTAGCATATCCATCATCCATATTATTTAGAATGAAATCTTGAACATCAAGTAGTGTGGTGGAAGTGGAATGATTTGCACGAAAACCTGATTGAACATTAGACAGTAGGCCTGCATTAGTTAAATACATATACAATTGATCGTGCACAGCCCTTTCCATAATTTTAGATAGAATTGACAATACTGGGCCTAAAGTTCCCTACATCTGTTTTATCACCTGACTTAAATATTGGTGTCACCTTGGCTTTTTGTACCGGGGCCAGCAAAGCTGGCCGCGGTACTTATTAGTTGGATATAAAAAATTGCTGTTTCTAGGCTATGTATGAAACAGAAATTCATGAAGAAAGCACGTACCTGAATCAAGTTGTTTTTATGATGTTTTATGCTTGTAATGTGTAAACATACTTGTGGTTGAACGGATATCAGAAATATTGTGTTGATTTTGCATGGTAAGGTAAAATAGGTATATGTTTTAGGAAAATAATTTTTCTGAATCTAGACTAGGAAGTTTTGCTGGTTCTCTTCACTAGAACACTTATCTTGGCAGGCTATGGGATCATGTGGGCAGACACACGGGTACCATACATGCTTTGTGTGAGTTCAGTATCTCAGTGTGTTGTATGGTATGTGATCCAATATCTCTGGTGAGAGCTACCTGCTGAGTTATGATGACATATTTAATTTACACATCTTACTCTATTCATGTTCCTAGTGGTCTGTGTCTGTGGTGGTCTGTTATCTTAATAGGCCTATGTGTTGGATAATTTTCAACTACATGTAACATGTTTGACCATGCAACATGCAGTAAACATGGTAAAAGTTGAATCCCTCACATCGAAGACCTGTAGGCCTATTAATAAATAAGCAAGATCACTGAATATTGGAAATATGTATGACCTTAAATGAATCTTAAAATATTTTTAAATGTTTAGAATGTCATAAGGATCATTGCATTTAAATTTCAGCTCAATTGGAGCATTTTGAGAACCTTGACCTTTGACCCCTTTATGAAGACCTGTAGGCCTATTAATAAATAAGCAAGATCACTGAATATTGGAAATATGTACATTTCCTGGTAACACGATGATGACCAAAAGCTATTGATGCACACATCACCTTCAAATATTTGGGTCTATTTTATGATGACAAATATGTCACAACTAGAATGAAGCTTAGGGCATAGGTCCTAAGTAATGATTGAATTTTGTTACTTAGAATATTGGCTATCTTTTAGAATACCCTACCACTTTTTACATTCACAGTGTGGCTTTAAAGGTGCTATTTTTGGGTTCAGTTTTCGAAAAATAATATTTGTCGAAATTTTGCTTGTTACTTTGTATGATTAAATTGTCAAAAACAAAAAGAGCTATGAATGAATTAATCTATAATATAGGCCCTAAGGTGCTAACGTCGGTTGTTTTTTTTAGGCCACAAGACCATTTAGCAATCCATGTATGTGGGGTATATGTGTAGGGGTGTTTGTACCCTAACAGTATCTGCTTCCTACTCACGCCATCCAAACCTGGTGATAATAATATTTGAGTAGGAGGACATGTGAATTAGCGTCAACTAATCCTTTTCACCAATAGGCCCTACCACCAATCAACCAGTACTTCCCACCATCCAAAATCTCCCTATTTTGCCAGCCAACAATATCACATAATTATCAGAGATTACCCCATATGTTTAATTGCAAGCATCCAACCAAGGCCAATCAATTAGATGTACATCCTTTAATCACAATGTCATTTTAAAACCATGTCTCGCCTGTCAAATATTACACATTACAAGCATCTTTCAGAAGGATTATTTAATCATCACATGAAATCATTCCTGTCCCGGTACATCCCTTTTTAAAGGGTTTTTTATTTCCATTCATCAGGAAAAGTAGATCCATTCAATGACAGGTTGCAGATATGAGCTAGACAATTTGAAATGAAGGGTCCAGCCAATTTCAACAACCTGACATTAAACTGATCCAATCCTGGTGATTTGTTATTTTGCATATTACTAATATGATTACAAACAAATTCAGGTGTAATTTCATTAAATTTAAACTTATTTGCTTTACAATATTGTCCAGAACACACATTATTACATGGACATTTGATATTATCATACTCATTAAATTTTTTGCCAAGTTGATTACCAATAGATGTAAAGTACTCATTGAATTCATTGGCAATGGCTTTATCATTTGATACACATGTGCCCTTATTGTAAATTGAAGTTGGTACACTTGAAGACTTGTTTGGTATAATTTTCTTGATTGTTTTCCATAAGTTCTTACTATCATGCATATTATTAATAATAGCATCATTACAATAACTTTTTTTCAGATAAAACCTCATATTGTTGACTTTATTTCCAGGGGGGGGGGGTACTCAAGTTTGGTTTTGGTAGGGACGTGCCGCTGAGAATTTGAAAGTGGACCCATAAATATACCAATTTTTCAAGAAATTTGGACCCATTTATATAATAACAAAAGTCAAAATTTTTCGGCCGAATTGAACCCAAATTGTCCTAGTTTTTACAAATTTTCCCAAAATTTTGGGAAAATTTTGGCTAAATTAACAAAAAATTGGGCTATTTTCCGAAAAAATTGAGAAAATTTTGAAAAAAGGACCCATGATTCATATACCAAAATAGGCTTTGAAAAAGGGGTCATTGATATACCAAGAGGCTGAAAATGCTACCCATATTTGCGGCACGCCCCCAGTATGGTCATTTGTACTGAGAAACCCCCGGCTTTATTTCTGAGTGACTTTGCCTGTTTCCAATCCTCTTGATTATTTGTTTTATGTGCCTTTGCAAAATAATGGTCCCTATCTTTGCACAGTCTTAAAAAGTCTCCATTGATCCACTCTGGCAGATACCCTTTAATTTTTTTCTCTTTAAATGGTGCATGCTTATCACAAGCTTCTGTGAATAAAGTTTCAAATTTGTTTAGAGCATTGTTTAAATTGTCAACAGAGCAAATGTTGTCCCAATCAATATTATTGACAGTGTTGATAAATTCCAATTCATTGAAATTCTTAAAGCATCTTGATTTTACAATTCTTGGAGGAAGTTTAGGTAGTTTACATTTTCTTACAACATAAATTAATGAGTGATCACTGAGCCCTAAACTATGTACACCAGATGATATCACATGCTCTGGCTTAGACACAAATATTAAATCAATTATAGTTTTACAAGTTTCTGTTATTCTTGTATAATCTGTAATTAGCTGTTTCATGTGTGAATTGTTTGCCAAATTTGACACTTTCTTTTTCTTACCAGTTTTGGAAATATCCAAATTGAAATCACCTAAAATATAGACATCATCATAAAGATTATTGCACTTTTGGAACATAATATCAAGTTTATCTAAGTATTCTACAGTACAGCTTGGTGGACGATACACATTTCCAATGACAAAATAGGTTTGGTTTTTGGCAAGTTGGCCATAAAAAGAGCTTCAATATCTGTTTCATATAGATCAGTATTTTGCTTATATGGAATATTATCTTTTATGTAATATAATACTCCACCATGAGATTCATCATCTTCATTTTGCCTGTCAAGCCTACATACACTACTATAGCCATTTATCTTAATCTCTGATGACCCTGATATTCATACATAAATCAACAATTCTAACCGTAGTAACTGACTCTAAATCAGAAATGGTAAATTGATCAATAGAAATAATATAGCAGTAGTCAGTATTGTGAAAATTGGAATTGAATTTTTAGTGTCCAATGAAGGAAATAATATGTCATTTTGTTTTTTGCTGACAGTTTTGTAATTTAACCTATTTTGTAGAATGTTCAATTCCATGAATTAATATTAAAGTCAACTTTCTCTTTTGATCTTTACTAATTTACTAAACGTATGTTTGTTTTTTCGGAAGTCATGGCTGATGAATGACTTAAAAATGCCAGTAATTTTCCTGTATTTTCACTTTCTATTCTTTGTTTATTTCAACAATATTTTGCAAATATTCATATGACATATGTGTTTTTTGCCTGTCATGGTAGACTCACATTGTTGTAACAATAATAAAATTAGAGAATAAACGATAGGAATTTTTGTTTTTACAGGTCCAATATTTTTACTACTCAAAATATTGTACCTGCCTGTCGTCTATCACACGCACGGTAGAGGATAGTTAAAACAAAAATTGTTATCGTTTACATGTGTTCTCATTCTTCAGTTAAATATTACTGTTTTATTTAGCAAAAAATAAGTTACCATCATGGCAACTCCTCTTTTTCTGAAATGAACGAAACTTGATTACCTTTTTGAGTTGCGCGTACTGTGATCTCTTTCGTGTATTACTATATAACGCACTACATACTCGCGCTTTGACAAGTATCTTCCGCGACGCCGCAGTTGCTGCTGTCTACCGTGTCTACCTATGCACTTTTAATGTAAGGTGCAACAGAAATAGTGAAATTTCCTTGCAATCCCCCCCCGTGCCAATCCAAAGAACTGAGTGAGTTCTGTACACATCAGTTGTATCATCACCCAGTGGGCACAGGTTAGGATTTCGACGTTGTATCAACGTTGATACAACGTCGAAATCTAACCTAACCTGATTTCAACCCGATTTCAACCTAGAGATTGGTTGAAATCAGGTTGAAATTTCAACGTCGATACCACGTTGAAATTTCAACCTGATTTCAACCATGTTTCAACCAACTTTCAATGCAAAAATTAAGGAGGTTGAAATCAGGTTGAAACTTCAACGTTGATACAACGTTGAAATTTCAACCGGATTTCAACCAATGTTTCAATGCACAACTTAATGACCTTACATAAAATATTATTAGGACGAAATATGCCTTTGCCTAGTATATTGACATGTTTAAAGGTCGACAGCATTGAGATTTTACCCAAATTTCATTTTATATATCCAGGCCGCATGATCTAACGATTTAAACTGGACTTCCGTTTCCCTTCTTCAAGTGGCCCACGGCGTGCACTATATACCTCCAATGACTTACCGAAAACACCGGGTGGTACGGGGTATGCTAAACGGCCCGTCGCCGCTCAATTGACGGGCTGATGTTGATAATTATGGGAATTCCTACAACATGGTGAACACTTGTGAACACTTGTGGGGGGGTTGATGCAAAAGGGTGGGGTGGGGCTTTAGTTTTGACCCTCTTATGGGTAGGGCAGGGGCCTTGAAAAAATGACTAAAATTTTCCCAGGAAAATTGAGTTTATATGATTTTCTATGGGATTGACTCATAATTTTCATGTCAAAAAGGGCGGCCCTGAATTTTTTGAGAACTGAAAGGGGAGGCGAAAAACTGCGATGATTTTTTTTTGCATCACCCCCCAACAAGTGTTTGTGAGTGGTCCCTAATAGGCCTATTGGAACTTCGCATATCTTCTAACTATTTTACTAACCCGATCATGTGATGTCGCCCGGGTATTGCCGGTATCGCCCTTGGCGTCAGTAGGTGCAGATCGAGGTCGGTGGGCACGACCTCTCTAAATATTGTGATATTGTGGGTGGGTGCGTGCGTGAGACGCGTGCACAAGTGTTAAATTGCCGGTACACACATGCGTTCGCAAATGTTGGCGAGTACGCACTCATGTTTACAAGTGTTCATGGGTACGCTTGCGTACATTGCCGGTACACACATTCACAAGTGTTGGCGAATATGCACGCGCGTGCGCAAGTGTTTATGGGTACGCATGTACATGTTCAAGTCTTTATGGGTAGGCCTACGCACATGTGTTTGCAAGTTATTGCGGGTGCGCACGCGCGTTCGCAAGTGTTTGCAAGTACACATGTGCATACACAAGTGTTTGCAAGTACAAACGCACGTTCGCAAGTGTTTATGGGCACGCATTCGTGCGGGCAAGATATTGCAGGTAGGCACGCGAGTTTGCAAGTGTTTATGAGTACTCGCGTGCGTGAAAAGGTTATTGCGGGTACGCATGCCCGTTCCCAAGTGTTTGCGAGTACGCACGCACGTTCGCAAGTGTTTACGTGTATGCACTCGCTCTCAAGTGTTTATGCGTGCGCGCATGCGTTCGCAAGTGTTTGCAAATACACGCAGCGCATGCGCGAAGTGTTTATGGGTGCGCACTTGTGTTCGAAAGTTATTGCGAGTGCGCGCGCGGCGTGCGTGCACAAGATATTGCGTTACGCAGTCGCAAGTTTTCGAGTACGCATGCGCGTTCGCAAGTGTTTATGGGTACGCGAAAGTTATTACGGGTACGCATGCGAGTTCACAAGTGTTTACAGGTACGCACGCGCATTTGCAAATTATTGCAGAAATGCGTACGCTGCGTGCACAAGTGTTTGTGAGTAGGCCCTACGCGCGTGCCTTCACAAGTGTTTATGGGTAGGCCTACGCTGCACGCGAGTGCAAAACTTATGCCACTGCCGCGAAGCGGGATGGCGCATCAGCCAAATGCCTTGAATGTGTCCGTTTGTTTGAACTTGATGTAGGATCTGGATCTGGATCATCTTGTCTCAGGGCTAGTCGGCCTAGGCTATATCTGAAACATGTTGAAAAACAATTTCAGATTTTTGGATATTCGTTAGTTCTGGTCGCATTTTGACCTAAAAACAGGTTTTAATCCTAGATCCACCATATGTTTGGAAATTCGAAAATTATATTTTTGGATTAAAATTGTAGTAATACGATATCGCTTTAGCCCAACACTTTTCCAGAGTGGATATTGCCCAATGTACAGCAGCAAGCAAAAGGAGTTGCACGCGTACGTATGATGTACATAAACTTGAGGCCTAAATTTGCAAATAAAACAGGTTAGTAAACATTTAAATTTTCTTTAAAGGTCTACTTGACTTTTGGACACATTGCTGGATGTATATTTTAACTTGGTTTTCCATTTTGTATCATCAGGATATGTTAAAATAGTTAAGCTTACTGAGCAGTTTAAAAATTACATGCCTGCTGCACATGACATGCATGCTGTATATACAATCATGAATGCACCATTCGAGAGACACGAACCAGTGCTTTGAAGTTGACATGCTTGTGACATGACTTGTATTTCGTAGAAGACCCAGTCATGCCAGTTTGGAATATTTGCTGGGGGCAATCAGGCCCGTAGTCTGGATTTATTGGGGGGGTGCTGATTGTGAAAAAATGGACATTTTTGACCAAGAAAGCATGCGCTCGCGAATGGGACTTCAGGGGTTAAAAGGGGAGATTTTTGGGGTTAAAAAGGGGGACTTTTGGGGTTAAAAAAGAAGACTTTTTGGGCCTTTGTCATTTGAGGGGGGGGGGTGGCAAATGTTTATTTTATAATTAACAAACTTAGGCCCTAGGCCGAGCCCTGGACTAGTCATATCGTGCAGCAAGGTCTTGCTTGGATTGTACTGCTGGGAGCATAGGTGAACCCCTAGACTACAGGTCTAGTCATGCTCATGTGCTAGGTCATTAGTGTTTTTGGTCAGTTCTTTTTCTTTCTTTCTTGCACCCCGGTTCCGAAACTAAAGACGTTTGGAATTTTTCTTCGATTAGTCTGTCTTGCCATTCAATGTATAAAGCCTAAATCAGCTCAGCGAACTCAGTTTTTGTTTTTGCTTTTTGCTGAACCATGAAATGGTATCAGCCTATATAACAGTGTATGTTACTAGGTTACTAACTAACCTTTTGGTCTGAAATGGACATAACTTTAAAAGCCACGAAGGTATGAATCAAATCATGAACCCCCAGTGATGTCAAATGAAAGAGGAAGGAGTAAAGAATATAATAAAAATATTTCCTAACATCAGAGGTCATAAAGGAGTCACAGGGGTCAAAAAGGTCATTTGAACCGAAAATGCTCCAATTGAGCTGAAATTTATATGCAATGATCCTTATGACATTCTAAACAGGTTTAAAATATTTTAATATTCATTTATTTTAAGGTCATAAAGGGGTCAAATGTCAAGTTTTCAAAAATGCTCCAATTGAGCTGATATTTAAATGCAATGATCTTTAAGATATTTTAAAATTCATTTTAAGGTCATTAAGGGGTCAATACAGGGGTCAATGGTCAAGTTCTCAAAATAATCCAATTGAGCTGACATTTAAATGCAATGCTCCTTATGACATTCTAAACACGTTTAAAATATTTTAAAATTCATTTAAGGTCATTGAGGGGTCATAAAGGGGTCAAATGTCAAGTCTCCAATTGAGCTGAAATTTAAATGCAATGATCATTCTGACATTCTAAACATGTTTAAAATAATTTAATATTCATATAAGGTCATAATGGGGGTCAAAGGTCATGTTTTCAAAAATGCTCCAATTGAGCTGATATTTAAATGCAATGATCAGGGATTGTCTTTTGAGGAGAGTGAGAGCAATTATTGCTCTCTACTGCTCTCCTTAAATCAGATATAGGAGAGTGATTTTTAGCTCTCCTAAGTTGACCATTCTCTCCTTACATTCTATTGCAAATGCTCTAAACAGCTCTCCTTCAAGGCTCCAGAAGAGCTACTTATTGCTCTCCTGCTAATTCAAAAAGACAGTCCCTGAATGGTCCTTATGACATTCTAAACATGTTTAAAATATTTTAAAATTCATTTAAGGTCATTAAGGGGTCATAAAGGGTTGATATATACATGTACCACAATATACTGCCAAAGCCCCATGGTTCAGCTATGGTGCGGTAATCGCTCTAGTTTAAACATGTAAAGAAACTAGAGCAAAAATACTTTACAATTTCCTCTGTTTGGTCCGAAGAATTGCCCTAAGAATTGTTCAGCAGAATGACCCTAAACAGTCAGGAGTAACTGGTCTACCTTCAGTATGCCTATCTTACATTAAGCATATTAATCGTACTGCATGTCTATGTCAAATATAATGTTTCTGTATGTGTAAATTATGGAAATAATTGTATTTTCAAATGATAATCCCGAAATTGTTATTTTTGTCGTTACAGCTGACGTGTTGTTGTGCCACGTGACAATGGAATCAAAACAAGATTGGCCATGCAATAGACTATAGTCCATGACAATGTACAATGTATAAAGCATCAAAAAAATTGACTTTTAACTTAAGAAAGTTTAGATGCAGCCAAAGATTTTGGATGAACTGGCCAATTCAGAAAGCTATAATTTTAATACAAGAGCATGGTCACATCAAAGATGGAGTAAACTGACACGGCATGGCATGGAGCAACTCCTACACTGAATAAAGCTAGATACAGTCCAGAGGCGGGTCATTCACATCACAGATCGACCCTCCTTCAAATTCTGCCTTTGGGTCCATCGTAAAGCAGTTGTTGCCACGTACATGTACTACTCATCCGTTCAAGATCTAACTCAAGTTGTTAGTCATTATTCATTCCATATAGCCCGCAGATGGAATGTACTCACGCCTCACATTCCAGGAACTGTGAAACGGACCAACTTCAAAAAGTGTTTTGGTCAAAAATGTGCAAACCCATCAGCTTCATGATAACAGCCGTTATTGCCTTGATATGTGTCTTGACATAGAAAAAAGAAGTTGAACAACTAAGCAAGCAAATACAGATTCTGGTCTAGATTTTCTTCAAGTAATATTGGTATTGATGACATCAATGCGATATAAGCCTACTGGTAGGGTTGACGTTTTCGATGCTTATCTCCTTCAGCTAAAACTGAGCACGACAAGGATCCTTTAAATACATTGAAGGGTGGATTGCAGGGGATCACCCCGGTACTGTTGACTGTACTTCAAAAATACACTCATTAACTCTAGGTTCCAGAGTTCTCGTCTGGTTACAAATGTAGCGTTGAGGAGTATCAAAGCAGAAGCAAACGCAGAATCCAAAGCTATTGATCACACTATCTGTATATCAGTCTAAGAAAGTTCTGTGAAGTTCTTCCATGAGAAAAATAGAAGTATTCAGTTATATAATCTATCAACAATTTCCAGTTTAGTTATATGTTAGTGTATCAAAAGTCAGGACTTAGAAACCATAATTATGTTAAAGATACCTTACATGGTATCAGAAGTTTTAAGTTAGTTGTAACGTGAAAAGAAGAAAAACTTGAGATTTTTACTCAAGATTTTTACATTAAGTATATTAACATCAAGTATAATGGGCACGTTGCATCCAGTACATTCTTAAAAGGTTCCAAAAGGGTCAAGTTCTAAAGTGTCCTCCTAGTACATAGGCCTATGGATAACCCTCACACTTTAACATAAAATACTTCTTGAAAATTAACGAGTTCTTTTGAGAACCATCACAAATCTAATGTGTTTAGGTTCTAAATGTCCAGCTCGTAACACTTTTTAAACAAATACACACTTTTTAAAGGAAGGCTCCGCCTATCACAACAATATGCCCTATGTAAGAAAAATAATTATCAAGCACGAATCACATGGTTTTATCTAAAACAAACTCATGGCGACCATGTGATTCGGGCTTGATTATTATTTTTCTAACATTTATAAGGCATGATATTATGATTGCCGGAGACTCATTAAAGTGCTTAGGAATAAAAGAAATATTGTTTTCCACATTTTCACGAAACGATTGGTATTTTTGGCAACACCAACTCCTAAACATCACAAATCACAAATAAAAAGCTTACATATCTAATTTCTAAAAGTTTAAACTGACTTTCAGCACAAATATCCAAGTAACCTTGAATTGTCGATGTGTGACACACATCGTCATCAGAAGAAGTCCTATGATGTTGTTACTTATATGTCGCTTTAATAGCTAAACGTTAGCATTTAGAGTGTTGAAGACGGGGTATAAGTGTTTAGGATGCGTTTTCATACAAATTGTATCAAAGTATGACACATGTAAAGTAACTTGAAAATCAAAAGGACGGAGCTGATTTTATTTTGGATTTGCGATGTGTATGATAATATGTTTTATAATATGAAATCATAACAACTTACACTGAATTTCAAAATCTATTAAAATTGTATATATCTATGTTCTAAAGACAGAAATTTTTTTTGAATAAGGACCTTAAAATATCCCAATTTTGATCCTTTTTAACCCATATTTTAAATTATTCAAAAATTGTTGAGAGAACTGTTTCTAGTTTTGAATCTTTAGAACATAAATATGCAGGTTTGTTTGGTGTTTTCCAGCTAAGGCGGCAGCCACTATGAAATTGGCTATACCATCTTGAAAAAAATAATGGATTACCTCATATCCAAAATTGTTCTACAGCTAGAGCACTATAATATTTCTGGTTGATTTTATACCAATAAAAGGTGAAAGAGGTGTCCTGTATGTACATGTGTTTGTTGTTGTTGTTTTCAGGCAGTTGTTAAGGCAGCGGCCATTTTAAAAATGGCGGCACATCTTGAAAAAATAAACCAGAATTGTTTAGTATTTATTGCTGTATTACTCGCATTATAAAGGTAAACAAAATGCTTTGTCAACTCTTTAATAACATGTTAAAATCGTGCATCTATTTTTCAAAAGTGTTTTTAGAACGTTATTAAAACGTTTTATACCCTTTATATAAACCGACAATAATACGTTATCTGTAAAATGTTTGTGTTTGCTGGGCAACTCAACTTGAAGGCTCTACGACGACGTTGAAAAATTGATATGATGATGATATATAAATTTCAAAGTTTAAGGTAACTCGACTTATGGCCTAAAACGCGACGCTTACTTTGCACCTAAAATCTATGGAAAGCTATTTAGGATTTGAAGGGTAAAAATAGGTCAAATCATCAAATTGAGGCTATTACGATAAACTGATATGAAAAGGTGAGAAATTAGCAAAATCGGATACCAAGAAGATTCCAAAAAGTTGCATGTTTACTCAGTGGTGGCCATCTTGAAACAAAAATTAGATTTTTGACAAAATGTGTTTTAGGTAATAATGTGATTTTTGGTCATAAATGTGATTTTTGGTCAAAAATGTGTTTTTACTTCCAAAATATGTGATTTTGGTCAGGGGTAAAAAATGTGATTTATGGTCAAAAAAGTGATTTTTGGTAAAAAATGTTATTTTTGGTCAAAAATATGATTTTTGGTCCAAAATGTGATTTTCGGTCAAAAACGTGATTTTTGGTCAAAAATGTGATTTTTGGTCAAAAATGTGATTTTTGGTCAAAAATGTGATTTTTGGTCAAAAATTTGATTTTTGGTCAAAATTTGATTTTTGGTTGATTTTTGGTCAAAAATGTGATTTTGGATCTAAAATGTGATTTTTAGTCAAAAACATGACCGCCGTTCACGGCCCTCCGACTCCATACCCGGTTGACTCCCGCGTATGGATGCCGACTGCACCAGCCCTCTGCACCGACAACGAGGCGTGACCACTGCGCAGCTCACCACGACTACACACCCGGTTGCATCCCGCGTATGGATGCCGACTGTACCGTCCCTCTGCACCGACAACGACGGCGTGACCACTGCGCGCGGCTCACCACGACTCCACACCCGGTTGCATCCCGCGTATGGGTGCCGACTGCACCGGCCCTCTGCACCGACAACGACGGCGATACCAGTTACCCAGGGGCGATACCAGGCCTAGCCTATAATCATGAATTCATGATAATATTCTCCCAGACGGACCACAGCGGTGAGGTTCTACACGGGTATGTATAAATTTATTACTATAGGCCTATACAAATTATAATTATTTAAATAAATATCAGGTTAAAATCGGATTGAATTCAGGTTGAAATTAGGTTGAAATTTCGACGTTAATACAACGTGGGATTCAGGTTGAAATTAGGTTGAAATTTCGACGTTGAATCAACGTTGAAATCGGGTTGAAATCAGGTTAGAGTCGATTTGCAAATACAACGTGATTTCAACGTCGAAATTTCAACGTGATCTCAACGTGATTTCAACGTCGGGTGTGCCCACTGGGCACACATATCAGAGAATATCAAAGTGCATTAGGTCCAAGATTTGTCCATACAATGTGACATACCCCATCCCCATATGCCAATACAAAGCACTGGGTGAGTTCAGGGGCGTTACTAGAGGGGGGTATGGGGGGTGTGTTGTCGTCAAAACTATGTGATTGTCGGCAAATATAGTGAAAGCTTTGTTATTTTTGGCAAATTTCATGCATGCCTATTGTTAATGTTATAGTAGCTAGTAATTTAAAAAAATTTGTCAGAAATTTTTTGACCCTTCCAACCCCCCGCCACTTTTTCGATTCTAGAACGCCGTCCTGACTAAAAAACATTTTGGTCTACAATTTACAAAATATTTCCGTCGGCAAAACATGCTGTACACCCCCGCGCCCCGGGGCGAGTTACATTATACATACAACTAGGCTTTTCTTACCCGCCATTTTCAGAAAGACCAGCGGGTGTGATGATACAGCAAAAACAACATTAATTCAACAAGCATAAAAAACAATGAAAGAGCAAACAAATATAAATGCAACAATTACAAACTTATTTTGGAAACAGATATGATTTCAAGTTTTTCTTGAAAATCAAACCTTCCGAGACCAAGACCACCCCTTCCGAGACTGAGACCTCTAAGTTCCGAGACCAAGACCTTGTTTTAAACACAGTGGCAGCAGATACATTCAAAATGTAGGGGGAGTGGGGGAACCAGCACATTTTGTTCCAATTTACTGGGACTGTTTTGGCACGCTCGTGCAAAAAATGTTAATTTCAAGACTATTTTAACCCAAATGAAGGTGCATGTGTTTTGCTATTTGATGGAACAATGCGCGTGAAGTATACATAATTGTACCCTATTTGGGCCCAAAACACAGTGGTTTTTGTGCTAAAAAAGAAGATACACAGGGCAATTATTGCTTTATTTGTTCTTCTATTATGATTCGGGGGGCTCTTTTGCAAAAAAATAGGGGGACATGCCTAAGTTTATCATGAACTGAAATTGGAAGCTCACACATGATCACTTATCATTCATTAGTAACTATATTTATATTTATATTACTAGTGTACCTGTAGCTGTAAGAGCACCTGTAGCCGTGATAGTGCTCCCGTGATATGGACTTGCACCTGATTCAGGATTGTTTGCAGTAGGGTGCAGAAAGTTCTAGGTGCGTAGCCAGTATTGTCAGTCCGGGTGGGGGACGTCAGTATTGTCCCTATTTTTGCTCTCCTTCCCCTTCTTTCTCTCTTTTCTCCCCCTTCTCGTCCCCATTTTTCCGCTTCTCCGTCCCCATTTTATGTGTTGGGGGCAGGGGGGAGGCAGTCTATCCAAACAGGTGGATCCGGTTCCTAAATAAATTGACTTACCATGCTTACATGTGGATTTAACCTGCAGAAAATTCTCTTTTTGTTCTAATTTGAATTATAAAAAAGTGGCCCCGTTGTTAATTAATGTTTTTTTTATAATTTGACCTTCTTGGGTACATTTCCCCAATAAGGTGTGCCTTTTCATCAATGTGCAGGGTTACAGTTCACCCCTGGCTATCATGGGTCTGTATGCAATTTTAGGCATTTGCTGTACTATGTAGGAACATAATATGATGCTTTACAACATTTAATTTAGAAATGAATTGCAGGTAGAATCTTTTTTTTTGTGTCTTTGCATAATTTTATTTTTGAAAACATTGATCAGTCATGAGAAGAGTCAAGCTGTAGGCCTAATACAAAATTAGAAAATGAAATTGCCAAAAAGGCAACAAAAAGTACTAACTCGGTTTTGGGGGCACTCATAATTCATGGACGTCTCTTATATCAAATACTCTTGAAGCGTCATGTCACATAACAGTATCATATTTCAAAACCCAGTCGCAAACAATATTAGTAATTTTGGTGATCGTGACAGCGCAGTGGGAATAATTTTGTGAGTAGGCCTTACCAGGGTTGTATAGCTAGCCCAAGTTGAGTGCCTGCTAATTTTACTACCCAATTCATGAATTAGAGTGCAGGCTCTGGTACTCTTGGGATTTTTTTACTTCAAAACATTAATTGATTTTGGCCATTGCAATCTAAGTTTGTTCTGAGACCATTTGTCAGAATTTGCACAGATAGATATAATTTTTGCACAGGTACCGGTAGATATTTGCTAAACATAGGAAAGCTTATTCTAATACACTCAGCTTCATTCCGATGTGCTGCATTGAGTGCCCAGCTGTCAACAAAGCTCGATGTATGTGATATCACAGACCCCCGTATGTGAAATCACTGACCCGTCTTTGAAATCAGAGACATCCATGAATTACGAGTGCCCCCGAACTGAACTACGAGACTCTTCTTTTACATACAAATTTCGGGTAGAATCTTGTTGACACACGTATGCAGATTGGCATTGCATATAGGCCTATACCACCAGTAGGCCTATGTACATTTTTGGAGCGAGTGGCATAATATGGTCCCTTATTAGGTTGTATTCATGAGAAATATGTGAACTTTTTATGACTAAGGTGATTTCTTTCATGAAACTTCATGGTCATTCACAAACTGAACAGGTATATAATTTGGTAGATATGAACGTCATTGTTAGTGTTTTGAATGCAAAACTGATTTTGATCCCTAGATGTGAAATCTAGTGAATATTAAGGCAAGTCAGAGAGGTGCCTATAGTGGTGTTTGTTCTCTAATATTGAGAAAAATAAAGCTCACACTTACAGGAAAATGTATGAGTTCAATATGTGAGATCACAAGGCTCATTGTTATGTGTCCCTTCCCCCCACCCCATGTGCATGATTTTTCTTGGGAAGGGGAAATAGCGATTTTTTTGTTTTAACCTATTTTTGCCATAACTCAAAAACTGCAATACACATGGAAATAGAAATGTAATCAGTGGCTTCCTTGACTATCAGATCAGTGTATATACCATATTACCCTGCTGAAATAAACTGTATTATTTATTAAGCAAAATTACCAAAACTGAAAAAAAAAATGGTCTAAAAAGCTCTGACCCACCTTAAAATTCCATTTATGGTACCAATATCTTTCAGCAATGATGAATTGAACTTCAGCCTTAACACAGTTTTAAATAGCAATGATGAATGGAGCTTTTGCAGTCCCGTTTGCAGTTGAAATCCACTGTACACCCCTGCCCATATGTAAGATGTGACCTTAATCTTCTACACAGGGAGTGTGAATTTGAAATGGGATTACCTGAATGGGTGACTCCATTTGAATTCTACACCCTTTATCATCATTGCCTTCTTTTCTTCATCATCATCATCATCATCATCATCATCATCATCATTATTATCATCATCATCATCATTATTATCATTATCATCATCATCATCATCAATCATCATCATTATCATCATCATCATCATTATCATCATCATTGTTTTCTTCTTCATCATTATCATCATCTTCTTCTTCTTCTTCATCATCATCATCATCATCATCATCATCATCATCATCACCATCATTGTTATCATCATCATCATTGTTATCATCATTATCATGCACCATCATCGGTATCATTGTCATCATCATTGTTATCATCAATATCAACGTTTGTAATATGGTGAAACAGACATTGATTAATCATGTAGTTCTAATTTTTATAATATGAAATTGGTTAATATTTTTCAAACTTAATTGTTTTGGGCATATTTGTAATGTTTGCACATGTCCCAACTTACACCTACATGGAATCAGCCAAATTCGCAGAGAAATATTGACATTATATCATATCAGACATATTAAAGACCCCCCATTGAATGCTATGTTAAATGACCAAAATAGCTAGTGGGGTTTCTTTCCTTTCACATTATATTGTTATTTCAGTCTAAAGTGGACAGAAACCCTTCCTGACAGTTATTACTAATATAGTATGGTATTCAGGTATATAATAGCAGCCAAAATGGCTGAATTGATTGGTGAATTACAATCAAATTTATAAAAATAGGCAAATAATGATAAAATACATAAAAAGAAACTTGAATTATTGCACGATACATACTCAATGAAAATTTTTAGTACAATCAAAGATTTGAGGACAAAAATAATATAGTTGTAGCTCATACTCAACCGTACTCACCTCAACACTATATCTCAAACACATCCCTGCACACCCCCCCCCCCACACACCACTCCCATACCCATACACACCCACCAACATCCACTGATGCACTCCCACACTTACCATTGCACAAAGACTCAACCTAATAAAATATCAATGTGACGGCATAATAAATTTTTCTGAGCATATCTATGTTAAATTTATTTATATTATAAATTTGGTCATGATCGTAAAGCAAGCACGTTATTTACTAAATTCTCATTGAATATCAGACTACATAAGGGTATGCTGAATAGTTTGTTGATTTTTCAAGTTAAAACATTATTTCACTTAGAATTTTCAGTAGGTTTGTGAAATAAGCTTTGTATAATTATTATTTGTGATTTCATAATACCGGTATTTGAATCCATACAATTACATGGTCAAAGATATTAAGAATGTTTTGGAGCTGTAGACTGATTATAAAAATAAATAAATTTTTGCAAAATTTTTAGGTGGGTAAAAATTGTATTTCAAAGTTGAGTGTAAACTTACAATGATCATTATTGTCATGTAGCAACACTGACGCACTTACGTTGTTTGTTCCATAACATAATTATTGACGTCAACAGTTAGACATTCCATTATCTTCATTCTTACCATAACAAGTTTATATGGGTAAGCATATCGCGTGATTTCATTTCTATGACTCATTTTCTAGTAATTCAAACTTTTGATTGTACAAAGCCATAGCCTTTGGTGTACGTGGGCTCGATGCACCCCCAAAAATTACCAATCCAAAATAAGTCCCGATTTTTTTTTTCTGTAAAAACGTTGAAAATCAGTCCTTTTTTGAAGGAAAAATTCACAAAAGCTCCACCGCAATCATAAATAAATCCTGGGTATATGGGCCTGGCCTGGTACTAAACCAAGGCATATACCATATAAACTTCTCCCTAATGTGCCAGTAGTTACAACTTTTGATTGCACTAACCACATTACTTACAACATTGAACTGACACATTATCATGGAGGGGCACTCAACTTTGGAAGTGACGGTATGTGCCTGTTAATAGGTCCCTCTTTTGAAGTCGACTATACCCGATGACCCCTCTTTTAAAAAGTCATACCTGATGACCCTTTTTTTTTAGTTGCGGCCACCCAGTGACCCCCTTTTTTTGGTTGCGGCTACCCAATTTTCTAGAACAGCATCATCAAAATGCAACAAAATAATGCTGAAACTTTCAAATTTTGCTCCATTTTTTCAAAATTTTCTACCCGATGACCCTTTAAAAAAAATCTTATACTCAATGACCCCCTTTTTTCAAAATATTATACCCAATGACCCCCTTTTTATTTTGTTTGTACCCAATGATCCCCTTTTTGAAAATAATGCTTTGTACCCCATAGGCCCCTACTTCACGACACCAGTAGGCACACGGGTAATACCCATCACTTCTATAGTGCCCCCGGGCTTGAGTTACTTTATATTGCTTAAAGTTAAGGCGGTTCCTAACAGTAACATAGCCAGGGCATTTTCATAGGGGTCAAAGATGGGAATGGCAACTTTTAAGGGGACAAAATTTCACAAAAGTGGTCCAAAATGGGCTAAAAAAGGCCTACAATCTTAAATGTCAGGGTGGCCATCATCCCTGGAGGGGGTGGGGCAAGAGGGATGCAAGACTTCTCACAGGGGGTTAGCCTTAACCCCTGGCTATGCCACTGGTTCCTAAGTACATTAAAGTATATACAGGGCTCAAGCGTTGGCCTGGGTGACCAAAATGAATAAAAAGTAGAGAGTGCATCTGGCATAACAATACAAAATGTTCATGAAAGCTTCCTCTCGGTAAGCAATTTCAAGTTTGTGAGAAATAAGAAAAGTTAAACAATACAAAATGTTATAGTTAATATTTTTCCATTGGATTAGTATAGGCTAAAACATACCAAAATGAGAGACATCACACAGAATCACTCATTATAAAAATTGCATTTCGTTTTAATAAATAAAATACATGCATTTCCTATTGCATTATACTTTAAAAAATAGCTGTAGCTTATACCCATGCATAAAGAGTTTTGGCAATGCAACCAAAGTATGAATTTGGACCTTAAATGCCCATTCAGTGATTTGCTCATCCAGACGAACGTAAAAAGCATAAAAAATCATATTTTGGTACCTTTGTCATTGTCATATTATGTGCTAACATAGCCTGCTAGTGGTTCAGCCAAAAACTGTGTATTTAAGACAAAATATAGGGCATTTACCTGAATCTGTAAGTAGAGAAATTAGCTACATGTATTTGAATGGGGCTTCAACTTTGCCAATACTATTGCTTTCTTTATTTTTGCCACAATTTTCATTTCAGAAATACCAAATGACAATTTGAATGACTTATCCTTCACTTTTTAAGCAATTTATAAACAATTTTATTTTTTTTACTCTTGCGCTGGAATCACTGAATGGGACGTTAAATATTGATTTTCCAAATGTCATTTTCATTACTCACAACTTTGATACACTGCCAAAATGTGTGGGCTTTACGAGAGAATAATTTGGTAGAAAATATTATTTTGTGACATTGTGATGGATTAGGAGAATTAATTTGCTTTGAATATAGCTGTTGAGATAAATTCCCTTTTTCTCCCCGGGTTCATTTTCAATTGTAAAGAAAAAATACAATGCAAGCTAAAATAACGTTCACCTTCTTCACTTATTTCAACTCCAGATTTTAATTCGGTCTACCGCACACTGTCTACATTTTGTATGTCTGTATAGAGGTCATCGTATTTGGCAACACATGTATAACCAGCTACTTGTTAGTACTAAGATTCAAAACATATTGAAAAATATAAACATAATCTACACACCGGTGTTGACAGCAGACGACAAGTTCAAAATTTTCTATAAAAAGTTCAAAAAGTTCAGAATGGTATATTTTCATGACGATATTTGGAATCTACATAAGGAATGCATTAAAATGAGTACAAACAAGCCTAGAATTGGTGTAGTTATTCTTGAGATCATGCTTGATATTTTGAGGGGAAATTTCAAAACTTGGAATTTTTATATTGAAGCATATGGCTAGCACTCAGGGCATTAAATATTAAAGTTTATTAATATATATATATATATTTATTTATTTATTTAAAATACATAAAACAACGTAATTATGTTATAACAGCATGATTTATTACTCGGAGTTTCACGCCTAAAACGGCGATCATCAGATAAATAGCTGAACACTGAACTGTAACTCCAAAACAAAACAAATAAATTCACAGCGTTGAAAGCGTACGCGTCTTCACTAGAAAAGCATGACAGCTCGCGCAGTAGGCGTAGCAACTACGCAAGTAATGAAGTGCGCAATTTATTTTTTCTTTGCGCGGCTTGGTGGTTTCCGACCGTGTCGGCATTTTGAGATGAGTTCGGTTTTATTATTGAGGGTGTTAGGCCCTTTTGCACGCAGTATTTCTAATTTCTCTTCAATGCATAGGTTGCATTGTCCTGAGTCACGTCTGTGTGTGTTTGATTCTTTCAAGATTTCCCAGTAGATAGAGTAGTTGCTTCCTTTTCTTTTAAGTTGCCATACATATTTTGAGAGTTCTGTTTCCTTCTCATATTTGTCATGTTTGAATGATTTGGTGTGGTTGTTGAACCTCTGTTTAAAGGTTCCGCCTGAAAGTCCTATATAAGATTTAGATTCTGTATTCGCTGTTACACTGGCTTTATATACTAAAGCACTAGTCATGCACTTTCCACGGAGGGACAGGTTTCTTTGACTCTACAGTTGCAACTTTTGTTGATGGCACTTGGTTGGCATTTTTGGTGATTTGTGAGTTGTGAGATTTGATGATTGATTTCATATTCTTCATACAACTGTAGCTGATTTTCACCGTGTTCCTGTTAAATATTTTGTTGAGTTTGTGTCCACGCGGGAAGTGCTTGGCCAGAAGCTTGATGAACGTACTCCCTACATTTGATTTCACGGCTTTGTTGTACGGAGGGTTAAACCAGGTGACTTTTCTGGTGCGGTGTCTTTTCTTCTTTGCTGATGGTCTCGTATCATTCTCCTTGGTGGTGTATTGAATGGATTCAGCGTGACCACTTGATTTCAGAGCTTCGTCGTATGTGGGGGCGGCTTTCTTGAAGACGTCGTGGTTGGACGAAAGTGTGGAGATTCTTTCCCGATGGCGATAGGGATGTGGTTGATGACGTGAGGTGGATGGTTGGATTGGGTATTGATGTAGACTGGATGGTCGTTGGGTTTTCTGTAGGCTTGATGTATACCGGTGTCGAGGTTAAGGTTAACATCTAGGAAGTTGACTGATTTCATGTTGGTTTGAACAGTTATCTTTAGTCCAAATGATTGGAAGATCTTTATGAGCTGTTTTCTTGTTCTGTCTGCTTGACTTCCTGAAAGGTTTTTCAGTACTGCAAGACCGTCGTCCCTGTAGAGCCCGATACTAGTTGCATTGAGTTTCATTTGTAATGTTTGTAAGATGAAGAGGCCTACTAGCTCACAAACTTCTGCTCCGTCAAATCCCCCCATTGTGACATCAAATGCGTTGTTTGCGTCCCTCTTCACCCATGGATTGCCTTTGTTATCGAAGAGGAGGGACTTTCTAGCATGCATTATCGTTTCCTGTTCTATGTTTGAGATAGTAGTGTATCGTTTAGCCCAGTTTAAGGATTTGGTGAGAAGGTCTTCCGATATTGATGGATAAAAGTCTACGATGTCAAATATTAGGAAGGTGAGGTGTGTTTCTCTTGTAGACCATCGAACCATTTTAGTACTGAGGACGTATTCCTCCATTGGTTCACGTGTAATTTTAGTCTGATGTTATTATTTATCCGGTCTAGCATCTGTTTACTCACTCTTCCTAATTCTGTTTTTGCTGGGTTGATTAGTCTGCATTTTGGATTGGTTTCAAAGTTGTCTTTGTGGTCTTTCATTGAGATAAAGGCGTGACTTTCAGTCGTTTTATCAATCCTATCACTTATGTCTAATTTGTTGTCTAATTTGTTGGCAATGTTATTGAATTCAGTGTCGATTTCGTTGACAATACTGGTATCTGCTCTTTTATATTTCTGGGTAATGTTATCAGTAAGAAGCTTGTCATACCTGTTGTTATCCATCTTGTATATGTTCCTTGTTTTGTCCGCTGGTACGAAGAGTTTATCTGAGGAGTTGATCTTATCTGCATCCTCTCTTAGCACGGTTTGGAATTCATCGTTTACCTTTCGGAATTGAATGTTTTCTACCATTTCAAGCATTTCTCTTTCAAAATTAGCCATTTCCTCGATTTGCGGTGGGGTCCTCTTATCGGAAGACCTTCTCACCAAATCCTTAAACTGGGCTAAACGATACACTACTATCTCAAACATAGAACAGGAAACGATAATGCATGCTAGAAAGTCCCTCCTCTTCGATAACAAAGGCAATCCATGGGTGAAGAGGGACGCAAACAACGCATTTGATGTCACAATGGGGGGATTTGACGGAGCAGAAGTTTGTGAGCTAGTAGGCCTCTTCATCTTACAAACATTACAAATGAAACTCAATGCAACTAGTATCGGGCTCTACAGGGACGACGGTCTTGCAGTACTAAAAAACCTTTCAGGAAGTCAAGCAGACAGAACAAGAAAACAGCTCATAAAGATCTTCCAATCATGTGGACTAAAGATAACTGTTCAAACCAACATGAAATCAGTCAACTTCCTAGATGTTAACCTTAACCTCGACACCGGTATACATCAAGCCTACAGAAAACCCAACGACCATCCAGTCTACATCAATACCCAATCCAACCATCCACCTCACGTCATCAACCACATCCCTATCGCCATCGGGAAAAGAATCTCCACACTTTCGTCCAACCACGACGTCTTCAAGAAAGGCGCCCCCACATACGACGAAGCTCTGAAATCAAGTGGTCACGCTGAATCCATTCAATACACCACCAAGGAGAATGATACGAGACCATCAGCAAAGAAGAAAAGACGCCGCACCAGAAAAGTCACCTGGTTTAACCCTCCGTACAACAAAGCCGTGAAATCAAATGTAGGGAGTACGTTCATCAAGCTTCTGGCCAAGCACTTCCCGCGTGGACACAAACTCAACAAAATATTTAACAGGAAAACGGTGAAAATCAGCTACAGTTGTATGAAGAATATGAAATCAATCATCAAATCTCACAACTCACAAATCACCAAAAATGCCAACCAAGTGCCATCAACAAAAAGTTGCAACTGTAGAGTCAAAGAAACCTGTCCCCTCCGTGGAAAGTGAATGACTAGTGCTTTAGTATATAAAGCCAGTGTAACAGCGAATACAGAATCTAAATCTTATATAGGACTTTCAGGCGGAAAGGCTTTAAACAGAGGTTCAACAACCACACCAAATCATTCAAACATGACAAATATGAGAAGGAAACAGAACTCTCAAAATATGTATGGCAACTTAAAAGAAAAGGAAGCAACTACTCTATCTACTGGGAAATCTTGAAAGAATCAAACACACACAGACGTGACTCAGGACAATGCAACCTATGCATTGAAGAGAAATTAGAAATACTGCGTGCAAAAGGGCCTAACACCCTCAATAATAAAACCGAACTCATCTCAAAATGCCGACACGGTCGGAAACCACCAAGCCGCGCAAAGAAAAAATAAATTGCGCACTTCATTACTTGCGTAGTTGCTACGTCTACTGCGCGAGCTGTCGTGCTTTTCTAGTGAAGACGCATACGCTTTCAACGCTGTGAATTTATTTGTTTTGTTTTGGAGTTACAGTTCAGTGTTCAGCTATTTATCTGATGATCGCCGTTTTAGGCGTGAAACTCCGAGTAATAAATCATGCTGTTATAACATAATTACGTTGTTTTATGTATTTTATTACACGCTCTACTATCTAATAGTATCGAGCACTATCTTCAGCTGTTTTGATTAACTATATATTATTTATTTATTTATTTATTTATTTATTTATTTATTTATTTATTTATTTATTTATTTATTTATTTATTTATTTATTTATTTATTTTATCTGTGGCAGTTCTATCCAGTATCTAGCACTGCTTTCCAAGTAGGTCCAGATGTAATAATACATAAAGACTAACGAATACATTCTAATGATATGTTCATCAGCGAAACGCATCTAGCCGGACAGACAGACCCCCCCCCCCCCTTGTGTGTCTGTGTGACTTGTGTGACTTTTCTTGTTTGTCTTTTTGACCAGGCGGGCATGTGACGGACGTCTGACAGACCTTTTGTGTGTCTTTTTTATCCATCTTGTGTGTCTTTTTTGTTGTTGTCACTGGTTGTTGCTTGTGTGCCTTTTTAATACCTTCAAAATGAGCTCTATACCCCTCTATACCCCCCCTGCAAGATCTTACTTCTGTGCCTAGACACACAAGAAAAAATTGACACACAAGCTAGTTTTGTACTCAAAAAAGGCACACAAGCATTATTGCCTCGTGAGAACATACAGACACACAGACAGAGCTCATTATTTTATTAATATAGATTTCATGAGTAACAACAATAATACTATACCGAATTGATTTTGAAAAGATGTAAATTGGTTTTTTTTGGCATGGTTTAGTGCATCTAACTGCCATCAACCAACCGCCAAGTAGGAAATACTGAAAAGTTCACTTTGGTATAACGAGAACATTAAAGTGGAAAATAAAGTTTGTATTACCAGCATTGGGTTCGTAATTATGTAGACCTTGAATGATCTATTAAATAACAGAGGGGAATTCCTCTTGCTTGAGGATTTGATGCATATTTTTCAGGTTCGCACAAATTTGGTTAAATACAGTTGTGTAATATTAGCAATCCATAATTCATTTCCAAAATTCTTTGACAAACCTGGTAATACCCTTGTTTACCCCACTGTTCTATTTCACTTTCTTGTTCGCTTCAAAGATAGAAAGAGTTCCGAAGGAATGCACAATATTTTAGTTTTAAGAAAACCAATTGTTCGTAAATTATGTATAACTAGAGCGGTTCTCGGCTTTCGCGGTTCTCGGCATTCGCGGTTCTCGGTAGTGTGGGTTGGTCCGTATGTGACGTTTCTGTTCAGAACCTTGTGTGACCCTCCCCCCCAGAAAAAAATCATCCGCCACCACTGGTTATAACAAGGGCCTTGTAAATGCAACTGGTGAGACAGAGCCTCGAATGACGTTTGTGTTTTCAGTCTGATTTCAGTTCCCTAACAGGTACAAAGTTTACGCATTATCATTAGGCCTACCAAGTATTGTATGTCCTATAATCTCTTATGTATGACATGGATCTTTACCATGATTGTACAAGCCAAAAAAATATCATTTCAATACCCCTAACATGCGTTAAAAAAAGACCATGTTTTACACATGCAACCTCAAGTTTAGACATATAATTTAATTTTCCCTAAACCCTCATGCACGGGAAAAATCATGCCGCCACCATTGGTTATGACAAGGGCCTTTTAGGGTGCACAACAGTAAATAACCCCACTGACTTTCTGTACAGACAGGGGCCGGGAAAACAACTCAGTTCTTCAAAGTTCCCCTTTCTGCAAGCAGAAGGTCAGATGACGACATCCATTGTAAAAATTAATATATGGATTTCAGGATTTTTTTTCCAGAAATATTGTAAAAAGTTCAACCTATAACCCATACAGCTAACGCCACCTCACAAACAGCTTGGTGTTTCTGAAATGTAACACATTTTGAAAGTCGTCATAAACAGTCGGATCCTGCTAAATTTACACAGACAATCTAATTTACAGGCCTAAATGATGATTAAATATGAATCAGGGCCTAATAGTTGCCTTTTAAGCCTTTTCTAATGTATTACATTAAGTCATATTGCACATTTCCTCGTTTCAAATACTGTTTTTTTCCCTTCCAGGGTGTAGCTAGACTTCTCCGTACTCCACTTGCCAATTGTGCTTCTGGCTATTGCATTTAAGCTTAAAACTCTGATTATTATTTGTGCACAATTGATAGATTTTCACATCTAATCTTTTCAGTCACCGTACGCCCTCTGTTTGTTAGCTTCCCAAGTGGACTACTGACTTTGGATTGCGGATAACTTTTTAACACGGGATTCTATGGAGAGTTAGGCCAATTTCTGGCCTAACTAAAATTGGTCATGATGTAATGCATCTTTAAATGAATCTGGCTTGTGATTGGTCCCCAGATATCGTTATTGATTGAACAAATTCATCAGGATCGGTAGAGTAAACTAGTAAACCAGAGTTCGTAGTATCTGATCCAAGAAAATGCACTTACTGTGTACGTTTCAACAACCACTGTTGTCTTTGTCAACACTTGATGAGGAGTGACTGCAATCTACTGACAACCAACGCTAGAGGGATATGTAAAATCAGGCGGTTTTTGGCGATTTTAGCCATTAAGCCCCCCCCACCGCATAAATCTGAAAGCCCTCTGAGCCCCCCCTCCTGGAGACGCTATTGCAAAATCAATGGAGAGAAACTATACTACCTTGTTTCTTAATAAAATGTAACGGGGTACATCAGGCAACTATGAGAGCCAAAAAGGCCTCAAATTGAGCAAAGAAAGACATTAATTTTCACGTGCATTTCAACCAAGACGCTTCATTAGTGGTGTTCGCCCTTAATGTCATATTATCATGACCGTTTTATTTTGTTTTATGTTAAGGGCTGGGGTATGAACGTTTGGACAGTATTTATTGTGGGACATTAGAGCACATCAGACATATCGAATTGCATTCTGAATACTAAGAATGTCCTGATATCAAATAATTTTGATTTTTTGTAATTCGCAATGTAATACACATTTTATGACAAATCATTAAAAATTGATATTTTTGATATATAACAGTCCTCGAAGTAAATTTTATAAATTTAATGATACATTCTTTAAGTATATGTAGCTGGGAGGAAGGCCGACGATCAATTGAAAATTTTGACCTTTCGTATTGAAGATATGGATTCCCCCAAAAAAAAAAAATAGGTCTTTTGGGAAATAAAATCCATATCTTCAATATGAAAGGTCAAAATTTTCAATTGATCGTCGGCTTTTCCTCCCAGCTACATACACTTTAAGAATATGTCATTAGATTTATAAAATTTACTTCGAGGACTGTTATATATGAAAAATTTGAAAATATCAAATTTTAATAATTTGTCATAAAATTTGCATTATATCGTGAATTTCAAAAAATGAAAATTATTTGATATGAGAAAGACATTCTTCGTATTCAGAATGCAATTCGATATGTCTGATGTGCTCTCATTTCCCACAAAAAATACTGTCGAAACGCTCAAAACGCTCATTCCAGATCCCTCAAGTATATGTCATATTACATGTTTCACATTTGTACGATTTTAAATAATTCTTTATCATGTTTATAGGACATGCTCTGTTATATTTTTATATCCTCTTTTCATTCTTGAAAAGATAGATCATGCTTTTATTTCACCCATTGGGTATTTCTTTATTAATTTGTGTTTATATGGCGATTTCAAGTGGGATAATAACTCCTGGATGACGTAAGCATAATGTTGATAGATTTAAATATCATTATAAATAGGCACTTAATAATAATGATATTGAAATAAATTGATAAATAGATAAATTAATAGATAAATAAATAAAAGATATATAAGCCTAGATAAATAATAAATAAATGATAAACTAGGAGTAAATTGCAAACATTAAATATCTTAGAGCAAATGAGCATTTAATAAGTTTTTGCGACAAATATTTTGCCCCTTCTTGTACGTTTTATCATTATTTTATCTTTTACTAATTTTTTTGGGGACATGCTCGCTTATTTATTTTTTATGTGTTCCTCTTATCATTTGTGAAGTATTTCTTTATTTTTGTTTTAGTACAAGTGATCACTGAGTATGTTTAACTGTGGAAATATCGGTAGATAAGGTGTTTTTATTTCACCCTTGAGTATTATTTATAAGTGTATCAACATACATTTCACATGTCATGATTTTTCATTGTTTTATTTTAAAGCAATTCTTTATTGGGGTGCATGCTCTCATATATTAGGTGTTTTTTTTTCATGTTCCTCTTGTCATTCTTGATAGATGGCTGTTTATTTATGTCGCGTGTTAAGTATTTTTTTAATTTTTGGTCGAAGTGTATAATTATCATCACATGCTGTACGCTGTTTATTTATTTCGCCCTCATTTTCTTTACTTTTGTTTTGAGATCTTTAGTTCTTTATTTTTGTTTCTGTGAATATCATCCGAAAAGTAGGCCTTCTGCACATTATGATTTTTCCTTGCTTTATTTAACTCTTTACTGGGGTGCATGCTCTCTGCTGGGTTTTTTCATGTTCCTCTTATCATTATTGACAAGATAGCACCTGCTGTACGCTGCTGTACGCTGTTTATTTATTTCGCCCTAAATTATTTCTTACTTTTGTTTTTAGATTTTGAAGTTGATATCATGATATCACACGCTATGTTTTATACCAACCGCATTGTCTGGTTAAAGACAGTTCTTGTTTTAAATCCTGAATACAATGTCAACATTCAGTTCGTTCACCTCACAATGCGGTGCGATGTTATATAACTGTATATATTGCAGGGTTGCCAAACCCGCGATGTAATAGGCCTAGGTCAATAGGATGAGTTTTGAAGATTTTCCTCGCGACAATTTCCTGTCCTATAGACACCAATTGATGGTTAAGAAAAATATTGCATGACTTCTCAACATTGGCTTACGCGACTTCTGGTAGTTTTTATCTCATAGAAACCAACGGTTGATAAAAAAATATTGGGCGACTTTTCAATGATTTGACCCGCGGTTTGCCCTCATTTGTTTGGCAACCGTGGTCTGTGTTAAGTGAATATATTTCGGTAAGAAAATAATTATCATAGACCATGTAGACAGAACGGACAATAGTCATAGGCGCTCTCCTCCATTTTGAGAAATATACTTTTACACACACACTACATTTATAATTAAAATGATCAGCCTTAAAGTTTTACCTTTTAGTGGGTTAAGCCAAACCTAAGTGGATGAAATATAAATCAACACTTCTGGCACTGATTGGTTTCCGTAGTTGTTATATGGAATACGAGCTGTCTGTAGCTACAAAATTGTCTGCAAATCGGCTTTTGCCGGTAGATGTATCATACAGAATTCACAAGTATGTAAATGAGTTCAAAGGTCAAATATATACATAATACATAAGGTTAAAGGTTAATTATATACATTTATTCATATTTTATTTAATTATATACATTTATTCATATAATATACATAACAATACTGTCCTTTTGTGTCTTTATTATGCTAATATGTCTTTGTATGTCATTTAGTATCCTTCGGTGTCTTTTAACGTCTTTATATGGTTTTCTCTGGCTTTCCTTGGCTTTCCTTGGCTTTCTTTGGCTTTTCTGGGCTTTCTCTGGCTTTCCTTGGCTTTCCTTGGCTTTCTTTGGCTTTTCTGGGCTTTCTCTGGCTTTCCTTGGCTTTCCTTGGCTTTCTTTGGCTCTGGCTTTCTGTGGCTTTCCTTGGCTTTCTCTGGCTTTTCTGGGTTTTCTCCGGCTTTCCTTGGCTTTCTTTGGCTTTCCTAGGCTTTCCTTGGCTTTCCTAGGCTTTCTGTGGCTTTCCTTGGCTTTCCTAGGCTTTCTGCGGTTTTCCTAGGCTTTCTCTGGCTTTTCTGGGCTTTCTCCGGCTTTCCTTGGCTTTCTTTGGCTTTCCTAGGCTTTCTGCGGCTTTCCTAGGCTTTCTGTGGCTTTCCTTGGCTTTCCTAGGCTTTCTGCGGCTTTCCTAGGCTTTCCCTGGCTTTCCTTGGCTTTCCTTGGCTTTCTGCTGGCTTTCCTTGGCTTTCTCTGGCTTTTCTGGGCTTTCTCCGGCTTTCTACGGCTTTCTCTGGCTTTCCTAGGCTTTCTGTGGCTTTCCTTGGCTTTCTCTGGCTTTTCTGGGCTTTCTCTGGCTTTCCTTGGCTTTCTCTGGCTTTTCTGGGCTTTCTCCGGCTTTCCTTGGCTTTCTTTGGCTTTCCTAGGCTTTCTGCGGCTTTTGGCTTTCCTTGGCTTTCCTTGGCTTTCCTAGGCTTTCTGCGGCTTTCCTAGGCTTTCCCTGGCTTTCCTTGGCTTTCCTTGGCTTTCCTAGGCTTTCTGCGGCTTTCCTTGGCTTTCTCTGGCTTTTCTGGGCTTTCTCCGGCTTTCTCTGGCTTTCCTAGGCTTTCCTTGGCTTTCCTTGGCTTTCCTAGGCTTTCTCGGCTTTCCTTGGCTTTCTCTGTCTTTTCTGGGCTTTCTCCGGCTTTCCTTGGCTTTCTTTGGCTTTCCTAGGCTTTCTGCGGCTTTCCTAGGCTTTCTGTGGCTTTCCTTGGCTTTCCTTGGCTTTCCTAGGCTTTCTGCGGCTTTCCTAGGCTTTCTCTGGCTTTTCTGGGCTTTCTCCGGCTTTCTTTGGCTTTCTTTGGCTTTCCTAGGCTTTCTGCGGCTTTCCTAGGCTTTCTGTGGCTTTCCTTGGCTTTCCTTGGCTTTCCTAGGCTTTCTGCGGCTTTCCTAGGCTTTCCCTGGCTTTCCTTGGCTTTCCTTGGCTTTCCTAGGCTTTCTGCGGCTTTCCTTGGCTTTCTCTGGCTTTTCTGGGCTTTCTCCGGCTTTCTACGGCTTTCTCTGGCTTTCCTAGGCTTTCCTTGGCTTTCTCTGGTTTTTCTGGGCTTTCTCTGGCTTTCCTTGGCTTTCTCTGGCTTTTCTGGGCTTTCTCCGGCTTTCTTTGGCTTTCCTAGGCTTTCTGCGGCTTTCCTAGGCTTTCTGTGGCTTTCCTTGGCTTTCCTTGGCTTTCCTAGGCTTTCCTAGGCTTTCCTAGGATTTCCCTGGCTTTCCTTGGCTTTCCTTGGCTTTTCTAGGCTTTCTGCGGCTTTCCTTGGCTTTCTCTGGCTTTTCTGGGCTTTCTCCGGCTTTCTACGGCTTTCTCTGGCTTTCCTAGGCTTTCTGTGGCTTTCCTTGGCTTTCTCTGGCTTTTCTGGGCTTTCCTTGGCTTTCTCTGGCTTTTCTGGGCTTTCTCCGGCTTTCTACGGCTTTCTCTGGCTTTCCTTGGCTTTCTCTGGCTTTTCTGGGCTTTCTCCGGCTTTCTACGGCTTTCTGCGGCTTTCCTTGGCTTTCCTTGGCTTTCGCTGGCTTTTCTGGGCTTTCTCCGGCTTTCTACGGCTTTCTCTGGCTTTTCTGGGCTTTCTCTGGCTTTCTACGGCTTTCTCTGGCTTTCCTTGGCTTTCCTTGGCTTTCCTAGGCTTTCTGCGGCTTTCCTTGGCTTTCTCTGGCTTTTCTTGGCTTTCTCCGGCTTTCTCTGGCTTTCCTAGGCTTTCTGTGGCTTTCCTTGGCTTTCCTTGGCTTTCCTAGGCTTTCTGCGGCTTTCCTTGGCTTTCTCTGGCTTTTCTGGGCTTTCTCCGGCTTTCCTTGGCTTTCTTTGGCTTTTCTAGGCTTTCTGCGGCTTTCCTAGGCTTTCTGTGGCTTTCCTTGGCTTTCCTTGGCTTTTGGCTTTTCGGCTCCTAGGCTTTCTCTGGCTTTTCTGGGCTTTCTCCGGCTTTCCTTGGCTTTCTTTGGCTTTTCTAGGCTTTCTGCGGCTTTCCTAGGCTTTCTGTGGCTTTCCTTGGCTTTCCTTGGCTTTCCTAGGCTTTCCTAGGCTTTCCTAGGCTTTCCCTGGCTTTCCTTGGCTTTCCTTGGCTTTCCTTTCTGGCTTTCCTTGGCTTTCTCTGGCTTTTCTGGGCTTTCTCCGGCTTTCTACGGCTTTCTCTGGCTTTCCTAGGCTTTCTGTGGCTTTCCTTGGCTTTTTCTGGCTTTTCTCTTTCTCTGGCTTTCTCTGGCTTTTCTGGGCTTTCTCTGGCTTTCTTTGGCTCCTGGCTTTCTTTCTCTTGGCTTTTCTGCGGCTTTCCTTCTTTCTCTGGCTTTCTTTGGCTTTCTCTGCGGCTTTCCTGGCTTTCTGTGGCTTTCCTTGGCTTTCCCTGGCTTTCTGCTGGCTTTCCTGGCTTTCCTTGGCTTTTCTGGGCTTTCTGGCTTTCTCTGGCTTTCCCTGGCTTTCCTCGGCTTTCTGCGGCTTTCCTTGGCTTTCCTAGGCTTTTTCTCTGGCTTTCCTTGGCTTTCTTTGGCTTTCCTAGGCTTTCTGCGGCTTTCCCTAGGCTTTCTGGCTTTCCTTGGCTCTGGCTTTCCTAGGCTTTCTGCAGCTTTCCTAGGCTTTCTCTTGGCTTTCTGGGCTTTCTGGCTTTCCTTGGCTTTCTTTGGCTTTCCTAGGAAAGCCTGCGGCTTTCCAAGGCTTTCTGTGGCTTTCCTTGGCTTTCCTTGGCTTTCCTTGGCTTTCCTAGGCTTTCTGCGGCTTTCCTTGGCTTTCCTAGGCTTTCTGCGGCTTTCCTAGGCTTTCCTGGCTTTCCTTGGCTTTCCTTGTCTTTCCTAGGCTTTCTGCGGCTTTCCTTGGCTTTCTCTGGCTTTTCTGGGCTTTCTCCGGCTTTCTACGGCTTTCTCTGGCTTTCCTAGGCTTTCTGTGGCTTTCCTTGGCTTTCCTTTGCTTTCCTTGGCTTTCCTTTGGCTTTCTGGGCTTTCTACAGCTTTCTCTGGCTTTTCTGGGCTTTCTCTGGCTTTCTGGCTTTCTCTGGCTTTTCTGGGCTTTCTACGGCTTTCTCTGGCTTTCCTAGGCTTTCTCCGGCTTTCCTTGGCTTTCTTTGGCTTTCCTAGGCTTTCTGCGGCTTTCCTTGGCTTTCTCTCCGGCTTTCCTTGGCTTTCTCTGGCTTTTCTGGGCTTTCTCTGGCTTTCCTTGGCTTTCTCTGGCTTTTCTGGGCTTTCTCCGGCTCCTTGGCTTTCCTTGGCTTTCCTTGGCTTTCCTTGGCTTTCTTTGGCTTTCCTTGGCTTTCCTAGGCTTTCCTTGGCTTTCTTTGGCTTTCCTTGGCTTTCTCTGGCTTTTCTGGGCTTTCTCCGGCTTTCCTTGGCTTTCCTTGGCTTTCCTAGGCTTTCCTTGGCTTTCTTTGGCTTTCTTTGGCTTTCCTTGGCTTTCCTTGGCTTTCTTTGGCTTTCTTTGGCTTTTCTGGGCTTTCTCTGGCTTTCTTCCTAGGCTTTCCTTGGCTTTCTTTGGCTTTCCTTGGCTTTCTTTGGCTTTCCTTGGCTTTCCTAGGCTTTCCTTGGCTTTCTTTGGCTTTCCTTGGCTTTTCTGGGCTTTCTCTGGCTTTCCTTGGCTTTTCTTGGCTTTCTCTGGCTTTTCTGGGCTTTCTCCGGCTTTCTACGGCTTTCTCTGGCTTTCCTAGGCTTTCTGTGGCTTTCCTTGGCTTTCCTAGGCTTTCTGCGGCTTTCCTAGGCTTTCTTTGGCTTTCCTTGGCTTTCCTTGGCTTTCCTAGGCTTTCTGCGGCTTTCCTTGGCTTTCTCTGGCTTTCTTGGCTTTCTTGGCTTTCCTTGGCTTTCCTTGGCTTTCTTCTGGCTTTCCTAGGCTTTCCTTGGCTTTCCTTGGCTTTCCTGGCTTTCCTAGGCTTTCTGTGGCTTTCCTTGGCTTTCCTTGGCTTTCTTTGGCTTTCCTTGGCTTTCTTTGGCTTTCCTTGGCTTTTTCCTTGGCTTTCCTTGGCTTTCCTTGGCTTTCTTTGGCTCCTTGGCTTTCCTTGGCTGGCTTTGGCCTTGGCTTTCTTTGGCTCCTTGGCTTTCTACCTTGGCTTTCCTTGGCTTTCCTTGGCTTTCTTTGGCTTTCCTTGGCTTTCTTTGGCTTTCCTTGGCTTTCCTTGGCTTTCCTTGGCTCTGTTTCTTTCTTTGGCTTTCCTTGGCTTTCCTTGGCTTTCCTTGGCTTTCCTTGGCTTTCCTTGGCTTTCTCTGGCTTTCCTTGGCTTTCCTTGGCTTTCCTTGGCTTTTTTTGGCTTTCCTTGGCTTTCTCCGGCTTTCTCTGGCTTTTCTGGGCTTTCTCTTATTTTCCTTGGCTTTCTGGCTTTCTCTGGATTTCTTAGGCTTTCTGCGGCTTTCTTTGGCTTTCCTTGGCTTTCCTTGGCTTTCCTTGGCTTTCCTTGGCTTTCTTTGGCTTTCCTTGGCTTTCCTTGGCTTTCCTTGGCTTTGGCTTTTTTGGCTTTTCTTGGCTTTCTTTGGCTTTCCTTGGCTTTCCCTGGCTTTCTTTGGCTTTCCTTGGCTTTCCTTGGCTTTCCTGGGCTTTCTTTGGCCTTCCTTGGCTTTCCTTGGCTTTCCTTGGCTTTATTTGGCTTTCCTTGGCTTTCTTTGGCTTTCTTTGGCTTTCTACGGCTTTCCTTGGCTTTCTTTGGCTTTCCTTGGCTTTCCTTGGCTTTCTTTGGCTTTCCTTGGCTTTCCTTGGCTTTCCTTGGCTTTCTCTGGCTTTCCTTGGCTTTCTTTGGCTTTCCTTGGCTTTCCTTGGCTTTCTTTGGCTTTCCTTGGCTTTCTTTGGCTTTCCTTGGCTTTCTTGGCTTTCCTTGGCTTTCTCTGGCTTTCCTTGGCTTTCTCTGGCTTTCCTTGGCTTTCTCTGGCTTTCCTTGGCTTTCCTTGGCTTTCTTTGGCTTTCCTTGGCTTTCTCTGGCTTTCCTTGGCTTTCATTGGCTTTCCTCGGCTTTCCTTGGCTTTCCTCGGCTTTCTCTGGTTTTCCTTGGGTTTCTCTGGCTTTCCTTGGCTTTCTCCGGATTTGCTTGGCTTTCTCTGGCTTTCCTTGGCTTTTCTTGGCTTTCTCTGGCTTTCCTTGTCTTCCTATCGGCTCTGGAGCTAAATGCAATAACTCCACGGCGCATGCGATTATCTTGACTAATGCATGCACTCAGTTCATTATCCTCATCTTAATTTGAGTCGACTCTGGCAAAATGTAACGTCGCCACCTGTTTTTGGTGGTGAGTTCAAGACACACGAATGTATATTTTGCCTGGGAACAAGCATGACATCTACAACAATGATTTACCCTTCTCCTCTCCCCATCAATCAATGTTGGAACGCATTGGGAAACCGCTGAAGACATTGGCATTTCTCAACATTGAACGGACGAGAGGGGGGTGAGAGTTTTCTGTTATTTACACGCAAGCGTTTTAAGACCTTTTTCGATGATTGTATATAGGTGGGTGAGATCAAATTTGTACAAAGTGTCATGGGCATGAAACTAGGTGGGTAAATTCTCTACCATTCATGTGAATTGTCTTTTTGACTCACCCTCCTCTCATGGTGGAGCTTGTCTCTCTCTTTTGGCATGTTTTCTGTTGACGAAGTTGTTGATATTCTTAAGAGTCTTGATACCATCAAGTCTCCAGGTCCTGATAGTATTCTTCCTTTTTTCTTAAAATTGTGTCTGAGTAAATAAGCTCCTTTTTTGTGTACCTTTTTAATGAATGTATTTCAAAGGGTGAAATTCCGTCTGCTTGGAAGTAAGCAAATGTTGTGCCTATTTACAAAGGCCCTGGTAAGCCTAAGAATGCTATTTCGAGTTACAGGCCAGTTTCTTAACAGCAATCCTCTGTAAAGTCATGGAAAGATTGGTTTGCAAACGTCCTCTTGGATATCTTAATGAGCATGACATTCTTTCAGATAATCAATTTGGTTTTGGACATGGTAGGAATTGTGTGCAGATGCTGGCAAAATGTTATCAATTTCTCAGTGGTAACCTTGATAACAGCCAATATTGAATTTGGTGGATGGGATTTTTCTTGACTTTAGTGCTGCTTTTGATAGAGTAGATCATACAATTTTGATAAAATCTGTAAAAAGGTTTCTCGCCTATCTGGTTTTGTCATCAGAACTTCTCGCCATATGCACTTCGGTGCTCTTCTACATCTATTTAAAGCATTGATACTCCCTCAACTAAGTTACTGTGCTGTTATTTGGAATCCTTGTCAGACTGGCCTGCTTGATAATGATCGGTAAGATAAGAGTCAGAGAAAGATTTCTAAAGTTTTGATGTACAGGAAGAGATGTCCTTCTGGTCTTTCATATGAGTCTAGATTAGATGAATTTGGATTACTTAAAACATGTGACTTATTTGATTTGTTTAGGTTGATCTTCTGCTTTAAATTGATTAATGGAATTGGTCCTTCTTTTTGCCATTTTTTTCAAGCCTTCTGAGGTTTAGGATTTTAGGTATCTCCACTGTAGTTCTCATACCAATGCCCTTTTCAACTCTGTTTTTGTTTCCTTCACGTTTGTGGAATGAACTTCCCACTGTTGTACGCTCTGCGCCCTCCCTTACCTTGTTTAAGGTCATGTGTAAAGAGCATTTTATGATGTAATTATGTTTTTCATATGCATGCTTGTTTACTGTTAAGTTATGTCATGGAGTGTTTCACTCATTTTTTCATACAAATGTTTGTGCTTTAATTTATGCGTACCTTTTATCTATATTATTGTTATTATTATTATTATTATTATTATTATTATTATTATTATTATGTACTTTAGTATAATCCGGAAAGAAGAACACATTGTGCTTGGACTATTTAGTCTATTTCTTCTTTCCTGGATTGTCATATAAATTGCTTTTAATGTTTTTTCATGTTAGTAATTTTTGGCAATTGAAGTAAAAATAATATTATAACATTTACAGCAAAATGTTTGGATGGTCATTTTGAGGTCACCAGTGGTCATCGGAGGTCAAATTAGTCAAAACTGTTGTATAGGCATGACACTTGGTGGGTACAGTCACCATTTAGAACACAACTTTGGGCTCTACCATTTTGGAAAACTTCGAGGAAGGGGGGGTGAAGGGGGGTAGCAGGTGACACCATCAGGAAGATCGAAAACTTGACTCTACCTCAAGGCATCATTTTAGCCAGTCTGGATGTGGTTTCGATGTTCACATCGGTCCCACAAGATCAAGCTTTTCGAGTTACTTTGGAGATACTCGCAAATCTGGACCCTTTTGATTACGACCCAATCATTCCAGATATGAAATACATGGCAGAACTCCTACGCCTGGTGTTATACAGGAATTCTTTTGAATTCAATGACGAATACTTCCTACAAACCTCAGGGGTACCTATGGGCCAAAGATCATCAGGTAGCATCTGTAACCTTGTAGTCTATGAATTGGAAAACAAGATCTTACAATCGACTACACACATCCACACCTTATACAGGTATATGGATGACACGTTAGTTTTCTGGACGGGAAGTTTAGAAGACCTACAAACTTTCGTCCAGCAGGTGAACACCTTCCACGACACTTTGAAGTTTACATATGAAGCTTCCGAGGACACCATCCAATTCCTAGACCTGGTCATATACAAAGGCAAACGCTTTAAAGAGAAAGGTATCCTGGACATCAAATGTCATACAAAGAAAACAGAGACAGGACAATTCTTACATAGATCATCATGCCACCCACAGCCAGTTTTCGATGGTTTCGTACGCGCTGAAGTCATGCGATACGCAAGAAATAATAACAACTATGAAACATTCTTGGAAAAGAAAGATTTCTTCATGGAGAAACTTTCCACCAGAGGCTACAGCGAAGCTGAACTTCTCAAGGCGGGTTCCTCAATCAACTTTGAAGACCGCCATTTATTCCTCGAGGAGAAACCAAAATCTCGAGAAATACCTTTGGTTTTCAAAACCAAATATGCCCCGCATTTCGCGGGGAAGCGCATAAAACAGGCTATACAGAAACATTGGAATATTATCAGCAACAATCAGAAGCTGAAAATAACATTCCCCAAACCACCAATGATAGCCTACAGCAGAGCTGAGAACCTGCGGGACTCACTAGTAAAGGCCAAACTTCCATCTCCAGAAGAAGATGATCACACTTATGAGGACTTCATGAGGCACGAACATGATCCACCAACATACAATAGATCTCTCAATCTGAAGATTTTGAAGAGACGAGGTATCCAGCAACTCTTCTTAATTGTAAACATTAAGAAAATATGCACGAAGACATATAGGCCTACGCAACGCCTTGTTAGGTGACAACATGACTTCACCACCAACAAAATAGATAGCCTATAACTTCACGAAGATCTTTCAAATATACACACGGAAGAGGCAACAGATATAGGCCTACGGACCTATACCAAACACAAAGTCACCCAAGCACCCACCTAAACCAGGAATAGACAAGCTCTCCAAAGAGGTTCCAAAGAAATAGGGCCTCCAGCAAGCTACTGATGAAGGACCATCGTATTCCGTTTACATGGTCCAGAAACACGTGTCTAGCAAGCTGCTATATAGCCTGGACTCGACCCTGTTAAATGTTACAAGGTAACAACCCATAGTGAATCACATATAATTCATGCTTCACTGAGTAACAGTTTTCAGACTCCAAAACGGAGCCTGAGAGTCGTAGTATCCAGCTATACTCCGGTCACATGTCTCAGGACATGCGACCCACCTTGTCTTAATCATCAAGTGGACACAGAAACCGAAGATCTCCCCATAACATGAAGTCTCTTATAAAAAACTCAAATGACGGGGATTTCTAATCCTATGCGTCTCTTCTATTTCGGAGCTAACTATCATAGTTAATTACTACGTGTTATCTCCGTCTCCGACACTAGCGTGCATGCACGCTGGATTGCGTCTATACGCACCATACGCGAAATACGTGCACATACCTCTCACAAAATGGTCAGAGATGCAGCATCATAACCAAGACCCAACAAGGATGACAACTACACTTTTTTCTTTAATTTCTATGAAATTAACATTTGAAATTTCTGCATGTATACGACACAAAAAGGAGAACAATAATTATGACCGAATCTTCAAGCACATCCATCCATCTATATTACTGCTTTGTACTAATAAACCGGAATATAGAGTTTTTAATGTATAACAATCAGATGAGTAGCATAAAAATGATATGGACATGGTTAGTAAAATCATACTCTGTAACAACTTTTAAGTTTTTAAATTTGGTGATGGTTGGTAACGGGTTTAGTAGGATGTAGCAAAGCAAGATATAGGATATGGACATGATTAGTAAAGTCACAATGTAACAACTAACAACTCTTTTCTCACGATTTTCACACCATTTTTGTTTGTCGTTAATGCCTATTTTTGGTGAAGTTCAAAGGCAGTCCATTTCTTCATCCGTTGACTGCAACATTTCTTCTATGCATGATTATGCATTTTGAACGCGCAAACCAGTGTGGAATTTTAAAGATCAACTGTAGGAGGTAAATGTGTTTCGATCATAGTGATTAAAACAAAATATTAATAAATACATAGTTGAAAAATAAACCCTCCCCTTCCCTAAAATTACAAAATAATTCTTTGAATGACTTTTGGTTTCAACAAAAACATTTCCAAAACAAGAATGCTATCATCAATTTTTGACATCCCATGATATGTACAAAATTGTTCACATTTTCAATGTTATGGTTGATTTGATTGCTTTTGTTTTTTAAATATTTTTTTGTCTAATAATTTTTATTTAAAGAGAGCGCACATCAGAGGTATCAAACTGAATCGGCTTTTGACTAACACACGCGTCGCGTCACGTCACGTCACGTCACGTCACGTCGCGTCACGTCGCGTCACGTCACGTCACGTTGATATCTTCTTAAAAGTTACAAACAAGTCATACGGTTGAGATCCAATTTGACCTTGACCTCTATCAAGCTGGGGGGCATTGGGTGAATGCACCCGAGGTGGGCCACATAACACCCCGCCCAACGAACTGGGTACAGTTGGGTCCCCCAATTCTCTGTTCTCAACTCCTATTTTCCTATTTTATTTTTATTTGATAAAACTTTCCGGAAACTTTTTCCTTCGCCACTTAGTTTGTATTTCTTTTGCCAATTGAGAATGCTTGACAACCACCTGTATTTACTGCCTTTTTGACAACCCGATCCAATCACCCAAAACAAGCCAGAACTCAACATGACCCTTGTTTGCACCCCAATCAATGTTTCGCTTAGCACATACCATGAACATGCACTAGGAACTTCCATTGAAAAGACCCGATATGAATGCATGGGATACGCGTGGCTATTTTTAAACTGTGGAAAATACCCCGGGCCGTATTCTCGCAAAGGGCTAACACCGTCCCAGGACACACCCCGGCCCCGCAGAAAAACCCGCAGACGCCACGAAACAAGAAATGTCTTTAAAAAGACAATGCCTCCAAGATACCAGTGGGCACCTTTTGTTATTAGTTAAGGAGACACTTATAATGCTAGCTTTAAGGTAACGCTATTGGATATAGATTTTTGTCTGATTGAAATATGTGAGTCCATTCTCTCCTGATTACAAGACTGAAAATTTTATTTTAATCGGATATTCGGTTACCAAAATATATGGCCTGTCAAAATGGCGCGAAACCAAGAAGTTGGCAACAAATTTCTTTTATTTTTGATATGCAATGATGTCAGGTAGGCCTTATTTTCTAATTATATATGCAAGAATTGTACAAAGTAGAATGTTCAGATCGGCTACAAAATAAGATATAAAACCCATGAATGCCTTTTTCCATACAAATTTCCATTTGCATAATTAATTAGGGCCCTAATCAACTTTTCTAATAAGTGGCCCAAATTAATTATGCAAATTGAAATTTGCCAAAACGCAACCGTAATTTTGTAGTAGGTCTACAGTGTGTGTTCTACCCATGTACCATGCCTCAGTAGGCCTACTATAGCTCTTTTAATTGTATCTGAAATCTTTACTTTGCATAATTCATACATGTAATTAGAAAATCATCTGGCAACTGGACTTGTCAAAAATATAGAAAATAAAAAGAAAGTTGTTGCCAATTTTTTGTTTTGGGTTCGCACCATTTTGACAGGCCATATCTCAAGAACCGAATGTAATCTACAGGGCATAAGCTTTAACATAGGCCCTATTATTTAAATAGAAAGAAAATCTAAATTTGTGCATTAGCCAATAGGGCCACGGTCACCTAAAGCCATCTTGCAATCTTGCAGATAATTCTGATGTATGAAATAAGACCTTCAAACTTTCAGATATGAAGAGTTTCAGATGCAGGCAGCCGTTTCTGTTTTTTAAATGCATATATGCCTAAGTTGTAGGCCCCTATCAAGAGTCATTTCTCGTGGATTTTTTGACTGAAAATTACGATTGTAACGTTTCAGATTTGTTTAATGCTTGTTTATTATATTTTGTATTCAGGACTAAAATAATATTAATATTATTATATTTAGGGGGGTCTTTTTATAGGTCATTACTCTTTTGTATGTGTAATTGAATAAAAAATAAAAAACATTGTTTTGTTTTGTTTCCTTCATTTGTGCTTTGTCTTGCATCGAAAGGGCCAATATCAACACCTTGTTTGTAAGAAGTATTGTGTGGGGAAAGATGATTCTTGCATTTTATTTTTGATTTTTATCTTAACAAACAAAAAGCAAATTTCTCAGTCAAAGTCTTGAAACGGTCATGGGTATGCATGCAAAAATATTGCAACAGTACTCAGTAGAACATAAAACACAACCACGCATGGGAATTGGGGAAGCAAATACTTTAAAACGAATTATTCCGAATTATATCAACGCAATAAAATTGCAATACTTTAGTACATGTATTTGAACAGCAATGCCCGGGCAGCAATGAAGCCGGCCATAGGCGCGACTAGGCGTATCATACCATACATTGCAGTTCAAATGCATCGGATCATGATTGTGGCCTAGTCGAGCCTAGCATGCATGCCAGTCGGTCTGCTGACTCGCCGTGGCACAAAAATACCTCAATTTTGCACAAAACAATCCATGATGTCAAATTATCACATCCAAAGTGTCGCCATGAACGTCAGCTTCAACTTCTCCAGCCAAAGTTTTTGCATTAATAATCAGGTTTCATGTAATCATGAAATTAAACCTTGTTTGAGGTGTATTCCCATTGCCACAGCATAACGGTTTTCCAACTTGTCTTCAACGATAAAGCTGCTGATCACACCGAAGACATTGAGGTGGTGTGGCTGCTGATGAGCGCTGAGGCTACAACCTATAATTAAAGACCGAATTAAAAAAGACTAGTTTGCGTCTGACGTCATGACAAAGGCGCGCCGTGATTGGTTGCTGACCTGCGCAGTATGGCATTTTTGGTCTGGTTTACAGGACGGCATACGCAAGCTAGTCTTTTTGAATTCGGTCTTCAATTATACAACATATGAGTTTGAAAATATTCTAATGCATAATTCATTAACTTGATAGACCCACGCCATTGGCGCCACGTGCTAGGCGTTTCTAGAATCCCTATAGAATAAGATTAATTTTAATGCTAATTTATTGCACATGCTGAGGAAGCGTGATTACCTTTTTGAACATTCGGAAATGGCGATAGGCGAATTTATGTATGGCGCAAAGAGGTGGGGGATATATATTGGGCTCTCGATATTGGGCGGAAATTAGAGTACTTGTCAGAATATAAATTTGTACAATCGGCCTACATGCCGCGCAATGTGCGGCATTTTAGGTGTAAATTTAAAGCATACTACCTCCTGCGGCGGCAGAATGAGGCAGAAAACACAACCGCGCAATAACATTACATGACCCAGCCCACCCCACTTGACATGGCCAAAGAGCCTCCCAGGCCTAAGGTTGACCCGTCTTCAAGAATACGACCTCAGAGTTTTCAATGGAAAATTCCATACAGCTGTGTTTGTTTTACTTGGTCACGTTGTTGCACACGTGTTTTCCATGGCCTGCTCTATTGCATATGATACACACATGCTGATATCGACAGCGAACGAACTTGCACCCGCTGGGCCTGTTGAAATCAAAACAAATCTTTGCCGGAGTGTCCACTCTTGCAGTAGATGGGGCACTTGGGGTTCTTTTTAGACGGTATTGGGAGCCTCCGTGAGGGTAATTTGTGGAGTTTCCTGGGCCTGATTGAGTGGGATTTTTGAACCCAGAGAACCCATTAAATGGGGTCGGATTTGACATGAACATTACTGCAAGAGTGGACCCCCGGCAAAGATTTGTTTTGATTTCAACAGGCCCAGCGGGTGCAAGTTCGTTCGCTCATGAAGATATCAACGTGACGTGACGTGACGCGACGTGACGTGACGTGACGTGACGTGACGCGACGCGTGTGTTAGTCAAAAGCCAACTGAATCGGAATATGAAGAATGTCCTTCTGGTATCAATTCATTATAATTTGTTGAATAACAAATACTTCAACTTTGAACTATTTGGACCTTTTGATATATAACTACAGTCCTCAAAGTGATCTTTATAAGGCTAACAATATGTACTTGAATTGTAAGCTGTGAGGAAAAGCCAATTCAACGATCAATTGAAAATTTTACTTTTCGTATTGAAGATATGCAGTATTTTACCAAATACACCTACGTTGTTTTTGTTGTTGTTGTTTTTTTGTTATTGTTTTTTTTTGCAGGATTATCCATAACTTCAATACGAGAGTAAATTTCTTTTAGAATTGTCAGATTTTCATAAGAGCCACATACACTTCATGTACATGTCTTTAGATTTATAAAGTTTACATT
This sequence comes from Amphiura filiformis, assembly GCF_039555335.1. Taxonomy (NCBI): domain Eukaryota; kingdom Metazoa; phylum Echinodermata; class Ophiuroidea; order Amphilepidida; family Amphiuridae; genus Amphiura; species Amphiura filiformis. Next base: position 26,255,228 of record NC_092629.1, read on the forward strand.
TGGGACTGTTATATATCAGGAACATCAATTACAAACAATTTGCCATAAAAATGTGTATTACATATCAAATTTCAAGAATCAATAATTTGATATTAGAACGACATTCTTCGTATTCTGAATGTACAGCAAAAAAAACTGTACACATTTGAGCATCCATTGTAATATTTGGTAATTGTTCTAGCCGATGTATTTACTATTTAATAAAATAATTGCAAATTGAAAATGAGAGCATGATGTTGAGTGTAGTAATTAGTGCTGAGACTGACCATTGATTAAAGTTGGTGTATTTATCAGAAATGTGTAATTGTTGTAAACATTAAAAAAATTCCCGGGACTGTTGTCGAATAATGCGTTGAAAAGAAATGCTAACTGGTGTATTTACTATGCATCATACTTCTGAATATTCCATTAATATTGTTTTCAAATTTAAAATACACTAAACATGAAAATGGAATCGGGATAAGGGACAAACTGATCAGAATCAGAATCTTTATTATAATCAATGTAAACAATACATGGAAGTAAACAACATAAATACATAAATCAGAAGATAATATTTACAGTTGACATTATAAAAAAGGCTACAGTAATAAGAGCACATGCACTATAAGCACATGTAAACCACAGTGCCCATGTTTTTCTTTGTTTTTTGTTTCCAACGGGAAGGAAAAGAAAAGGAAAGGCATAAATGGAGAAACAAACAGTGGCGTAACCAGTGGGCAGTGGGGGGAAGCTGCCCCCCCCGGATACAAAAGAACTGGGAAGAAAAGCAAAAAATTGGGAAGGGGAAAAGGGGGGAAAGGAGAGAAAAAGAGGGAAGAAAAAAGGGGAAGGAGAAGAGGGAAGAAGAGAAAGGGGAAAGAAGAAAGAAAAAAGAGGGATGAAAAAAGGGAAGGGAGAAGAGAAAGGGGAAGGAGAAAAGAAAGGGAAAGAAAGAGGGAAGAAGATCTATACTACTTTTATTGTGAAATTTTGTACTGGATTAATTTTTAGCTTCTAATATGCCAAAAACCACGAGCTTCAGGGGGCTCCGCCCCCTTGACCCCCTGCACCCCACTCTGTATGTTCTGCGCCATATGCTGGAGTATCCAAAAGGTGGTTTTGTTACATTTGGACATGCAGTATGAATGACAAAACATTGTCTCCTGTTTATTTCTTCACCTGTAAGGCTCATTAAGGTCCTAAATTTAAGTTTATTTAATTTATTCTTTAATGTTTTCAAACCATATTTCATCATTTTTTCATGACATTTTAGATGAAATGTGCCACGGGTATTGAGCATTAGTGGTTTGATGTTAAGGGCTGGGGTATGAACGTTTGGACGGTATTTATTTTGGGACATTAGAGCACATCAGACATATCGAATTGCATTCTGAATACGAAGAATGTCATTCTGATATCAAATAATTTTGAATTTTTGAAATTCACAATTTAATACACATTTTATGGCAAATCATTAAAAATTGATATTTTTGATATTTAACAGTACTTGAAGTAAACTTTATAAATCTAATGATTTATACTTAAAGTGTATGTAGGTGGGTTGAAAAGCCGACGATCAATTGAAAATTTTGACCTTTCGTATTGAAGATATGGATTTTTTCCCCAAAACACCAAAAAAAAAATTAGGTCTTTTTGGGAAAAAATCCATATCTTCAATATGAAAGGTCAACATTTTCAATTGACCGTCGGCTTTTCCTCCCTGCTACATACACTTTAAGAATATATCATTAGATTTATATAATTTACTTCGAGGACTGTTATATATCAAAAAATCGAAAAATATCAAAAAATTTGTCATAAAATTTGTATTATATTGTGATTTTCAAAAAATGAAAATTATTTGATATCAGAAAGACATGCTTCGTATTCAGAATACAATTCGATAGGTCTGAGGTGCTCTCATGTGCCACAAAAAATACTGTCGAAACGCAATAAACGCTCATTTTAGATCCCTTAAGGGTGAGGGAATGTATAAAGCCTATGCAGCATCACACTTTTTAACTATATCATTTTAATTTCGCATATAATTGGTGGCTGTTTAATTAATACCAAGAAATTTTTAAGCCTCACCTAGAGCAGCATTTCCAAATTTACATTCTAATTAAAAAGTATGTTGCCTTATAAGGTTATGCACCGATATTCATGTATGTGATGCGATCAAGCTAAATCAGTCGGAACTGGGAGATATTGATTTTGATATATAGTCAAACAAAGCAACTATTTCCCTGTGTTTCCTGTTGTTTTGAATACTCTTTAATTGCTCATATCTTTGGAACTGGTTGTTCAATTTTAATGGGGTTTTCTGCAAAATCCAGCTTTGTAAATGTTTTTTACAATCATATAAGAAACTAAAATTTAATATTTCCGAGTTCCGACTGATTTTGCTTGATCGCATCACATATCTGTCATTTATTATTTTCAAGTAAAGCCCTTTCAAAGTCTTCAGATTCAGAAAAGATCCGAAAATGCATAAACAATAAGCTCGTGCAGTGATTTTAGTATCTTCATAAAACGGGCATGGCATCCCAAGGCCATCAATGAAGACATGGTCAGCACACATAGTGATACCCCTCCTAGCTAATCCCCCATAAAAAAAATGGGCTGCTGAATTCAAGCGATGGATGGAAGAGCTTGGAAGATGACCCGAGGTCTGGAAGCCCAAGATCTTCAACAGCAGATCAAGTGGACATCATTCACCGGATGATGCTTGAAGAGGGACGCTTGACTATCCAACAAATAAATGACAAGATGGGTAGTAGTTATGGTTCAGTGCAAAGTGTTTTGACTGACACCTTAGGCATGAGCAAGCTAAGGAAAGCCAGAGAAAGTCAAGGAAAGCCAGAGAAAGCCAGAGAAAGCCAAGGAAAGCCAGAGAAAGCCGGGGAAAGCCAAGGAAAGCCGGAGAAAGCCAAGCAAAGCCGGAGAAAGCCAAGGAAAGCCCAAGAAAGCCAGAGAAAGCCAAGGAAAGCCAGAGAAAGCCAGAGAAAGCCAAGGAAAGCCAGAGAAAGCCAAGGAATGCCAAGGAAAGCCAGAGAAAGCCCAGAAAAGCCAGAGAAAGCCCAGAAAAGCCAGAGAAAGCCAAAGAAAGCCAAGGAAAGCCAAAGAAAGCCGAAGAAAGCCAAGGAAAGCCAAAGAAAGCCAAGGAAAGCCAAAGAAAGCCAAGGAAAGCCAAAGAAAGCCAAGGAAAGCCAAGGAAAGCCAGAGAAAGCCCAGAAAAGCCAGAGAAAGCCGGGGAAAGCCCAGAAAAGCCAAGGAAAGCCGCAGAAAGCCTAGGAAAGCCAGAAAAGCCAAGGAAAGCCAAGGAAAGCCGGAGAAAGCCCAGAAAAGCCAGAGAAAGCCAAGGAAAGCCAGAGAAAGCCAAGGAAAGCCAGAGAAAGCCCAGAAAAGCCAGAGAAAGCCAAGGAAAGCCAAGGAAAGCCAGAGAAAGCCCAGAAAAGCCAGAGAAAGCCGTAGAAAGCCCAGAAAAGCCAGAGAAAGCCAAGGAGAAAGCCAAGGAAAGCCAGAGAAAGCCAAAGAAAGCCAAGGAAAGCCAAGGAAAGCCAGAGAAAGCCAAGGAAAGCCACAGAAAGCCAAGGAAAGCCAGAGAAAGCCAAGGAAAGCCAAAGAAAGCCAAGGAAAGCCAAGGAAAGCCAAGGAAAGCCAAAGAAAGCCAAGGAAAGCCCCAAGGAAAGCCTAGGAAAGCCAAGAAAAGCCAAGAAAGCCGGAGAAAGCCCAGAAAAGCCAGAGAAAGCCGTAGAAAGCCGGAGAAAGCCCAGAAAAGCCAGAGAAAGCCGGAGAAAGCCCAGAAAAGCCAGAGAAAGCCCAGAAAAGCCAGAGAAAGCCAAGGAAAGGAAAGCCTAGGAAAGCCAGAGAAAGCCAAGGAAAGCCAGAGAAAGCCAAGGAAAGCCAGAGAAAGCCCAGAAAAGCCAGAAAAGCCAAGGAAAGCCAAAGAAAGCCAAGGAAAGCCGCAGAAAGCCTAGGAAAGCCAGAGAAAGCCAAGGAAAGCCAGAGAAAGCCTAGGAAAGCCAGAGAAAGCCCAGAAAAGCCAGAGAAAGCCAGAGAAAGCCCAGAAAAGCCAAGGAAAGCCGAAGAAAGCCTAGGAAAGCCAGAAAAAGCCAAGGAAAGCCAAAGAAAGCCAAGAAAAGCCAAGGAAAGAGAAAGCCCAGAAAAGCCAGAGAAAGCCAAGGAAAGCCGCAGAAAGCCAGGAAAGCCAGAGAAAGCCAAGGAAAGCCAGAGAAAGCCCAGAAAAGCCAGAGAAAGCCAAGGAAAGCCAAGAAAGCCAGAGAAAGCCCAGAAAAGCCAGAGAAAGCCGTAGAAAGCCGGAGAAAGCCCAGAAAAGCCAGAGAAAGCCAAGGAAAGCCGCAGAAAGCCTAGGAAAGCCAGAGAAAGCCAAAGAAAGCCAAGGAAAGCCAGAGAAAGCCAAGGAAAGCCACAGAAAGCCAAGGAAAGCCACAGAAAGCCAAGGAAAGCCAGAGAAAGCCAAGGAAAGCCAAAGAAAGCCAAGGAAAGCCAAGGAAAGCCAAAGAAAGCCAAGGAAAGCCAAGGAAAGCCTAGGAAAGCCAAGAAAGCCAAGGAAAGCCGGAGAAAGCCGGAGAAAGCCCAGAAAAGTCAGAGAAAGCCCAGAAAAGCCAGAGAAAGCCAAGGAAAGCCACAGAAAGCCTAGGGAAAGCCAGAGAAAGCCAAGGAAAGCCAGAGAAAGCCTAGGAAAGCCAGAGAAAGCCCAGAAAAGCCAGAAAAGCCAAGGAAAGCCAAAGAAAGCCAAGGAAAGCCAAGGAAAGCCGCAGAAAGCCTAGGAAAGCCAGAGAAAGCCAAGGAAAGCCAGAGAAAGCCTAGGAAAGCCAGAGAAAGCCAAGGAAAGCCACAGAAAGCCTAGGAAAGCCAAAGAAAGCCAAGGAAAGCCAAGGAAAGCCGGAGAAAGCCCAGAAAAGCCAGAGAAAGCCAAGGAAAGCCGCAGAAAGCCTAGGAAAGCCAGAAAAAGCCAAGGAAAGCCAAAGAAAGCCAAGGAAAGCCAAGGAAAGCCGGAGAAAGCCCAGAAAAGCCGCGGAAAGCCGCAGAAAGCCTAGGAAAGCCAGAGAAAGCCAAGCATAGCCAGAGAAAGCCCAGAAAAGCCAGAGAAAGCCAGAGAAAGCCAAGGAAAGCCAAGGAAAGCCAAGGAAAGCCAAGGAAAGCCAAAGAAAGCCAAGGAAAGCCTAGGAAAGCCAAGGAAAGCCAGGGAAAGCCGGAGAAAGCCCAGAGAAAGCCAGAGAAAGCCGTAGAAAGCCGGAGAAAGCCCAGAAAAGCCAGAGAAAGCCAAGGAAAGCCGCAGAAAGCCAGCCAGAGAAAGCCAAGGAAAGCCAAAGAAAGGCAAGGAAAGCCAAGGAAAGCCAAGGAAAGCCAAGGAAAGCCAAGGAAAGCCAAAGAAAGCCAAGGAAAGCCTAGGAAAGCCAAGGAAAGCCAGGGAAAGCCGGAGAAAGCCCAGAGAAAGCCGTAGAAAGCCGGAGAAAGCCCAGAAAAGCCATAGAAAGCCAAGGAAAGCCGCAGAAAGCCTAGGAAAGCCAAGAAAAGCCAAGGAAAGCCACAGAAAGCCTGAGAAAGCCGTAGAAAGCCCAGAAAAGCCAGAGAAAGCCAAGGAAAGCCAGAGAAAGTCCAGAAAAGCCAGAGAAAGCCAAGGAAAGCCAAAGAAAGCCAAGGAAAGCCAGAGAAAGCCAAAGAAAGCCAAGGAAAGCCAAAGAAAGCCTAGGAAAGCCAAGGAAAGAAAGCCCAGGAAAGCCAGAGAAAGCCAAGGAAAGCCGCAGAAAGCCTAGGAAAGCCGTAGAAAGCCGGAGAAAGCCCAGAAAAGCCAGAGAAAGCCAAGGAAAGCCTCAGAAAGCCAAGGAAAGCCAAGGAAAGCCAGGGAAAGCCTAGGAAAGCCTAGGAAAGCCTAGGAAAGCCAAGGAAAGCCACAGAAAGCCGGCCACAGAAAGCCAAAGAAAGCCAAGGAAAGCCAAAGAAAGCCAAGGAAAGCCGGAGAAAGCCCAGAAAAGCCAGAGAAAGCCAAGGAAAGCCAGAGAAAGCCCAGAAAAGCCAGAGAAAGCCAAGGAAAGCCACAGAAAGCCTAGGAAAGCCGTAGAAAGCCGGAGAAAGCCCAGAAAAGCCAGAGAAAGCCAAGGAAAGCCGCAGAAAGCCTAGGAAAGCCAAGGAAAGCCAAGGAAAGCCAGGGAAAGCCTAGGAAAGCCTAGGAAAGCCTAGGAAAGCCAAGGAAAGCCACAGAAAGCCTAGGAAAGCTGCAGAAAGCCTAGGAAAGCCAAAGAAAGCTAAGGAAAGCCGGAGAAAGCCCAGAAAAGCCAGAGAAAGCCTAGGAAAGCTGCAGAAAGCCTAGGGAAAGCCAAGGAAAGCCAAGGAAAGCCACAGAAAGCCTAGGAAAGCCGCAGAAAGCCTAGGAAAGCCAAAGAAAGCCAAGGAAAGCCGGAGAAAGCCCAGAAAAGCCAGAGAAAGCCAAGGAAAGCCTAGGAAAGCCAAGGAAAGCCACAGAAAGCCTAGGAAAGCCAGAGAAAGCCGTAGAAAGCCGGAGAAAGCCCAGAAAAGCCAGAGAAAGCCAAGGAAAGCCGCAGAAAGCCTAGGAAAGCCAAGAAAAGCCAAGGAAAGCCAGGGAAAGCCTAGGAAAGCCGCAGAAAGCCTAGGAAAGCCAAGGAAAGCCAAGGAAAGCCACAGAAAGCCACAGAAAGCCGCAGAAAGCCGCAGAAAGCCAAAGAAAGCCAAGGAAAGCCGGAGAAAGCCCAGAAAAGCCAGAGAAAGCCAAGGAAAGCCAGAGAAAGCCCAGAAAAGCCAGAGAAAGCCAAGGAAAGCCACAGAAAGCCTAGGAAAGCCAGAGAAAGCCGTAGAAAGCCGGAGAAAGCCCAGAAAAGCCAGAGAAAGCCAAGGAAAGCCGCAGAAAGCCTAGGAAAGCCAAGGAAAGCCAAGGAAAGCCAGGGAAAGCCTAGGAAAGCTGCAGAAAGCCTAGGGAAAGCCAAGGAAAGCCAAGCAAAGACAAGGAAAGCCCAAAAAAGCCCAGGATAGCCAAAGAAAGCCAAGGAAAGCCGGAGAAAGCCCAGAAAAGCCAGAGAAAGCCTAGGAAAGCCGCAGAAAGCCGACGAAAGCCAAGGAAAGCCAAGGAAAGCCACAGAAAGCCTAGGAAAGCCGCAGAAAGCCTAGGAAAGCCAAAGAAAGCCAAGGAAAGCCGGAGAAAGCCCAGAAAAGCCAGCCTAGGAAAGCCTAGGAAAGCCTAGGAAAGCCAAGGAAAGCCAAGGAAAGCCACAGAAAGCCTAGGAAAGCCGCAGAAAGCCTAGGAAAGCCAAAGAAAGCCAAGGAAAGCCGGAGAAAGCCCAGAAAAGCCAGAGAAAGCCAAGGAAAGCCAAGAAAAGCCAGAGAAAGCCAAGGAAAGCCACAGAAAGCCTAGGAAAGCCAGAGAAAGCCGTAGAAAGCCGGAGAAAGCCTAGAAAAGCCAGAGAAAGCCAAGGAAAGCCGCAGAAAGCCAAAGAAAGCCAAGGAAAGCCAAGGAAAGCCAGGGAAAGCCTAGGAAAGCGCAGAAAGCCTAGGGAAAGCCAAGGAAAGCCAAGGAAAGCCAAGGAAAGCCACAGAAAGCCTAGGAAAGCCGCAGAAAGCCTAGGAAAGCCAAAGAAAGCCAAAGAAAGCCGGAGAAAGCCCAGAAAAGCCAGAGAAAGCCAAGGAAAGCCAGAGAAAGCCCAGAGAAAAGCCAGAGAAAGCCAAGGAAAGCCACAGAAAGCCTAGGAAAGCCAGAGAAAGCCGTAGAAAGCCGGAGAAAGCCCAGAAAAGCCAGAGAAAGCCAAGGAAAGCCGCAGAAAGCCTAGGAAAGCCAAGGAAAGCCAAGGAAAGCCAGGGAAAGCCAGGGAAAGCCTAGGAAAGCCGCAGAAAGCCTAGGAAAGCCAAGGAAAGCCAAGGAAAGCCACAGAAAGCCTAGGAAAGCCGCAGAAAGCCTAGGAAAGCCAAGGAAAGCCGGAGAAAGCCCAGAAAAGCCAGAGAAAGCCTAGGAAAGCCGCAGAAAGCCTAGGAAAGCCAAGGAAAGCCAAGGAAAGCCACAGAAAGCCTAGGAAAGCCGCAGAAAGCCTAGGAAAGCCAAAGAAAGCCAAGGAAAGCCGGAGAAAGCCCAGAAAAGCCAGAGAAAGCCAAGGAAAGCCAAGAAAAGCCAGAGAAAGCCCAGAAAAGCCAAAGAAAGCCAAGGAAAGCCAGAGAAAACCATATAAAGACGTTAAAAGACACCGAAGGATACTAAATGACATACAAAGACATATTAGCATAATAAAGACACAAAAGGACGTTATTGTTATGTATATTATGTGAATAAAATATGAATAAATGTATACAATTAACCTTTAACCTCATTTACATACTTGTGAATTCTGTATGATACACCAACCCTTTTGCCGGGCCTCTCTTTTTCGGCGTTTTTATCATTAAATTAGGGTCCCGTTCAAATAAAAAATAAACTGGTGTCTAGATGTAATCACAGTTAACACATCAGGAAAATTATAGAATATACAACAACCTAGTTACACCTGTAGACTGCGAACAAACATGCACCTGGCCAGACCTGGCCGTAAAACAAAGTGTTCTCCCTACGGATACCCTTAAGGGTCACACAAAAATAGGAAGATATGCTTGACGCTTCATTCGACCTTTCAGATGGTTTCAGTTTAGAATAATTCACAGAATCCTGGGTACAAATGCATTTTTATTCAAATTGGGATAAAAGATTCCAGTCTATGTACTTTTTGTCTGAATGAAAGTGAAACTTTGATTCATATACGTTGCCATGTGGTTAGCAAGTTTGGGGAAAATGTGATAAAGTGGATCCAGGACAAAGTTAAAGCTTTCTTGGAAAACAGATAATTTGCTTTTTGGCATTGGTCCTAATTATATTGCATTGGTTTTAATTCTAGTGTTATGCAGATTTCATATATATAAAATGAAAATACAAGAAAGAATTGGAAAATCATTATAAATTTTAAACATACTTTTTTGTATGTAATAATAATATTTGGTTATTTTTTATATAAAATATGTGGTATTTTCAATGCACTTTATAGGTATTAACATCTATATACAAAATTGTAATATAATTATACAGGTATCAAGGGAAGTGTGTCTCACTTCAGTCTGATCACAGGGTCTTTGATCCTTTAACTTCTTCATGCGGGTGTCGACTGCAGACGACACGTTTTAAAAAAAATGTAAAAGTCAACAATTTCAGAAATGTGCATTTTCATGACCATAATTGGAATCAGTATGAAAAATGCATTAAAATGAGTACAAACAAGCCTAGTATTGGTTCAGTGGTTCTTGAGATAGCTCTTAATATTTTAAGAAAATATCTCAAAACTCATCACTTATGTTGAAACCTATGGCTAGCATGTCGAGCATTAATGGGCATAGGGTGCTGAGTGCACATCCTCTACCCCAAACTTGTATTTACCTGATAAGTATTTCATGTGTATGATTAAAATTAAGCTTTGCACCTCTGATGGTGTGACCTCATATAGATGCCCCCTCCCATATTTTAAATCTTCCGAAGCATATGAAACTGATACTTTTTTGATGTGATCACCACCTGGTCATCAATAGAAATGGGTGATAGGGACCAAGAAACCAATGACACAGATGGCAAAAAGGTCAATTAGTCAGTGACCATAAATGACCATCGATTAATAATCTAACTGTTCTAGCTAATATTTATACTTCACAAAATTATTTTTCATTTGTAACATATAAGCTGGAGTGATGAAAAAAATCTAAGAGAACGTCTCAAATATCATTAAATGCTAAATTAAATAAAAGTAAATATAACCCACTTTGTCCACTGTTAACTCAATTAATTATAATCAATGTATTTAAATTAGGCGTTTCTTACAATTCCCAAAATGTGCAACTGACATTTAATTTATTGTCTTAAGGGAACTGGAATGAGCGTTTATGGCATTTCGACAGTATTTTTATAGGACATGAGAGCACCTCAGACGTATCGAATTGCATTCTGAATACGAAGCATGTCTTTCTGATATCAAATAATTTTCATTTTTGAAAATCACGATATAATACAAATTTTATGACAAATTATAAAAATTTGATATTTTTCAAATTTTGATATATAACAGTCCTCGAAGTTAATTTTATAAATCTAATGATATATTCTTAAAGTGTATGTAGCTGGGAGGAAAAGCCGACGATCAATTGAAAATTTTGACCTTTCATATTCAAGATATGGATTTTTTCCCAAAAAGACCTATTTTTTTTTTAGTGTTTTGGGAAAAAAATCCATATCTTCAATACGAAAGGTCAAAATTTTCAATTGATCGTCGGCTTTTCATCCCACCTACATACACTTTAGGTAGAAATCATCAGATTTCTAAAGTTTACTTCGAGTACTGTTAAATATCAAAAATATCAATTTTTAATGATTTGCCATAAAATGTGTATTACATTGCGAATTTCAAAAAATCAAAATTATGTGATATCAGAAGGACATTCTTCGTATTCAGAATGCAATTCGATATGTCTGATGCGCTCTAATGTCCCACAATAAATACTGTCCAAACGTTCATACCCCTTCCCTTAATGTAAAAATTTGCATGTTATGTTATGTAGAATCAAATGTAAAACAAGATTTTTAAAAAGTTCATTGCTGCTTATCATTATATCAGTTACACATTATGTGGACTTCATTGATGGTGTGGGTTTTTCAAATTACAATATTAAGGCATGCATTAGTGTATTTCTCTTGGTATATGAATGATTTTTTCAGTTCATGAAAGTGTTCAGTTCATAACCGTTTTATTTATAATATTTCTTTCATCTACAGATGCCGTACCTCCCACATTGTTTTTGTATGTGGTAGATCCACTTGGGAAGCCTTGGTGATGGATGTAGTATCTGGAGTATTTGGTACATGTAGATCCACTGGGGAAGCCTTGGTGATGGATGTAGTATCTGGAGTATTTGGTACATATCCACTGGGGAAGCCTTGGTGATGGATGTAGTATCTGGAGTATTCGGTACATATCCACTGGGGAAGCCTTGGTGATGGATGTAGTATCTGGAGTATTCGGTACATATCCACTGGGGAAGCCTTGGTGATGGATGTAGTATCTGGAGTATTTGGTACATGTAGATCCACTGGGGAAGCCTTGGTGATGGATGTAGTATCTGGAGTATTTGGTACATATCCACTGGGGAAGCCTTGGTGATGGATGTAGTATCTGGAGTATTCGGTACATATCCACTGGGGAAGCCTTGGTGATGGATGTAGTATCTGGAGTATTCGGTACATATCCACTGGGGAAGCCTTGGTGATGGATGTAGTATCTGGAGTATTTGGTACATGTAGATTCACTTGGGAAGCCTTGGTGATGGATGTAGTATCTGGAGTATTTGGTACATGTAGATTCACTTGGGAAGCCTTGGTGATGGATGTAGTATCTGGAGTATTTGGTACATGTAGATTCACTGGGGAAGCCTTGGTGATGGATGTAGTATCTGGAGTATTTGGTACATGTCGATCCACTGGGGAAGCCTTGGTGATGGATGTAGTATCTGGAGTATTTGGTACATGTAGATTCACTGGGGAAGCCTTGGTGATGGATGTAGTATCTGGAGTATTTGGTACATGTCGATCCACTGGGGAAGCCTTGGTGATGGATGTAGTATCTGGAGTATTTGGTACATGTAGATTCACTGGGGAAGCCTTGGTGATGGATGTAGTATCTGGAGTATTTGGTACATGTAGATTCACTGGGGAAGCCTTGGTGATGGATGTAGTATCTGGAGTATTTGGTACATGTAGATTCACTGGGGAAGCCTTGGTGATGGATGTAGTATCTGGAGTATTTGGTACATGTAGATTCACTGGGGAAGCCTTGGTGATGGATGTAGTATCTGGAGTATTTGGTACATGTAGATTCACTTGGGAAGCCTTGGTGATTAATGTAGATCATGTAGTATCTGGAGTATTTGGTACATGTAGATTCACTTGGGAAGCCTTGGTGATGGCTGTAGTTTCTGGAGTATTTGGTACATGTAGATCCACTGGGGAAGCCTTGGTGATGGCTGTAGTTTCTGGACAGTGGCAAAGCCAACATAGCAGCTGTATTTTGCTGTACACTACATTGGTAAGTAAAAGTAAAACTCTGGGTATTTTAATAGGAAATTTCACTAAATATCGTAAATTCTCATAAAATTCTGTAAAACATAAGACATCAAAGAAAAACCAATATTTTAGAGACAACTAAAGTGTTAAGTACAATGCACCCCATGTCCCCACCCCAAATGACAAAATAAATTCAGCGGTAGAGAGTTGAAGTACTGTGCTATCAGTGATATATAGAGTCTACTGTAAATAGCTGATGAAGTAGTGTGCTATCAGCAGTAGATAGTTGATGAAGTAGTGTGCTATCAGCAGTAGATAGTTGATGAAGTAGTGTGCTATCAGCAGTAGATAGTTGATGAAGTAGTGTGCTATCAGCAGTAGATAGTTGATGAAGTAGTGTGCTATCAGCAGTAGATAGTTGATGAAGTAGTGTGCTATCAGCAGTAGATAGTTGATGAAGTAGTGTGCTATCAGCAGTAGATAGTTGATGAAGTAGTGTGCTATCAGCAGTAGATAGTTGATGAAGTAGTGTGCTATCAGCAGTAGATAGTTGATGAAGTAGTGTGTTATCAGCAGTAGGTAGTGGATGAAATAGTCTGCTATCAGCAGTAGATAGCTGATGAAGTAGTGTGCTATCAGCAGTAGAAAGTTGATGAAGTAGTTTGCAATCAGCAGTAGATAGTTGATGAAGTAGTCTGCTATCAGCAGTAGATAGTTGATGAAGTAGTGTGTTATCAGCAGTAGATAGTTGATGAAGTAGTGTGTTATCAGCAGTAGATAGTTGATGAAGTAGTGTGTTATCAGCAGTAGATAGTTGATGAAGTAGTGTGTTATCAGCAGTAGGTAGTGGATGAAATAGTCTGCTATCAGCAGTAGATAGCTGATGAAGTAGTGTGCTATCAGCAGTAGAAAGTTGATGAAGTAGTTTGCAATCAGCAGTAGATAGTTGATAAGTAGTGTGCTATCAGCAGTAGATGATGAAGTAGTGTGTTATCGGCAGTAGGTAGTGGATGAAATAGTCTGCTATCAGCAGTAGATAGCTGATGAAGTAGTGTGCTATCAGCAGTAGAAAGTTGATGAAGTAGTTTGCAATCAGCAGTAGATAGTTGATGAAGTAGTCTGCTATCAGCAGTAGATAGCTGATGAAGTAGTGTGCTATCAGCAGTAGAAAGTTGATGAAGTGGTTTGCAATCAGCAGTAGACAATTGATGAAGTAGTCTGCTATCAGCAGTAGATAGCTTATGAAGTAGTGTGCTATCAGCAGTAGAAAGTTGATGAAGTAGTTTGCAATCAGCAGTAGATAGTTGATGAAGTAGTCTGCTATCAGCAGTAGATAGCTGATGCAGCAAGCGTTAGTAAATTACTAGCCGTGCATACATATTGTACTACATCACTAGCAACAACAATCTTCAGAGCAATAACATCCGCTGAAGACGCCGGTTGACCCGGTGAAAGCGCTCCGTGAGTGTACCAAATTTGAGTAGCGAGAAGTATAATTTTGCTTTCTATCTTAATTCAAGATTCATGAATAGAGCAAATCTGAAGTAAGTACTCGGAAATTTCCATGGAAGGTTTTCTGTTGCTGAGTTGGCCAGAATTGCCCTGCTTCAATGCTCACACACAGGTTATAACAATAGAATCCAAGATTTATTTCCAGTCTACCTCAACTGCTCATATTAAAGCATTAAACCATAACAATGATGAAGTAGTGCTTTATCAGTAGGTAGTTGATGAAATAGTTTGCTGTCAGTAATAGAAAGTTGATGAAATAGTTTGCTATCAGCAGTAGATAGTTGATGAAGTAGTGTGCTGTCAGCAGTAGATAGTTGATGAAGTATTGTGCTATCAGCAGTAGATAGTTGATGAAGTAGTGTGCTATCAGCAGTAGATAGTTGATGAAGTATTGTGCTATCAGCAGTAGATAGTTGATGAAGTAGTTTGCTATCAGCAGTAGATAGCTGATGAAGTAGTTTGCTATCAGCAGTAGATAGCTGATGAAGTAGTTTGCTATCAGCAGTAGATAGCTGATGAAGTAGTTTGCTATCAGCAGTAGATAGCTGATGAAGTAGTTTGCTATCAGCAGTAGATAGTTGATGAAGTAGTGTGCTATCAGCAGTAGATAGTGTATGAAGTAGTCTGCTATCAGCAGTAGATAGTTGATGAAGTATATTGTGCTGTCAGCAGTAGATAGTTGATGAAGTAGTGTGCTATCAGCAGTAGATAGTGTATGAAGTAGCATGCTATCAGCAGTAGATAGTTGATGAAGTATATTGTGCTGTCAGCAGTAGATAGTTGATGTAGTGTGATATCAGCAGTATAGTTGAAGTGGTGTGCTATCAGCAGTAGTTGTTTATGAAGGGATGCGCTGTTTAAAAATGCTGTCATGCAGATTTTCACTATTCATAAAAACATTATTTAGGTTAAATTATTCCACCCTTTCTGTCTGTCAACACAACATCTGCCCATTCAACCCTTGCAATTTAGTACATACTTCTGTGAGCTAGGTGCTCACCTGTGGTGAGTTATTATAGAACTAGCCCTGTTCCACAAACCGCGACGCCTCTCGAATAGCGAGCGAAGCGAGCACCGAGCGCAGCTGACGTTCCACAAGCCATGACGCCTCTCGAATAGCGAGCGAAGCGAGCACCGATTGGTGGAATATCTTGGATCATCATCATAGGTATAAGAGTATACTGCACAGAACGTACTAAGTTATTATTAAAATCAACCCAAAATAGTAAAATTAACAGTAATATCATTATGATCTAGATTTTGTATGCTTAGACTTGTGCCAAGTCTTGACATTTTGTGACTAAGAAAACATACACCCTTTTCCCAACAATTCAAATCGTTGGGTCAGTGTAAGAACTGTGTAAATGACATTAATGGATCATGAAAATAAAATGCACACATTTTAAGATACGTTGAAGAAGCAATTAATAAATTTGATTTTGAAAGTTAAAAAACAATAATCAAGTAAAGCAATTGAAATATAAAAATGGTCCCTGTAAAATGAGAACAATTCTTATACAATGTTCTCACCCTAGCACGACTAATTGTCAAAATGTTCACTTCTATTGCCTGTTAGGTCCAACTAACAGATTAGGGTTTGTTTCATTTTAAAAGGCACAATATTTTTTATCCCTTAAAAAAATTCTGTATTTTTCTGGTACCTGGAATAGATCACGCCACACATGAGCCTGTCTGTGGATTGTATTCAACTTTACCGTTAATGTTTTGTTTGAATTTAGTTCATAGAAAGTTGCTTTCTGAAGGCAATTTACTGAATCGGTGACATGTACTGTTGCTATGTATTATTGAAAATCATTCAACTAGGGTACGCTACCCGCCTACTTCTTGAGTTTGACATTTATATCCATTTGTAATAAGTTACGCCCATATCATTTACAGATATCCCATGTTGGAGTAAGGGTGCTTGTTGGATTTAGTCCTGGATTATATGGAATAAGGAAACCCGGATCTATTAACAACAGGTGAGTTTGTGTTTTTGTAGAGTGTATAAGAACTTTAAAATGTTAGACTACATGTTCTATACATGTGTAATTTTGACTGGGCTAGCTTGCAGAGTGGTAAGGGATTTTAGCTCTTTTCACGCAGATCTTGACTGCAGACGACAAGTTTCAATTTTTTATTATTCCAAAATTTCAGAATTGTAAATTTTCATGAACATATTTGGAATCGGCATGAAAAATGTATTAAAATGAGTACAAACAAGCATAGTATTGGTTCAGTGGTTCTTAAGATAGCACTTGATATTTTTGAGAAAATATCTCAAAGCATAGACTTTTTATGTTGAAGCCTATGGCTAGCATTCAGGGCATTACATTATACATGGAATCTATAATTCAAGAAACAAACCAACAAAATCTGAATATCAGTTAAACTTGTATCAATTTAGCGTTACCATCAATTGTGTAGAAAAATTTCATAAATAATAAGATTTAGTTAATCTTGTGCGATTTAAAAAAGGTGAGTCTGGCTATTATATTTGATTTATACTTACCAGGGACTGACATTTGAAAATGAGAAAAGAGAGCTGTAGAATGCTCTTCTGGTCTCTTCAAGAAGAGCTTTAGAAGAGCGGTTTGCACCTGTGGCCATTAAAGCATAAAGAATTTAACAAGTCATCTAGAGGAGCTATAAATCGCTCTTGCAAATGCAACTTAAGAAGAGCTGTAGAGTGACTGCTCTCACTCCTCTCAAAAGGCAGTCCCTGACTTACGTATTATTTATTTAAACATTATTAGTCACAGAAATTCAAGCAGTTGTTTTGGATGAAAGTGTCACTCAGTTGTATAAACGATAGATGATTTGAAAATATTTTGTTTAAGTGGGGCATCTTGTGGAACTGATTTCAAGTGAGATGTTATTGTAAAATTGATCATTTTTGCGCATTATTATGAACTGCTTCACTTTTCTAAAATTTGTGATTTTTAGTTTTCGTACATAAAACTATAAAAAAAACCACCATATTCACACCTTTGTTTGTCACTCTAGCTGTATTGATCACAAAAATTAATGTTTCGCAAAAATGTCCACATTTAGTGGTCTCGATTCAAATTTAGTGTTATAAGCAGGTTTATCTTTTTGAAAAATGTCCAAATCTTAATTTGGAATATCAGGGCTCTTTGGTAACTTACTTAGAAATAATTAGAATGTTTAAGGAAGTAATTTTCTTGAAATTGATCTCAACCAGAATGTTAATACTGAATTGATTAAATAGATACAGTGGCGGCACCATAATTTTTTTTAAAATCAGGGGCGGGTGTCAAAAATGCTCACAATTTTGTATTTTTTGTTCTGAGGGGGAGGCAAACAGGGGGAGTTTAAGATGGGGGTCCCCCGCATGGCTGTTGGCATTGCCACTGAATAAATATGGATATTAATATATAGACATGTTAGGATAGGGTTATTATAGAAATCTAGGAATGCCAAAGTCATCCATTTAGTTAATTTGATCTCAACCAGAATATTTTGGGGATCTGAGGCTAAAATGCTCACAATTTTGTACTTTTTGTTCAGACGGGAAGGCATATAGGGGAATTATGATGGGCCCTACATGGCCCCCTTGGCACCGCTACTGAATAGATAGGGTTTTATGTAGAGCTGATTAGGCCAAGTAAAATAAATAACATGTATATCATCCAGACTTTCTCAAAATTTGGTGAAGGAGGCCTTTATAATTTTAATTTGTTACAATTTACTATACATTTCTTTGTAAAATTGCAATTGCAAAGGGTTTGTTGTTACATCATAAAAAACGGGGAGGCCCCTAATATTTTTGTTATTTCCCTAAAGCCTACCCCTAGCTTGAAGAAAGTGTTAGCAATGTGTTTAAAAATGATAGCCAAGAACTCCTTAACATGTCTTTTTATCACAACAATTTAGGAACAAAGTAATAAGAAAAATAACTAAAATGTTTGAAAATCTTCCAAAATCGACGATGGCATATTATGGAACTATGTTGGAATGCCAACGATGCTTTCAATGAGGCTGTTTATAAACTGATTTAAAATATTACTGCACATAAGGAACTCAAAATAAGAGCTTTAGTGAACTGGAATGAATATGGTCTAATTTTGGAAAATTTAACATTAGAATGGTAGGGAATTGGTCTAAGTGGATGAATAAGAGTGTTAAGAAACAGGGTAGGCCTAACACCGTGAAACTGGCTTGAGGAGTTAAGGGGCTCACAGACGCATTACTACATGTACATGAGCCATCCAAGTGGTAATTCCTTGGGGTCCTCGGCCCTCCCACCAAATGCAGGTTAGAAGTAATGACAGGTCAAAGTGAATTTTTTTGGGGGGTGGGGTGCAAAATCAGCAAATTTTGTGCAAAATTGCCGCAAAAAGTAGATATTTTCGTAATATTGAGTTTTACTGGGGCAGGAGAAGAGTTCTGACTGTGGACATTTTGCTTATTAATATTGAATGTGTTTCAAATATGGTTAAGGACTTGATCTAGAATGGGTGGCAGGCTTAGAAATTTGGTAAGAATCCAAGAATTCAGTCTCACAGAGATTCTGCTGAACTGATTTGCATGAATGTATTGAGATTGTAAAAAGAGTTTTTGAGCCCGCACACAATGTAAATGGGGGAGTGTCTAAAGATTCTCGTAAAATGTTGTTGCCATAATTATACTCGCAAGGTGAAATGAAATTCTACCGTGGGTGGGGTTTATGGATCTAACTGTGATTGTAACATTCCTTTGCTTTGAATTGTGAATAATCTAACTTCAGAGTTGCCACTTCGTTGACTAAATACAAAGTTGGACAGGAGCCCAATTTTTACCTTTTACCAATTTAGTTACTGTATGACATAAGCCATATCAGGTAACAGAAATGGTTTAATCAGTATCTTGACATTCAAAAGTAGCCCAAAATATGTAATACCTTGCTTTGAATTGTGAATGCGCTGACTTCATGGTTGCCACTTATTTCACACACGGCAAAGTTGAAAAGGAACCCAATTTTACAATCGGTAACTGCACTACATACATGTAGCCAAAGCAGGTGACAAAAGTAGGGTGTTTAACATTACAATAACAGCCCAAATATATGTGTGAGCCACTCTATGGCAACTATGTTCAATTGAATTTGACTCTGTATTAATTAGTTATGCATGGTTAACATGGTTTTGTACACAAACACACACCAAAAGGCTAAATTCCCTGTACATTTCCAAGCAAGTCAGGCACATGAAGCAATCCACACACCTGTCAGTGCCACCTTCATCATGTTCATTGGTTGGTGTTATGGTGTATGAGTGGTACTTAGATTTAGGCCAATCATATATCAGGACAGTACCAGAGGAAACGCCCCTAGCTGATTCCAACAAAGTTTGCGCTACTTAGTGTGCAAAGTACATGTAGCTGTAAGTGTTTGTGGATTATATCACTCTGACTCGATGTTAATTCGCTCTCCCGTTCGCTCTATCCTAGTGAAAGTCAGTAAGTTTGTGCTGCTTGGGTGGACTTTGTTTATAGCTTACATATTTGGAATTTTAAGTTAAAGCTAGACTTGTTTGGAATATACCACCCGGAGGTGACACAATCAATTGCAGTAAGTTTGCTCTACTTTTTATATTTATATAATAGTTTCTGCTGTCTGTCTGTTGTAGCTATGACAGCTTCAATTCATGAAGGTAGTAGAGACAGATTTAGTCTTATCATATACAGTGTAATCAAGTTTAGGAATTTGGGTTGAACATTTGATTCAAATTCATATACATGCAGTTTAGGATTGAAGTTACAGATAGGGGCTGGAACATTTAGAATTTGGAATAAATATTCAGTTTAGGATTAGGTTCAAGGATTAGATTTAGCATTTGAGATTAGGGCTTAGTTTTTTAAAAGCAGGCTGGCCACAGAAAGCGTCTGGAAATTGGTTTGTGGTTGGGGCTTGGTTAGGACTGTGAAGCAAGCCAGAATTTTCTTCAACTGAGCCAAATTATGGACTGGTTACTTGAAAAGCTCAGTGTTGTATTGGATTTAGGGATAAGCTGAACATTTATGATTTTAGGTTTCAGTTTAGGATTAGGTTAAGTGATTAGGGTTTAGCATTTGAGGAGTTAGTTTAGGGCGAAGTTTATGGATTATTTTTCAAACTTAGGATCAAGTGTAGGATTAGGTGTTTGGATTATGGCTTAGAATTTAGGATTGGTCCAGTTTATGATTAGGTTTAGGGATTCGAGTTTAATATTTGAGTTTCTTGTTCACTTTAGAATTAGTTACAGTGATTAGGGTTTAGCATTTTGGGCCAGATTTCAGGATTATTTTCAGGTTAGGATGGGTTCAATCCAGCATTAGGATTAGGAGTTAGGGTTGTACTTTTTGGATTAGGGATCAGTTTAGGTTGAGGGATTAGCATTTAAAAATTTATGATTTAGTTTATGGTTCAATTTTGAGTTTGATTTGGGGACACCGGTTTAGCATTATGATTGGGTTCAGATCGGACTTAGGTTTAGGGATACTGATGTAAAATTTAGGATAAGGGCTCGATCAGTTGATTATAAGGTTGATGAATTATTGTTTAGAATTTAAAATTTTGGATTATATTAGTTTTAAAATTCAGTTTTAAATTAAATTTAGGGATAATGGTTTAGTATTTAGGATTGGGTTAGGATTAGGTTTAGGGACTAGCATTATGGATAAGGGTCAGTTTACAATAGGTTAAGGGTCAGTTTAGCATTTGGTTTATGGATAATGGTTTAGCATTACAATACTTATCAGTTTAGGATTAGGTCAAGGGAGTTACATTTTGGATTAGGGATTAGCTTAGCATTTGATTTAGAGATAGTAGTTTAGCATTTAGGATTGGTTTAAGTTTTGGATTAGATTTAGGTGTTAACATTTTATATTTCACCTTACAGTGTGTAGGGTTCAGGGTAAAATAAGGTTAGGGGATAATGGTTTAGCATTAGGATTAGGTTCAGAGTATGTTTATGGATAAGGATTTTGGATTAGGGTTCAGTTTAGATTTAGGTTTAGGGATAATGGTTTAGCATTTAGGATTAGGTTCAGTGTACATGGTTATGGATTAGCATTTTGGATTAGGGTTCTGTTTAAAATTAGGTTTAGGGATAATGGTTTAGCATTTAAGATTAGGTTCAGTCTAGGTTTATGGATTAGCAATTTGGATTAGGGTTCAGTTTAAATCGAGGTTTAGGGATAATGGTTTAGCATTTAGGATTAGGTTCGGTGTAGATTTATGGATTAGCAATTTGGATTAGGGTTCAGTTTAAATCGAGGTTTAGGGATAATGGTTTAGCATTTAGGATTAGGTTCAGTGTAGATTTATGGATTAGCAATTTGGATTAGGGTTCAGTTTAGATTTAGGTTAAGGGTCATAATGGTTAAGCATTTAGGATAAGGTTCAGTCTAGGTTTATGGATTAGCATTTTGGATTAGGGTTCAATGTAGGTTTATGGATTAGCATTTTGGATTAGGGTTCAGTTTAAAATTAGGTTTAGGGATAATGGTTTAGGATTAGGTTCAGTGTATGGTTATGGATTAGCATTTTGGATTAGGGTTCTGTTTAAAATTAGGTTTAGGGATAATGGTTTAGCATTTAGGATTAGGTTCAGTGCAGGTTTATGGATTAGCATTTTGGATTAGGGTTCAGTTTAAAATTAGGTTTAGGGATAATGGTTTAGCATTTAGGATTAGGTTCATTGTAGGTTTATGGATTAGCATTTTGGATTAGGTTCAGTTTAAATTTAGGTTTAGGGATAATGGTTTAGGATTAGGTTCAGTGTATGGTTATGGATTAGCATTTTGGATTAGGGTTCTGTTTAAAATTAGGTTTATGGATAATGGTTTAGCATTTAGGATTAGGTTCAGTGCAGGTTTATGGATTAGCATTTTGGATTAGGGTTAAGTTTAAAATTAGGTTTAGGGATAATGGTTTAGCATTTAGGATTAGGTTCAGTGTAGATTTATGTATTAGCATTTTGGATTAGGGTTCAATTGAAATTTAGGTTTAGGGATAATGGTTTAGCATTTAGGATTAGGTTCAGTGTAGATTTATGGATTTGCATTTTGGATTAGGGTTCTGTTTAAAAATTAGGTTTAGGGATAATGGTTTAGCATGTATGTGACCATCCTCCACAACTGAGCCGGATGTCGCCAGTGCCACTATTGAGATATGCTCCATTGAACTTAACAATAAACAATAGGAAACAAAGGATTTATTGACTGTTTTATTGATTTTTCACTACTTAAATGTCAAGTACTATAGACATGATATATACATCATTTTAAAGCTAATTTCAAGCAGAATATTTTGGTTGAATATCTCAAAAATGATGATTGGCGACTTCAGGGCTCAGTTGTACTGGATGGTCACATATAGGATTAGGTTCAGTCTAGGTTTATGGATTAGCAATTTGGATTAGGGTTCAGTTTAAATTGAGGTTTAGGGATAATGGTTGAGGATTAGGTTCAGTGTAGGTTTATGGATTAGCATTTTGGATTAGGGTTCAGTTTAG
Organism: Amphiura filiformis; assembly: GCF_039555335.1. Lineage (NCBI taxonomy): Eukaryota > Metazoa > Echinodermata > Ophiuroidea > Amphilepidida > Amphiuridae > Amphiura > Amphiura filiformis. The sequence continues at coordinate 26,277,314 of NC_092629.1, forward strand.
ATATAGGTTTAGGGATAATGGTTTAGCATTTAGGATTAGGTTCAGTGTAGGTTTATGGATTAGCATTTTGGATTAGGATTCAGTTGAAATTGAGGTTTAGAGATAATGGTTGAGGGTTTACAATCCGGTTCAGTTTAGATAGAGTGAGGGATTAGCATTTTGCATTCTGTATCTGGGTTCCTTTTGATGCAGATTGAGGGATTAGCATTTGGAATAAGAGGATTAGGGGATTGTTTGGGGTTTTTTTGCCAAAATTGGAGATATTTTTTTTACTAGACTTTCAAGTTTCAATACAGTGGCGTGCCCAGGGTTGACTTTTGTGGCTCTATCCCCATCTACCCATTTGTCTGTAAAATCAGCCTATTTGAGGCCATATTTCAGCCTTCCAAGGCTCCTAACCCCCAGTGTTGAAGCTTTTAAAAAGGCTTCTGGACATGCCCCATGTAATACCTAAAGTGATAACCTTAACCCTAACCCAACTAGGACTCACTAAAGCTCACTATTAAAAACGCTCTGCGTGCATGCATTCCACGGGACTTGATGACGCAATCAGACCAAGTCATATATACCCAGGGAATCGTTGGCCGGATAGCGTCACCTGTGTAGCTACATGCTGGGGATCTTCTGCATGGCATGCGAGGGGTCCCAGGTTCGAATCCCGGGGGTGCCAAGTGACTTTCTTCTTCATCTTCTCTCCTTTATCGTTCCGTCTTTCCCTTCCGATAGCACAAAAACCACAGGTAGGGTTAGGGTTAATGCCCCATTAAGGAAGGAAAAAAGAAAGAGGAGGAAGAGAAAACTTTTTTCTCGGGTGTGGTTTTGAACCCCCGACCCATCGAGTGCCTCGCCCGTGCACAGGCCTACCTTGCCACAGGGGTCTAGCTTGGCAGGCCAGGCTTTTCGTGGCCATATGACTGTTCGCATGATGATGCAATCGCATCATGTGGGATACCCACTCGTGTCTGTTTTGTGAATTGAGGTTTTTTGATGTTTGGTTTGGTTAGGGATAATATACGATCTTTTAAAATTAAATTGGTTAATTGGTAAATCCACTTTTAGCATATTTGTAATGTTCACACATTATGTTTAAACTTACACCTGATTGGTATCCGCCAAATGTGTTGTGTTTACAGGACAACATAGCAATTTTGACATTACATTTGTTAAGGTTTTAAACTGATTTACATAGATAGTTTATTTAATTTTACCTCATTATTTTGGCTTAAAATGGACAGAAATACTTCCTGGCTGTTATTACTAATATTGTGTCATCATTTTTGGTAAAGAATAAGAAAATTAAAAGAGTAAAGAAATCATACATTATGGCTGTATACTAATTAAGTCGCTGCCTGTTAAACTAGCATTATGTTACCTCTCATCTTACTAATAAAATATTTCTTGGTATTTTAACAACTCAAATTAGCAAAAACAAATTTGGACCTACCACCTTAACCAGGGGTAGGGTAGTCCATTGAACTTTGAGGGTAAGGGGTTGATGAGGCCACTGCACGGTTTCTGGGCATGCCTGTAATAATTAAAAAAGAAATATTGTACTGATGCCATTGAAGAAAATGTAAATAATTCTACTAAGTTATGGAAAACAATAAAAAACTAATTCCAAGAAATAATGCAAATGTCAGATCTGTTCAAACTGATGATGGGTTTACAACATGTAATAAAGACATTGCCAATGAATTCAACTCATTCTTTACATCAATTGGAATTACTCTGGCTCACAAATTTGATAATGTAAATAAAAGTGATGATGCTAATGATGTTACTAATGATGAATGTAATAATGATGATGTATCTAGTAATTTCAATTTTGATTTTATTACTCCTTCTTTTGTATTTGTGAAATTTGTAATTTTTCTAATAAGAAATCTTCTGGTCTTGATAATTTCAATGTGAAACTTTTGAAACTTTCTGCACCAATTATATGTGACTCTCTTACTTATATATGTAATCTTTCATTGTACACTTCTGTATTTCCTTCTGATTGGAAACTTGCAAAAGTCACACCTATTTATAAAGATGGTGACAAATCAGATGTAAGTAACTATAGACCTATCTCTGTATTAAGTATTATTTCTAAGATTTTGGAGCGTGCTGTTCATAATCAATTATATTCTTATTTATCTAAACATGGTATTCTTCATTCATCTCAATCTGGTTTTAGGAATAACCACTCAACCACTACAACCCTTCTTGACACCTCTGACTACATTCTTAAAAATATGAATGATGGAAAATTAACTGGTGCAATTTTCCTTGACCTCAAGAAGGCTTTTGATACCATCAATCATAGTCTTCTAATTAACAAATTAAAGCAATGTGGTATTTCTGGCTCATGTCTAAAATGGTTTATATCTTATCTTAGTAATAGGTCTCAAGCTGTTAATATTTCTTCTACTATGTCTGACTTTAAAGATGTGAATATTGGTATTCCGCAAGGTACAATCTTAGGGCCTTTATTGTTTATCATTTTTGTAAATTCACTTCCAAACTCTGTTAACTGTAAAACTATAATGTATGCAGATGACACAACTCTTATATGTAGTTCTAATGATTCATCACTTCTTCAAGCAGAATTAAATGATAATTTGTCTAATGTTGCCTCTTGGTTGAATGAAAACAATCTCACATTGAATATCAAGAAAACAAAACTCATGATTTTTGGCACAAGTTATATGTTGAATACATTTGATGATATTGATGTTTCATACAATGGTATTAATATTGAAAGAGTTGATAAATTCAAGTATCTTGGGGTTGTATTTGATGAATTATTATCTTGGAATGAACATGTAAGCCATATTTCTTCTAATATCTCAAAGCGCATTGGCATAATCCGTAGACTTAGGTATTATCTTCCAAATGATACCCTTAAAATGCTTGTCAATGCCCTTGTCATGCCACACTTTGACTATTGTAGTCCTGTCTGGACAAATTGCATAAACACCCTTTCAACTTCACTTCAAGTGCACCATAATAGACTTGCTCTACTCTTTTGTCAGCAGATATAAGAACTCCTATTAATGATATGATGGAGTCTCTTAACTGGGATAAACTACATACAAGATGGGAAAAACAACTTCTGATAATTGTGTTCAAGTGCCTTACCCATAATGCACCATCTTACTTATCCTCTCAATTTATTTATATGCAATCTCTTCATACTCATGGTACCAGAAGCCAAACTTTCAATTCTCTTGCCATTCCAAAATGGAACATAAATCCTGGCAAGAGAACTTTTCACTACAGATCATGTTATGCTTGGAATGAACTCCCTCAAGACATCCGTAGAAACTTTTCTTCCATGACCCTTAATACTTTTAAAACCTGTATTTCAGATTTGTGATTAGAGTTTATTAATTTCCACAAATTTATTCAATTTTTTGTCTTTTCCTTATATCTGATTGCCAAACATGTACATTGTTATAATATTATCAGTTTTTAATCATGTAACTATTGGTGTTACCAGACCTAATGTAAAAATGAACCTGATGTACAATGTAACTAATGTATCATGTAACTTTTGATTCCATGCATTGCTTTTAATTTAATTTATATTAATCTCTGTTATGAAATTGTACAATGTATATGTTTATTGTGAAATGTCACTCAGGGCCCCCTTGGAGATCAGTACTAGTTACTGAAGGGGCTACCCTGGTTAAAGAAAGATTAAATAAATAAATAAATAAATAAATAAATCACCTTTCATCTTTCTTATAAAATATTTCCCGGTATACTTAACCGCTCCAATTTCCAAAAACAAATTTGGACCTCCCACCATAACCGGGGATATGGTAGACGATCAAATTTTAACGGTAGGAGGTGAGGTATTTATATTTTTCCAAACTTGATATTTAGATTTAGATTATTGATTTCCTTTCATATTTATCCAAATACCGTAAAGATTCACCTAATGGCGCACTTGGGCTCCTTTGCCTTGGGGTAAATATCATGTGCAAATAGGGAGCTCCCTCCTCTGAAATCCCAGAAAGAATTAAGGTTCCGTGTCCTTGTTTGCCGGTGGGAATTTTACGAGAGGGCACTTTTAGGTTGTGCCTAAAATTCCACTAATGTCAAGGGAGCCCACAGCGCCATTAGGCGAATCTTTACGGTATATGGTAAAAATTCATGTTTGTACCATGTACCCAAATATACAGGTTTTGCCTTTCTTTTGTATATAATTGTATTGTATGATTTCCCAAATTAAAGAAGGTGTACTTAGAGGATGTTGGTACTTATTTTGGTATCACTGGATAGAGGACACATTTGATACACTGCAAATTTCACATAACGTGTAAAATGTAACACCTTTTGAACACCTGAGACGCATCCATAATTTTGTAATTTTTGTATGTGTTTTTGGACATTTTATGCTACTTTCTATGTTAATAGTATTCCATACAACAAAAATAGAGAAAAAGTAAAAAATTGTGTTATTATTGCCCAATGTATTTTTTTTTTCAGACACAGAATCTGAGGTTTTCAAGGTGTTCTTAAACTGCTAAAAAGCTGACAAATATAAAATACCAATGCTGACATATACATAAACTGGATGATGTCACATTTTGTACTTTATATAGAGCAAACGCTTTAAATCAATGTAAGCTATAAATAAAAAGCTGTTACATTTGTAAATGCATCTGATGTGTGCTGTAAAATTTGCAGTGTATTCAATAATTGGTACCAAATAGAACAGCATAGAGGTATGGTACAGAAATCCAGGGGGAATGCACCCTTTAGGTTTAGTGTTAGTATTCTGATTGCATTTAATAAAAAAAGTTTTGAATCTATATGTTAATCTTCCTTTTATGGACATGCATTTTAATATTAGTCTCATTATAATTGTTTTTATGACTACTTTGTTACAGATTCTCAGTATGGCAAGTTTGGAAACAATGCAAAAAGTTCTTGACAGCTCCTTGGTGTTCATGTGTGACAATTTGCAGGTTGAGGACATCTTAATTGATCTAAAATCTAGAGAAGTATTAGATGAAAGTGACGCTCAGATCATACGCCATGAAATTACAGATAAAAAAAGGGTGGAAAAGTTGCTTGAAATCCTACACAGAAAACCTTTGAAATGTTATGTGATGTTTACGAAAGTTTTGAAGACCACACGCCGAGATTTGTACGACAAAATGAAGAAAGAAGAGGAAACGCTGAACTTCAATCCATGTAAGTTTATAAGTTTGTTTTACCAAAAGGCTGTTTTGTGTACATAACATTGCAATGATTCCTTTTCACAATTAGGAACAATTGATACACAAAAAAAATATGTTTAATAGGGATTGGAAACTGGAATGAGGAGTGAATGCTCATAAATCTATGATGAGGTAACTTATGTTATTACTGGGGGCATTACTATTAAGCTTGACAATATAGCCTGTTGGCCACATGTAGTGATTTTAAAAACTGTATGCATGGATGGTTGTCTGTTAAAGACTGTTCTGTTAGGCCTGTAGCCAGGATTTTTGAGGGGTGTGGAATTCCAAAATGTGGACCTTTTTCCCCTAAACAATCGCTTACATGTAAAAAGTTACTTTGTATGTGGGACTATTTGAAACAGTTTAATATGAAAAAGTAGTTCCTTTGTCAATGTTTTTTACCCACAAGGGAACTGTATTGCCTTTGTCAATGGGGACTGGGGGTCAAGGTGCTGCCACAATATCCACCCAGTGGCTACAAGCATTTGAAGCATGGACTCTGGTGGTTCTTCTTTGTTTATTGGCTGTAGCCTGTATCAACATTAAATGATAAAGTCATATAAGCTGTAATTTATTTTGATTTTTTGGAATTGAATATGAAAATACATTCGCATTGTCTTAGCATTGTATGCATACATTATAGATGGTTTACATATCATTGCTTTGTTTCTTGATCTTTTATTTCAGACTCAGATAAGGAAGTTGTGGAAGAGTAAGTGAAATATATAATCATCTTGATATTTATTTAAAAAAATCAAACTTGTGATATCTGTTTTAGGTACACCAATTTTGCTGTATTTTGAGTGATAAATGAGTAGGAATTAGAAAACAAAAAGAAAGCAGGGGTTTCTGTTAATTTGAGAGTGAAAACATGAAACCAAACATGTTTCTATATTATGTTACAAGTGCCTTAGATAATATGCCATATTTCACCATCTTTTTACCCATATCGATGGTCCATGTATTGATATTAGGTTACAAGTGCCTAAGATAATATGCAACATTTCACCACCTATTCACCCATATCCATGGTCCATGTATATGTCACCATATAACCATTACCTCAAAAATATCACTTCTCAGGAACTATGACTGCACAGTAAGGTATCAAGGTTATCTTATGTAATTATGATCCATTTTGGTTATGTACTGTCTCTGGCCATTATGACAACATGTTTCTGTGGTCACCCCAGAGATAGAAAACACAGAGGAACTTAAGTTGTGAAATGAAAATACAAACTTTCCTTAAGGCAGAGGTAAAGAGCCGCTATACTTGTCATCAGTAAAAGTAAATGTCTTGTATGAAAGTAACCATACATTTTGTGTCGGTCTTTGGTTTTGATGTATTGGTGCTTGGGTGCTGTCTTGTTATCAGTTGTGTACCAGATAAAATTTCCAAGGTGGGCAACATTACAGATTATGTACATCCAACTTACCCGCTACATGTACCAAAATGACTTTACTTGGACATATTCATGCGAAGCGAGCGAACGTTTGCAATTTTAATGCTGAAACCTGGGCCAATATAAGGATAACTGTAGCCTAAAACAGTCTAAACGGAAGATGAACATCACATTATGTGGTCAATTTAGTCCCGCTATTTTGGCGGTCGGTATGCCACTACTAGTGGCAACATTTCAGGGTGTCCGTCAAATGGGCTAGTTACGAAAATATCATGTCAGATATTATCAAGTAGCCCTTCTCGGACATGTGGATGGGCACTTTTTTACACACTGCTTGTCATGTATCATTCCTATCTGTCTCACCATCCCTGCCTGTGTAATTTAAGCAGATAACATTAGGGACCGTTCACATAAGGGGGGCTGATGTAAAAAGGGGGGGCCTGAAATGTTTTATCCCTCTGAAGGGGGGCTTTTAAAAATATCACCTTAATTTTTCTTGTCGAACATGAGTTTACACTATTTTCTATGGGGTTGACGTTCATTTTTTTCATGGCCAAAAAGGAAGGCCCTGAAAATAATTTTAGGTCCGAAAGGGGGGGGGGGCCTGATAAAAATATGTGAATTTTTCTTTTTGCATCAGGCCCTCCTGTTACAAGCGTTTGTGAACAGTCTCTTAGATAAATTATATGTGAATCACTCTGAGCATGTAACTAAAGTAACTAAAAGTGCACTGGTTGGATATGAGGGTAATTATAGCCTGTGATGTTGTGGTGCATTCACATATTACGCTCATAACTAGTACTATACCGTGTCATTGGTTGGTAATCAGAAGTTAAGCTTTGACGATCATAATTAACCTGTATAAGTGGCAGAAAATTACTGCATTCTTTTTTTACAATATGACAAGTTTGAATGCAGTAATACAAAAAGTCCAATGGGTGGATATGAGATAGCTGTGAAGCTGTGATGTCATTCACTATATGGTAATCAGTTAAGCTCTGACGATCATAACTTGTAAAGGACAAAAACAATGGCAGACAATTACTGCATTCTTTTTCTACATATTGGAGACCTGATATAATTATGTTGAATTATCATTTTATTTGTATTGCTCCTTCTTTTCCCACAGATTTACCTTGGTTGATGCATGTGATATTAAAGAAAAAGAAAAGCTAGGAACAGGTGGATTTGGCAATGTGTATCTGGCTACCCATAAGCATTGGGGCGATGTCGCTGTCAAAAAATTACATATTAGGTATGTGTAACATGTTATTGGTAATATGATACTTTATTTTGTAAACATACATTAATGCTATTATCTCTAGCCCACATTGTACATAATTTGTGCAATGAGTAAAACATTGAGCTGCACAGATCACAAGTGTTGCCTGCTTTTTTTCAAATACAGATCAATTGATTTTATTGGCAATTAAAGCTATATTGTCTAAACTGTAGATATACAATATTAAAAGTTGTAGTGACATGGGTTCTTGTTGAATGCATGGGCTGCATATTCCAAGTGATATTTTTCACACTTCTCAAACATCAGAACTAAAGGAAAATTAATATTAAAGCCATTTATAAAAAGAACGTCAATAATCAGCATGTAATTATTTGGTTATCTTTCATTTTACTGTAGTTTGACTGATCAGATCTATAAAGAAGCCAAGAAGATGTGGCAGGTCCTTGCTTGTCCACACTTGGTGTCCATAATGGGATTTATCAATGACCCTGATCAACTGAGCATTGTAATGGAGTACCTTGAGTTTGGCAATCTGAGAGATTTCAATAGGGAGTATATGATGAAATGCAGCTGCTGGCCAAGAAAAGTGAAAATGATCCAAGACGTCTCTCTTGGGATGAATTACCTGCATACAAGAAACCCACCGATATTTCATCGCGACTTGAAACTACAAAATATATTTGTAGGGGATGGATTTAGAGTCAAAGTAAGGATTATTCTGTATTTATCAGCTTTTCCCAAACTCTTTTCTATTAAAGAGGATACCAGACTGGGTTGATGCATGCAGATTGTGGCCAGATCAAAGAGCATTTGATCTGGACCTAATCTGCATCAACCTTGTCTGATATCCTCTTATGCATGTACATTGTTCCTTTTTAACTAGGGCCCAATGTCGCAAAAAATTGCCTTTCTCTGTGCAATTTGATTAGGTCTGTAAAATAAGCAAAATAAGCATGAACCATGCACTGGATTATGTGAGTGATATAAAGTAAAGACTTCAGTGTGTAAAATGACACATAAATAGATAATAATTAGAATCATTATTTATATTTTTAGATTGGAGACTTTGGTTTGGCAGTTAGTGAAACATCCATGCAAACCACCTCAGCAGGAAAGTCTTTAGCAGGTACATGCTCACATATGCCACCAGAAGCCCATAAGCGTAAATACAAAGTGAATATATCATGGGATAAATACACGTAAGTTCACTCACATTTATTTCAATACTTATTGCACACATTCTTAGAGCTCATTTATGTCTGCAGGCTTAATCCAATTTTTATTGAACCCGGGACCTTGTGCTCAAGTACTGTAAAGCAATAATGTGCAATTTCCATAAAACAGATTCTATTTGTTTCCACAAATTGTTAGTTTTCACTGATGTCCCTTTTTAATTACGAGCCAAACAAGTGACGTAAAATGAAGAAAATTGCTATTTCATTCGAGCATCTATAATTATTTTCAATGTGTATATGTGACACGATCTGGTCCATGGGGGCCAAAGGAGGCATTTTTGAAAATTGAGTTACTGTAATTATTACATTATGCATACAATAGGCTACCATTTACTGAAAACACTAAAGGTCTAGCATACTTGGTTCTAAAGTTATGAAGTTTTTGATGTCTATTTTCTTATGTATTTTATTGTTTTTTACTCCATATTTTTGCCTTTATCTCAATTTCACATTTGCCGCCTTTGGCCCCCATGGACCAGATCGTGTCACATATATTAGCTTGCGGATCGTTATTGAGTGGAGCTTCATGCAGATGGGACATATAAATAAGACATATAACGAATGGCAATATACACACAGTTTATGCGTCAATGATTCAATGATACACATGCATGAGACATGTCATGCATCTCTCGATCTGTGAACTCGGAATCATGCAAAAAGTAGAAATTCAAGAAAGTTGAGGGTGTCGCAATATTTTATATATACAGGGTGAACAAAATAAAGCTACTAGCTACTATATATTATGTCATTATTTGGCCCCCCAAAAAAAAAAAAAAAAAAAAAAAACAACAACCAATTTTCATCAGTTGATACCTGCATGTGTGTCTATAACATTAACCAAAGTTCATAATTGTACAGGTTTGGGATTACATTGTTTGAATTTACAAGTGGTAATGATCCATGGGGTGAAGGTATGTGATATGATACAATTAATTAGTATAACTATATCAACCTAGCCCATTTACCAAAGACTTAAATTCGAGTATACGCTTCATTTTATGAGTTTATGTGTAATAAATCAATCATAAGGATTTGTGAAACATATTGACTTATGTTCATTCAAATTTGTGTTTACAAAAACATTTAGATTTGGTATGTTTAGTTAAGGAAAACATGTTTCAATTAATCAACCTATCATAATTTGAGACATTAAAACCAGGCCTGCCTGTGATAATTTTTGTCTAAAATGAGTTAAGTCCACTATAAGGTATGCCAATGGATATACATGTACCGTAAAAACCTCGATAGTTAGGCAAGTCATAGATACACATACGAGGGGGTATCCAAAAGTTTTTGACATCACCCAGAAGGAAAAGAGCTATATTGATGAAATTTTGTCAGTGTAATCACTGGTCCTTATGTACATTATGGTCCAAAAATGGTCTCATAAGTATGTTTACTTTCTTTACATGGGGCACTAGATGGCCAGTAGGCGCATAACCTGCAATATGGTGAAAATTGAGGCACGCATCATGATTAAGTTCCTGCATTTGAAGGGTTAGGCCTATAATGCTCAGAAAATCTATGATGAAATTAAAGCAATCTACGGTGATGATTGCCCATCATATGGCACTATAAAAAAAAAAAAAAGGAATTTCCAAACTGGCCACATGTCCCTCACAGATGAGCCAAGAAGTGGGCGTCCATCACTTACGGATGATGCGCCACAGTGAAAAAACTCAAGAAAGTGGAGGATCTTATCACGAAAAGGTTATCGCCTACTTCCCATCTAGCGCCACCTGTGAAGAAAGTAAACATACTTATGAGACCATTTTTGGACCATAATGTACATAAGGACCAGTGATTACACTGACAAAATTTCATCGGTATAGCACTTTCACTTCTGTGTGATGTCAAAACTTTTGGATACCCCTCGTAGTTATATACAAACAAGTAAACCTGCAAATTTGTGTCTCAACCCCATTAGCTCAGTTGGTAAAGCGCCGGACTTTGGTACAATTTCATGTTTTCAAAAGTGTTTGATAGTAAGCACATATACTATCGAGTTTTTATGGTATACTTTATCTGTCTGAAATTTGTATTTCTGATATTGAAAGTATAGGGCACCAAAGGAAATGTCAATATTGTTTATGTGTCCAAAAATCATATTTCTAAGCCAAAACGGCACATCCACCATGATAAATTGTACACAATGAATTCAGTAATGTATTATGTACACCAGGGTGGTTGATTAGGCCCTATCTACATAATATTGTATAGCAACATGAAGCTAAATGTAGGCTAACATACTTAGTTTCCCCATGTATACTGGACATAGACTGTAACATAATTATTCAGGCAAATTTTGTTCAAATTGCAGTTCATCACATATATTTAATTTTTTTAAATTATAGATGCCATGCCTGGACAAATAATTGGGTGGGTGTTAAGTGGTGAGAGACCAGACCTTGACGAACTACCTGCAGATGTCTCTGAAGAGATAAAAGACATCATGATAAGATGCTGGGATGCTGATCAAACCAAAAGACCAGATTTCCAAGGTGCATATTATATTCCCCATATTTACTCTAATCTGTCCTTTAATATGCAGTTCTACAAACTGAGTCACTACAGTCATTATAATTATTTTTCAAGCAGATATATGCAAAGTGCAAATTGCATGTTTAAGTGTTGCACTGTATGCCTCATTACACTAAAATCTCTGAAGGGCCGATTATTTATATGGATAACAAAACAATTACAAATTAATATATAGATAAATGCAATTCTTCTTCATCATCATCTTCATCTTCTTCATCTTCATCAACAGCATCTTCTTCTTCCTCTTACTGTTACTATCATTGTTACTATATTATTATACTTTTGCTATATTTTGCACACCAAAGAGTAAGCAATGTACCAAAGAGCTAGCTTATAATCTGTAAGAACAATTTGGTAAGACTTTTGTCACCTAGGGTATCCATCCATATTTATATATATAAGCTTTATACATGTGTTAACATCAGGTGTTGTTTGGTATTTATATCCCAACAGAAATCCAGCAGGATATCTCTGACATCTACCACTCGAAATACAGAGAAAAGATACTTGTGGCAGATGCAGAAATAATTAAACAAATGGGATCGGTAAGTCATCATAGTTGCAATCTTTGAATCTTTGAAACAAATAGGACAGCATTGAGCTGGATAGATAATTAAAACTTGGTGGATGGATAAAAGGCAAGTTATTGGATGGACCCGTTACTGATGGTGCTATGGAAATTTGGAGTTTATGGTACTGGTAGCCAATGATTTGACTAAAAGACAAGTTCCTTTCAGTGCATCTTGGATGATTTGGAGGAATCTGGTTAAGGTACTGATGATATCATCTAATTGTCTCTTGTAATGTGCAAACAAGTTCTTTGGCAAAGTATAAGCAAACAGGTAAATTAATTAATTTTGCTGAAATATCCTTTTAATCAATAGAATAGAAGGGTTAAGTGTTGTAAGAGTTGTGACTCAAGGTAAGACTTAATTCAAGGCACATAGTTGTTTTACTTTACCTGAATCAACTGGACTTAACTTGAGTCACCTACCAGAATGACTTGACTCAGTGAGCTCAAGTCATTTAGAAAAAACAAACTTAAATTTGACCCAAGACAGTTTACTTGACTAAAGTCAGTGTCAAAAAACAATTTACAATATATTTTATGTTTTATTTCAATTGAAAAACTCTGCCTCACGTTTAGTCAGTCTGCATCAGTTCAATATGTATTCTTTCATGGAGTAAAAAAAAAAGAAAGTTTCATGTCTGTATTTTAGGCCGGGGAGTCCATCTCTCTTTTGAAGCGAATTGGAGCCAGACTCCTCTGTGAATAATGTTGTTGTTGGAGGAGGGGGTCTGCATAATTAGTCTATTTTACCTTCCCAGCATAAACCGGTACACATTTATACACCTTGGTGAACAGAGACAATAGTGGTAAAGAGCCTTGTCTATAGATATTAAGCAGTAGCTGGTTTCATGTGCACTATGTAAATTTAACTAAACATTGATATAATACTAGATACATCCATAATCTTTCCAGATACAAAACTGTCCATGAAAAGCCCATAGATTCCATGGACCAACTACTATACTGGAAGACAGAGATAAAAAGACTAGTTTGCGTCTGAAGTCATCTGTCAATCAAACTCGAGCACTGGTTTGTTTACCAATGTCGTTATGATATGAGTTGCTGAACTCGGTGGTAAAACCGGGCGCCTTATTGTTAATATTGCCCCTTCAAACATACAAAAGTTAGGTCTTTACAGTAGGAAACTTTCTTTCGCAAAGGCACCATGTCAACAATGCCTAGAAAAGCTGCTTTTTGCCTTGTAAAAGTACATAATTTTTCGCCATGTTTTGCTATTCCTTTTCTCCGATCAGCACCAGATAAATCAACCTTCCTTTTACGCGCTATTATAACCAATCAAGGATCGTAGGGAATTTGATTGACAGTAACATCAGACGCAAACTAGTCTTTTTATCTCTGTCTTCAATTATATATAGTCTGGTTTATTTAAATATATTTGCTGTGATTTCATGCAAATAACATGCAGTTATGTAACTCTGTTTTTTACAGGAACAGGGGACAAGAGGGAAACAACAAAACACTAAAATTAGTAAGCTTTATATTTGATTATGCTATACTACTGTTAAACCGTTGTCGCTGGGTTTATTCAAACAATTTTGACAATTACTGTATGATTTTACCTCACTTCACAATTTTTTCAGAATGTATGTATGTATTGTATTCAATAGGGCCCAAATGCAAGGCAGTGCTTCAGCACTGGTTAAAGGGCAGAATGGCTGTATTCTCTGTAAAGATTTCAAGAGTGATAGTTTCTGATAGCTATGCAATCACCCGGTCCATCTTATATAAGAAACAATTTGTGACAACTTGTAGGAATGGAAGACAATATGGAAAGAAAAGATACTGCTGGCATTAAAGTCAATTTGTTTTTAATCATTTATCAAATAGACAAACCAGATGCACCAAGCAGACCTAAAGTTGGCAACCAAGGTGTAAAGAAGGTTGGCATCACCTGGTCACCTGGTCAGAATGATGGCGGCTCACCTGTTACAGGATATATCATTAAGAAGAGACAAAACACTTCAACCTGGGCTCTTGTTGATGATAAGGTATGCTTTCATTGACAATAATATGAATCAAATTCTGGACTCACCAACGATTTTTTAGTAACGTTGCGACCCATTCACCAGGTCTTCATCCGACTGCTCAGAACCGGGATCAGAGACTTGGCTCATGGTTTGGTCATAGTTTTTTATGGTAATCAGCGAGGAAGTAGTTTCACGGTGGGGTCCCAGGCGTACGATAGTAGGAAATGGAGACCCCCTTCTTATTGAGTGCTGGCTGCTTGGCTCTTTCACCCCCCCTCTCCGTTACTAAAGATCGTTGGTGAGTCCAGAATTTGATTCATTTTCTATTTTCTACTACTGGATGACTCAAAACATTCATAACCTTGTATGCTTTTATTATTACTATAGTGGTTATACAGGGATTCTCAATAGGCAGCCCGCAGGCCAGATCCGGCCCCCGGGGGGGGCACTCAACTTAAATTTTGGTAGGGGTGTGCGGCGCAGAGCGCCGAACTTTGGGAACTAAGAACTGATTTTCGGGCAAAATAGGGGCTTGAAGAACTGAAATTAGGGCCAAAATATAGGCTGTTGAGCTAAAAAATTTAAATTATTTCCAAATTTGAGCTTAAAGAGCTACAATTGTCAGAGTTTGAGGCTCAAAGAACTGGAGCAGATCCAAATGTGGGACTTAAGGAACTGCCGGAGAGCCTGAAAAAGGGACCCTTGAGCGCTGCACATACCCGTACCACCTTAACATGCGAGTGCCCACCCCGGGATCCGGCCCACAGATTAATGGTGGTTGGCCCCTGAACAGCTCTGAAATGTGCAGTAAACATATCAAAACAAGGTGTATTTGGCCCTCAAACACAGATCTTTGAAATTTGATTGGCTGTCTATGGGCTGTGAGCAAATTGAGAGCCCCGGGTTTATAATAATAACTATGATATTGAGTAGTGCCATGTGCATTGTACACACTTATCATACATCTGTCTACTGTAGCTTCCAGGGCAATATTCATATAAATGTTGAGGTTAGTGGAGTCTGTCTGTTGATATGTGGTTCATCCTTTAATACCATCAAAGTTAAACAAAACATGTCATGTTAGTATTTTTTTTATAAGAGCTACTGAGTCCACTATATTAAAAATAAAGTAGAGTTTAATGAATGCTGCCTCTTGTTCATCAAAAAACCAAGTCAAGTTGAAACACATGTCAAAAAGAAAAAAATATTGTGCCCAGATCTGCAGCAAGATTAGGAAAATATCAGGATATTCCAAATGTGGAAACTTTGACACTGTACCCTAGGAGTGGCGTGGATGGAGATGTCCTATGATGAGGCATTCAAGGAAGCACCCAGTGTGTGTCCTTTTATGGTACATTTTAGGGTTATTAAAGAGCACATGGTATGAGGTGTGTCATTCAGGCATATTAATGCAGTGGGGGATGCGGCTAGGATCTGAGCCCCCAAAGAACTGGTACTTTATATATGTGTATATTGCTAGGGTCCACGTTCTGCCCGTGTGATACTGTACATGGAACCCTTTTTATTTAGTCTAGTTAGGCCCATGTGCATATGCAAAGGTGAGAAATATCATGGGATATTCTGTCATCATTTGCACATGGGTTGTCACTTGAAAAATTCTGTAGTGGCACTTATTAGGGGAGGGGCACTAATTAGGTTGATTGTGGTACATGCAATAATATTATGGTGTTTTGGGGCGCTTTCAGGGGACATTGTTTTAACTCATTTGGTATTCTCTACAGAGAGGATATTTGAACAAATTGTTTCAACTACCAAAACAATATTACAAAGCCTGGAGTTTCAGATTCTGTGCCGAACCTCAAACCTATATAGTGTGTTTTATATGTGTTTTACTGATTTACCTTAAATGCTGTTTATATTTGCTTGTATTTCAGGTGACTGATACTTCTTATAGCGCCACCTCTGATATCACAGCAGGGATTCGATATCAATTTCAGATCCTTGCTGTGAATGAGGAAGGGATCAGCAAACCAAGTGACCCATCTGATGTTGTAGTTCCTTATGGTAAGAAATTATTCCAAAATTCTAAGATACTATTCTTATTATTTAATCCATCTTAAATGAAACAATATAGCAGCAATAAATAATAATAATAATATCTGTAATCATATGTAATCATATCTTAATGCTTATAACTATCATACATTAACAATATGGGGGATTGCTACTAGTTCAAATCAGGTAGGACATTTTTCTCACCAAGTTAATAAGCATCTTCTATACTTTGTTAGGCTTATAATTATGAGCATAACATTGTGGATTGATATAGAACCATTAGAACAGCATGCATTTATGCAATTGGGTGCAGCGCGGTCAGCACTTACTTGTACAGTGGCGTAATATTATGGAGAACAGGGAGGGGACACAGCCCCAATCAATCTGAAAATTTAGCCACTGTATTTATACTCCATTATGTGACTTTATTGACATGTGCCGTAACAAAAAGTGAATCACTTTCACCAATTATAAGCCAAACAAGTATAGTGAGGAAGAATACGACATTTTTTCCATGATTCCCTTCATTAGGAAGAAAACCAACTCCAAGAAGTTGTTTAATTTGTTATCAATTTGCCCATGTAACAAAGATTAAATGTAAAAGTGTTTACTAGAAATCATTAACTTATGCTTGTTGCAGCAATTTTTAACTTCAACCGTATGAACATGTATAGGCTATGAAGTTCGTCACTTTTTAATGTCTTCTTAATATATTGAAGGACTAAAACACCAAAATGTTTGATTAAAATTCACAGATAAACCCAGCAAACCTGGTAAACCAGTTGGGAATATCACAGATAACAAGACTAGCATCAAGATCACTTGGTCAGCTCCAGAAAATAACGGTGGTTCTCCTGTAACAGGATATGTCATAGAACAGTGCCGTGGTAGTGAGAATTGGGTCAAAGTCAACAAGCAGAAGGTTAGTGTTGATGTTAATCAGAGATATCAGAAATCAGCCAAAGTCTTCATATCAAGATCAAAATTATTCTGATAAAAATAGCGTTTTTGTTTGGTGGGGACAATGGAACCAAACTATTTTGTTCTGTTGTTGATAATTTTTGTGTTGTTGTGTTTTCATTAGGTTACTGAGCTTCATTACACCAAAGAAGATGTAGAGGCAGGCACACAGTACAAATTCCGTGTGTACGCTGAGAACGTGGGAGGGTGCAGTGACCCAAGTCAACCATCAGAAGTCATTGCTGTAGTAGGTAAGGTTTCTTTTTAATTGTTCTTGTAGAGAAACTTGGGTAGCATATAAGAGGGAATTCCAGAAAGATTATCAGTTGATGTTGAGGTAAGGTATGGAAAGTTAAACTGAATGTAAAAGTCAATGAGGGTGCACCTATGGTTTCAAAATCTGAATTTGAAAACAGAGTCACAGTAGTACAAGAAGTCACCCAGCAAAAGCCTGGCTGTCCCACAGAGTCCTCTTTCTTCTTCTCTTCCTCCTTCTTTTTCGTCTTCTTACCGTGTCCATACACACTAGATATTGTGTTTCAGCCATAGCTGGACACAACTCTTGGCAATATCATTGTCTTAATAATAATTGGTAAGAGATGCATCAACTTGGTCTAAGATTCAAAAATGCACAATGAACTGATTTTACTGAGAAACAATTAACCATTAACAGAGTGATCTAATTACAATACCCAGCACATTTTCTTGTAAGGAAGGGGAATGTGTTAATGAACTAGGGCCAAATAATAAATTGTTGGGTTGCCCTCAAATCTAATCTACACAAAACTGAAATCAGTAAACTTTATATTTGATTATGGTTATATACTGTGAAACCATTGTCGCTGAGATTATTCAAACAATTTTGACAATTACTATTTGATTTTACCTCACAAATCACATTTTTTTTCAGAATGCAACATCCTTGATACACTTACAGTCGTCATGGTGACTTAATAATGTCATAATTAAACAGTTCCTTGTTGTTAGAGTAGCAATGGATTTTGGAATTGACAACTTTTCAAACCCTTCATATTATTTTCCAGTTCATAAGTATTGTTATTTTTTATTTATTTATTAATTATTACCACCATCAGGTAAAATGACTTGGCTAAATTCAGATTACCACTCTTTTTATGGTACATTTGGAATTGGGCAAATGAAAGCTGAAAGTGCTCTGTCCTTTGAAACAATGGTAAGCTGTCAACCCCATAGTGGAATGGCGTGTACATGCTGAATTTCAAAAAGAGTAGGGTTGCACCCATGATTGTCCAAGTTGTATTCAAGAGGGCCCAATGGAAGGCAGTGTTTCAGCACTGTCTAATGGCTATATTCTCAGTAAAGACTTCAAGAGTGATAGTTTCTGATAGCTATGCAATCACTCGGTCCATCTTATATAAGAAACATTTTGTGTCAACTTGTAGGAATATATGGAACACAATATGGAAAGAAAAGATACTGCTGGTATTATAAAGTCAATTTGTTTTTAATCATTTATCAAATAGACAAACCAGATGCACCAAGCAGACCTAAAGTTGGCAATGAAGGTGTAAAGAAGGTTGGCATCACCTGGTCACCTGGTCAGAATGATGGCGGCTCACCTGTTACAGGATATATCATTAAGAAGAGACAAAACACTTCAACCTGGGTTCTTGTTGATGATAAGGTATGCTTTCATTGACAATAATATGAATCAAATTCTGGACTCGGCAACAATTTTTTAGTAAAGTTCATCAGAGTGCGCAAAGACTTGACTCATATGGTTTGGTCATGTGATGGTTCTTTCCCGGATGGCTTCTTTCACTCGAATCCGAGATCCCCTCTCCGTTACTAAAAAATTGTTGGTGAGCCCAGAATTTGATTTATATTATTGTATATTTTCTACTACTGGATGACTCAAAACATTCATAAACTTGTATGCTTTCATACACCAATAGTGGTTGGCCCTTGAACAGCTCTGAAATGTGCAGTAAACATATCAAAACATGGTGTATTTGGAACTCAAACACAGATCTTTGAAATTTGATTGTCCGTCTATGGCCTGTGAGCAAATTGAGATGATATTGAGTAGTGCCATGTACATTGTACACACTTTAAGTAGCATCCATCTGTCTACTGTAGCTCCCAAGGTATTCTCTAAATACATATAACTGTGGTCGAGTTAAAAAGTTAAACAAAACATGTCATGTTATCTTTATAAGAGCCAAGTCCACTATATTACCAAAAAATAAGGTTGAGTTTGATGAATTCTGCCTTTTGTTCATCAAAAAACCTTCAAGTTGTAACACATGTCAGAAAGAAAATCAAAATCATTTGCCATCTGCCCAAAGGTTGTCACTCAAGATATTCTGTAGGGGCACTTATTATGGGAGGGGCACTAATTTGGTTGATTGTGGTACATTTTGGGGCAATAATATAGAGCTTTCGGTGAACATTGTTTTAACACATTTGTTATTTTCTAGAAAGGATATGTGAATAAATTGTTTCTACCAAAACAATATTTCAAAAGTTTCAGTTTATGTCATCCTCAAACCTAGTGTGTTTCATATTTGTTTTACTGATTTACATTAAATGCTGTTTATATTTGCTTGTATTTCAGGTGACTGATACTTCTTATAGCACCTCTGATATCACAGCAGGGATCCGATATCAATTTCAGATCCTTGCTGTGAATGAGGAAGGGATCAGCAAACCAAGTGACCCATCTGATGTTGTAGTTCCTTATGGTAAGAAATTATTCAAGTTATTCCAAAATTCTAAGATACCATTATTATTATTTAATCCATCTTAAATTAAACAATATAGTAGCAATAAATAATAATAATAATATCTGTAATCATATCTCGATGCTTAACTATCATACATGAACAGTGTGGGGGATTGCTACTTATTCTACATCAGGAAGGATATTTTTTTCTCACCAAGTAAATAAGCATCTTCTATACTTTGTCCAGCTTATAATTTGCAGAGACTCATAACATTGTGGATTTTATTTGTTTGTTATTTATTCAGGAAAATTCCATCAATACAAATGTACTTGTCTCCCTGGAAGCTCTGATAACATACATATAACATTCATATACAAATAACATTGTAAGAATAAGAATAATTAATATACAAACATGGAAATATAGAACAAGTTCAAATTAACAAATTTATGAGGAAGGCTATAATAAGTCTTAAATACATACAAAATTATAAGGCATTCTTGAACTCATTCAAGCTATAGTGAATCCAAATTGACACAGAGATTAAAAGAAAGTCTATTCCATGACGTGGCAGCTCTATAATGAAATGTTGTCTGCCCAGAAGATAATTTCTACTTTGGAGCAACCAATTTGTTATGAGATTTGATATTAGATTGACTTCGAGTGTTCTTAGAATGAGTAGAGGAGTGAAAGTAAATTGAGATGACAAATAATGTGGAGCAATCTTCTTTAAACATTTAGACATTAAAAAACTAAACTAAGTAACTAAATAAGTATAACTGGTTCTCCAACCTACTATCAAATTTATCCCAGTACAGGTCTTTCATCATTTTGTCGACTGGTGTTCTTATGAAATTTCTGCAGAAAGTAAAATATGGGCAAGTCTATTCTGCAGAATGTGAAGCTCATTTTTGTGACAAGCACTAAAATTTGACCAAACAGAGCTGCAGTAGTCAAAATGACGAAAAAAAGGGCTTGGGCTAGTGTTTTAAGTGATCTAACAATACGTTTTGATACAGAAGAAAGATAATTAACATGCTCATCCCAGGAAAGAAAGATGTGGATCAAAATATGTATACTTATCAACTCTTCCAATGAGGGATATATTTTTATAGTTAATTAAAGCTTGCCTTGTTCCAAAAACATCAACTTCATTTTCTTATATTTAGAGTTAAATGATTAGACTGAAACCAGTCGGCTATTTGCATTAAGATTATTTTCCAGAACAGTGGGGTCAGATGAGCTTACTAAAATAGTAGTATAATAAGTATTGGTATAAAATCATTAGAACAGCATGCATTCATGCAGTTGGGTGCAGTACCTACATGTACGCCATCATGTGAATTTAGGCAAGCTTAAGTTAGGATGCGTGCATTAACAAAAAATGAATCATTTTCACCAATTATAAACCAAACATGTATATTGAGGAAGAACATGACATGTTTTCCATGATTCACTTCATTAGGAAGAAAACCAATTCCAACAATGTCTTCTTAATATAATGAAGGACTAAAACACCAAAATGTTTATTCAAATTTACAGATAAACCCAGCAAACCTGGTAAACCAGTTGGGAATATCACAGATAACAAGACTAGCATCAAGATCACTTGGTCAGCTCCAGAAAATAACGGTGGTTCTCCTGTAACAGGATATGTCATAGAACAGTGCCGTGGTAGTGAGAATTGGGTCAAAGTCAACAAGCAGAAGGTTAGTGTTGATGTTAATCAGAAATGTCAGAAATCAGCCCAAGTCTTCATATCAAGATCAGAATTATTCTGGAAAAGCGTTTTTGTTTGGTGGAGGGACAAGAGAGCAAAACTACTTCTTTCACCCTTGTATTTGTTCCTGTTAAATCTTGTACTATTATTATTTGTGTGTTGGTGTGTTTTTATTAGGTTACTGAGCCTAGTTATACCACTATACCACTAGAGACAGGCACACAGTACCAATTCCGAGTATACGCTGAGAACGTGGGAGGGCGCAGTGAACCAAGTCAGCCATCAGAAGTCATTGCTGTAGTAGGTAAGGTTTCTTTTTAATTGTTCCTGTACAGAAACTTGGGTAGCATAAGAGGGAATTCCAGATAGATTATCAGTTGATGTCGAAGTACGGTATGCAGTTATATTGCAAATGAAGTAATGTGCTGACAAGGCCAAAGATACTACAGCTAGACATGAGATGTTCTAGTATGAGACTAAGCTTAATAAATATTACTTTGATTTTGTCATTCTAGCTGTTGTCAAATGCACAAATCAAAAGAAACATGACACATTTTGGTTTATTTTTAAATTTTTTATTTATATATATATTTTTTAATTAATGAATTTGGACTTGTGTTGATACAGCTACATTACTTTACAGATCTGTTTTGCGTAAGGCCACAGGGCCTCACTAGTCAGAACCACATAACAATATGAGGTAATCACAAAAATATACACACTCTACCTATCATGATGGAAATTGGGGTACCGGTTCTGCCGTACCATGGGGTTAGTTACGTGGGTGACGGACCCATACAGGGTCAGCCATCTGCAAGTTACGTACCATGGTACCCACCGCAGGGTGGTTTCATTCATGGGCTAGGGCCATGGCAGATGATTCCACCTAGTGGTTTTTTGCAGCACCATCAGCTGTTGCTCCTGCCAGCTTGCAATTAAGGCAGTGATCCTGGCTCATGCAGGGCCCGGATATACCTCATCTTGCTGGCGCAAGGGAGATAGCTACAAGTGTAGGCGGGCCTAGGAGTACCGGTACTGTTGCAGGTACTTCAGGGTCTTGTGAGAGTACTCCTTCTTCTCTTGCTTCATAATCTGCTACCCAAGGGGTAAAGAGTGCTTAGGGAAGTGATGCCCATTCTCTGTCTGCTTCATCATCAGAAAATGACTCAGAGACAGATGGCAAGGGAAAGGAGTTGGCAGTTGAGAATAGCAATGATTCTCATTCTGATAAGTCTTGAGGATGGAGTTCCTGCTCTCCTGCTACCCTGTGAGGAAATGACGCCACTGTGGTATTTAGCCATTTAACCCAGGGTTTGGGCCTGGCATGCCTTCAGGAGACCATATAGAAGGACCAGGGCATCTTTTCAGTAGGATGCCCTGCTGCTAGCTCCTTGAGGGTATCACCTACTCTCGAATTCCCATCCGACATCAGGTTGAGGAGCGGTGATGCAGTCAGGCTCTCCGGAGATATAATGCCTTGTTCTAGCACAGTCCCTTTACGTGTTACGGATGAGGATTACAGTACCCTCCAGAGGGTTCCACTGATGGACCCCGACATTGCCAAATGCCTGCCGCTTTCAAGTAAGGCATTCGTGTCCTACTCCCCCCAAAGAGATGATGAACTCAAGCACATTGACAAGCGCCCTTGGATAAGTGTGTTGGGTTTCGCCACTACCGTTGCCTCGGTAGGCTGGTGGCCAAGGATCTCTGGGCAACAGCGAAGTTTATCTGTTAGCGGTACTGACAATTCAAAACAAATGTTCTCATTGACATGTATGTCAAGTATGTTTATGAATTCCTAATTGTCATTGCATTTTTTTTTAGATCTCATATTGTATCACTTTTGTGTGCTATTGCACTGTGAATATTTTGTGTTATATTGACTGAGGGCCTGCTTGGAAAGCAGTACTGGTCACTGAAGTTGTTACCCTATGCAGTACCTTATGGGTACAACGGTACATAGCAAGGCCTCTTTCATAGGGGGTACCGGTACCTCACTACTTTCTACCCTATAGTTTTAGTATTAGTTGGAGAGGAGGGACCAGTACTGCAGGATAATGGGGTGGATCCTCTGTTTGAGGGTTACCCGTGATATCTACCACCGGTGGGTAGATGCACAGTGCATTACCAGCCAGGTTGATCTTCACAACACCAGCAGTCTGAACCCTGATATACAGCAAGGTTCCCATGCGGAGACCTATGTAGAAACTCATGATGGCAGTATTACCATAGTTCATGGGTACTGTGGTACATAACAGAGCTCTTTCAGAAGGGCTCACATCAGTACAACAATACGTCTGTTTGAGGGTTACCTGTGATATCTACCACCGGTGGGTAAATGCATAGTGCATTGCCAGCCAGGTGGTTCTTCGCAGCACCAGCAGTCAGAATCCTGATATGCAGCAAGGTTATGGCAGTATTGACTGTATGGTAGTTCATGGTTACAGTGGTACATAACAGAGCTCTTTCAGGAGGGCTCACATCAGTACAAAACATCCTATCTCAGGGAGCAGGGGGACACTGGTACCCAGCTAGGCTCTTTCCAGAGTTTTCTTCCGGGTACCCTGGTACACAGCAATGTGTATGGTGCCTTATAGGGGTACAGTGGTACATAGTAAGACTTGATCATTCAAGGGGGCTTCTGCGGTACCACAGTCAGAGATTTATCAGATAATATAGCTGTCAACATATTCTGGCCACACCTTAAGAGGTGACTGCGTTTTTCAGCTACCCACATGACCTGGGGGTTTGCCCTCATTAATATTGTCCAGGCTGTGCTTAAAACGCAGGAAGGTCAACCAGTGCCAACGACAGGCAACAGGTTGATTTTTCGGATGCACAACAGAGATAGTGGTCCAGGCCATGGTTGAGTGGGGGTTTGTGGTGAATAACAGTATAGTTCGCCATTACTCCAGATCTCACAGGGGCACAGGATCCTATATTTATGTCGATCCCCTGGGCAATATGTCATACTTTTATCTAAATATAACTTGAAGCTCTGTTATCTCAAACTATACGGTTCTTTTGTTTGTTTGTTTTCTGTAATCAGGTTTATTATAGCCTAACTATTCAATTAACCAGTATGATGCCAGTATTTTAAGGTAGTAATATGGACATGTCTCTCATTTATTTTATAGGTAAAGGAGCTGTCCCAAAGCAAGTCGTTCCAAAGCAAAAGCAACGTAGCACTGGTAAGAAAATTAAATGTTTTACTTTTATGTGTATCTGTAAACTCTTCTTATTTAAAAAAAAATACAAACTGATGCATCACTTTCAAGAAGAATTTTCTTGCATGATTCAGTTACCCTTGAGAAATTAAGCTGACAAGTCATAGGAGTGTAAGAAACCCAATCTCCAGGAGTGACCCCTAAACAAGTGGTCCCTCATAGTACTGGTAAGAAATGTATCTGTAAAACCAAATGTCTTATTTTAAGAATACAAGCTGGAACTATATTCTGTGGTAGATGCTTCACTTTCAAGAAGAATGAATTGATGTTACTTTTATGCATGATTCTGTTACCCTTGACAAGGTTACACTCATGACTCTGTCATGAAATTAATTTCTCATTCAGGTTCCATCATCAGCTATTACAAACTATACAATTCAGATTTATTTATTTTTGAAATGTTATTGAACGTGCATGCTGTGATTAACCTGACATAAAACAGCAACAATTTGACAGAAATCCAATCTCAGCATTAAATTTTGGGATAATTATACATGTTCAGTTCAGTTCAGTTTATTTCATCCATTCAAAATACATGTTAACATAATACAGAATAATATTTTCTTTTATAAAATAGTGTGGAACATTTTAAATTATATGACAAAAGTATGAGAAACAGAGGATGAGGATGCCACCAAACACACAGCGTGATGTTGTGGCACCCGATAGTAATGTTTCAATTTTACAATAAGCAAAACAAAATTTAATACATTAGGGAAAACATGAACAAAGACAAACAAGCCTTGTAAGTAGAAAAAATACAGGATTTATCAATGCAAAATTCAAAGTATAAAATGCATATTAAATAAGAAATAATTTTATAACCAGTAGGCATAGGCATATCTAGAAACATGTCTCAAGAATAGCAAACAAATTAGTGTCATGAGTCAGAGAACATAATGAACCACTGAAACTAGATAATGTATACTAGCATGAAAGCTCATTTGTGTTGGTAAACTTCATAATTGGATAACTTATGATCTCAACACAAAATTAAGACGTACCTCAAATTTTCGGTCACAACTTTGACCTTCATCTGGAGACTGGCAACCCAAGTTTGGGATTAGTGACCTTTTGGACACTTGACCCCAAAACCCGGTCGTACACTCTTGGTAACTTGTATCCAAAAGGTCACTGATCCCAAACTTGGGTATGCCAGTCTCCAGATGAAGGTCAAAGTTGTGACCGAAAATTTGAGGTACGTCTTAATTTTGTGTTGAGATCATAAGTTTAAATTTCCAATTATAGATAATGTATGCATACATGTAATATGTAATGTATGTTTTCTTCTCCTTGGTGGTGAGTAGTCAGTTAAAATGAAGATTAACATCAGATAGTATAATTCATACACTGGTCTCCCAAACATGTTGTGATGTGCCCTCAGTAATTTAATTTGATGATTTATCTTTGTTTACAAAGTTACATGAGTGATGACATTTTGGGGGAATTCCCCTCTCAAATTGAGCAAAACAAGTTGAATCATATCTAATTTGGAATATTTGGAAACCCCCTGAGGTTGTAAAGTGAAGATGACATCATAATGGAATTCCCCTCAGGAAGTGATGTAATGAGAAAGGTTAATGCTATAATTAAGACTTGGGAATTTCCCAGATTGCAGAATAGTGTGAAGGTAGTAAATGGCTATTAATAGAATGGTTTTTCCAGTGCTTGATATATAAGAAAATGTAATTATTGTCACAGTTGATAGTGTTGATCTGGGCTAGCTAGCTAATATGCTTACAGTCCAATTCCTTCAAAGAAAGGAAATTGCTAACCAGAAATATTTTACGTAGTCAATGCACTACTATCTGCCATTGTTGTCGGAGAAGATCTAGAATATGTCATAGAACGTACTTCAACCAAGAAAGGAATATAAATTCTTCTGTCGACTTGCTGAAGTCTGGTTAAAGGAGCAACACACCTGTCAATACAAGTGGGGACAACTGCATCGCAGTCCTGCTTCCTGAAGATATTGTGTGAAAGGTGGAAATAGCACCAAGTTTGGAGAAAGCAGCGCAAGGAGTTAATTTTGGAGAAAGTAGCGCAAGGAGATTTGTGTGAGGATTTTATATGCAAGGATATTTATCAATGCAAGTGTACACTGGACTTCGCTGATTTTCGCAGGACAAGTGAATAAGGATATATTACATCAGTCATCCAGAACATTGCAAGAACTTTATGATCACCAAGAAGAAGAATGCTGGCTAAGTACTAAATAGATAAAGAGTGATTATATTTGATTATTGTGTATGTGCATTTGTTGTCATATATTATACCAATCATAACATGCTTTCAATTAAAGACTTAGATTTTGTCAGCTTAATCAAACAGTGTATTTGTGTTGTGCATTTGTGTGAGTTCGGGTAAAAGGTGATTTTGGCCTTGAGTCAAGTACGACTCGTACATTTTAGGGGCTGTGCAATATATATGAGCCCTGGTGAGGGTTAAAGTATGGGGGCAAGAATATTTTGGCAAGCTAAAAGGGGGAAGCAATATTTGGCAGATGCAAAGGTGGGGGCAAGCAATTTTGGCAGGTCAAAAGGGTGGGGGGAAGCAATTTTTGGCACATATTTTACCGATCACCTTTTACATAACACATGTTAAAAAGGCTTCAGTACAGAACGTTCAAATGAGCAAAATTCGCTGCTCACTGCACTCACATTATAATCTAGACCAAAAGTTTGCAAATTGGGAACCCAAAAACTTGGCATTTGCAAAGGGGGTGGCAAAGACTTTTGACAGGCCAAGAGGGGGCAGGCAATTTTTGGCAGGCCGAAAGGGGTTGCAAGGATTCTATGGCACACAATTAGGAAATCCCCCGCGACTTACAATTATTAGGAGAGACATACATTGAGCAATTACAATTATAACTGAATTGCTATACCACTGACTTGTACAGGGTGTCCCAGAATGATTTGTACCGTGTTTGCGAAAATAACTAAAAATAGAAGACGGGCAGTGTATATATTTTTGATACCAGCATTATAATGTTGGACATGTCTCCTACTTATTTGGCGTGGCATGCAATAATGTAAAATCGATGAAAAACGACTCGCATACCTTTGAAAAATGGCACGATACGATTAAATGAAGAACGTGGGATGTTTGGCACAGCATTTCGGCGACAACTACTGTTGGGGTTGGGCCTTAAAGCTTGCCGGACAGCGGCAATGTTCGCTCAAGTTCTTACAGTCTTACGAGCACCTGAAGCTTCACTCTGCCGATTCCTGACAGTTCCGTGCGTTTCGTCAAACTTCTTTACGTTATACACTATCGTCTAATTAATCTTCTTCTTTATGCGTCTCAACATAGCTGCCGGTTTGCCAGTAAGTTTTTGAAAGAAATCCACGTTGCTGCACAGTAAATTGAGGAGCCGTCTTTTCTGTACCACAAGCAGTTCGATCTCTGCAAGCATTTCAAATGACATGGACATCACACCACAATAACTATATTTAAAACTACCGCCAAAGAGAGAATGGGATTAGGCCACACATCATTAATTCCATATAATGCTTGCTTCGTAACGTCATAAATAATAGATAGATATCGGCTATTAAGTGGAAATATGAACAGGGCACAACCAAAATACCTGCATAACTTTTTCTAAATAACTTTGTGCTGAGCGGTTAGTAATGTTACAGATTTTCAAAATAGGTTGCGTTGTCAAAACTTAGAATTCACCATTGTTACGCAATCTTCTATAACATCTACTAGAAACATCAAATTTTAAAAATCTAAAAAATCTGAGAAAGCTAAATATATGTATAACTTAAAATGCAAAACAATATGACCATTCAACATGCCCTTCATACCTAAAAAATTCCATCTTTCCCGGTACAGATCATTCTGGGACACCCTGTACTTCTACCATTCAATATGATGGTGGATGCACACCTCATAATCTGCATCCATTCATTGGAGAGGACTCAGAGGAGCATGTATAATGTATTGAATTATCCAAACTTTAAGAGATGCAATTGTACTTACTGACTTGTATACGACATAAATAAAATAAAAACTTTGTGTGAAAATTGATTAAAATCCTATGAAATGAAATGTCAGAAAGCATATAGAGAGCAACAGAGCATAGAGTTGAGTATAGAAGATTAGTAAGGAAAACTGCCTAGCTAGAATGTCATGATCCTTTAAATAAACCAGAACAGATGAAACTATTAGAGAAAATGAACAGATACTATTTTATATCCAGATGTACTGATATAGGAATATTATTGCCAACCCCAAGTAGCATTCTCTGTCTGACATTTTATTAATGTATTGTCTGAGAATTGAGTATTGTCAATCAACCAATATGACTTTTTTTTTGTTTCTTTGTTTTTGTAGATTCACCTAAAAGAAACCTCACTGCTGCTGGTAAGTTGCAGGCATTCTTATTTCAACCAGGGTTTCTCTAAAACAAAACTATGTGTAATTTTGATAAATGTTCATGCTCATTGTTTCATGTTACATGATTATGCAGACACAAACAAAGTATGCCATTTGTCAATTCAATTTGAGATACGTTGAAACTGTTCCATTTCTTTTGTACTTTGTTGTTTTAAGCAGCAAGTTCAATTTTACATCTTGTTTCTGTACAAATAGCCAAGAATTATAGATAACAAACGACTGTCACAATTTGAGGATAAAATTACATAAACATGAATTTAGGTACCATCCATGATCTGTCACTTCTTTTAAAATTTGCATTAAAATTTAAATGGAAGTCATCTGAATTCAGAGAAGTAAATTTGGTTATATTTTCTTGATACTTGAAAATGATCATTGTTATAATGTGTCAAAAAAAATTCAATGTCATCAAAGGGTTGCTCTTGGTCAAATAAGATTGTTGGATTTTAATGAAACTTGGTTGAAACAAAAAAAAACACTGGATAACAATGGTATGCCTAGACTTTTTTTCAGGGAAGGCAATGAAAAACATTTGCCCATTGAGCATTAGTTTGCTCCAATTTTTTTCAGGGAAGGCAATGAAAAACATTTGCCCATTGAGCATTAGTTTGCTCCAATTTTACATGGATAAATTTTCAGTTTCATATTTGAAGTGACAGATGATACACAATGGTTTATTTGGCACGAAAATGTGAAAATTTTCACTATTTTATACTCAAATCAAGGTGTTTACCGAATGTGTGCGTATTTAGACTCCGTACACCGGACGATCTTACCGTTTCCGATGTTGATTAATTTTTAAGATACTTCTTGCATCGATCCACAAGATGCAGAAAAAACCAATAGTCATTTATCCCCATGTAAATGAATAATAACAAAAATCACCGATCCCTTGGTGCGATCGCCTACTTGGTGCCCTCACTGCTGATCATCACCCCTTATCCACCTTTGGTCTCATGTGATGAGGATGCTGAGTTTGTTCACACTGGTACCATTCAGAGTTGTGGTTGTTGCTGCTGTGGAGGCCCCGGCCCCAGGAGTGTCTGTAACTCCCTCAGTGCACTCGGTGATTACCGAAGTGGGTCATGGGCTGACAGAGAGAGTAGGAGCACCCTTCCCTGTGCTGGTTTGGGCAGTGTAACTATGGGTAGTCAATCGGTTGCGACGGAACAATCGGCTTGGCCGATAAATCCATTTCCCAATCATACTAGTCAATCACCTATTGATCTAGCGGGGTTAGACCTTGCAGATCAATGCAGCCCATTCAGCCGTTATGGATGGGCAGCTTAGGGTGAAATGGTCAGCTAGGATTTCCACAACCAGTTGATAGCAGCTGTGGTACATAACTAGCTTCCCTGAGACAGGGACCAGCTGGGCCTACGGTGTGGTACCCGGATACACAGCTAGATTCACATGCAAGGACCTACACAGTATATCTCGGGGATAGCAGTGCACGGCTAGGTTCCCGCGTAGACCCATGCAGGGTCAGTCGTCTGCAAGTTATGTACCATGGTACCCACTACAGGGTGGTTTCATTCATGGCCTAAGGCCGTGGCAGATTATTCCACCTAGTGGTTTTGCAGCACCTTCAGCAGTTGCTCATGCCGGCTGGCAAGGGGGTGATCCTGGCCCACAAGGGCCGGATATAACTTGAGTACTTAGTATGCAGTACTATGCAATACCTCATTAGTGCAGGGATACTCAGCAATGTTTTTTACATAAAGCGCTTTGGCCAGCCAGAGTATTCTGGTACACAGCAAGGAACCCCTTTATAGGGGCCTATGCAGTGCCACATTGGGTCAGCGGCACTGGGAACCAGCCAGTACCGCACTGGTGCCTCGGTACCCTTAGCCAGAGTTCGCACATACAGCTGTGTCAACAGGGAGGAGGAGGGGTAGTGGTGTTGCAGGGTTACCATGAGGTACCCTGGTGATTGATCCATGCAGGGTTGGGTCACACATAGTACCCACCATCAGCTTGATGTATTACTCCAGATCTCACCACACTGCTTCTAGTGGCGCAGCTCACCTCAAGGAGGGGGGCTACTGGACCCTTACCAGAACAGATGATGGTAACTTGGTGTGTTCGGCTCCTGACAGGGTCAGACAGCACACCAGCTGTAGTAGGACAGAAGGTTCTGGCCAATGGACAAGTATGGTAGACCTATGGCCATCTCCCATGAGGCATACTCAAAATATTTCCATCTATTTTCACAGCACCTGTCATCACCCATTTTCACAAGCACTTTCGATATCAGAGGCTGACAGGGAAGAGCTCGAGTGGTGGTACTATCACCCCAACTTAATGACCATTGATAGCGTCATAGCTAGTGTTGGGGCAGGCCAGAAGAGTACTTGATGAAGACCAAGTTTTCATGTTTATGGAGATATCACCGTCAGGACGATGCAAATTACAGGAGTGACTTTATTCTCCTCGCGCAAGGTCTTGTTGGCCGATGGTATATGGCTCCTTGCTCTGGGAGTTGTCTAGATAATATACACAGTGATGTTCCATTAAGTGATAGACCTGTATGCATCCTGCCTGGTGGGTCCTCTGGCTTTGCAATAGATGCTGTAGAGATAGACTAAGAAGCAGTGAAGGCTTTACCGACCCGCCAATCTCGATACTACCAGGATCGTGAGGGGAGCATTGCATTGCATTGTCATATTGATCACATCATACTGGCTAAGGTTCCTCTTTTTCAGGCCAATAGTCGATCTTCTCGTGGGTTTCAAAACAACTTCTTCCTCAGATACCCGGAGGCACAGGGATCAGAGCAACAATCTATCAACTGTGCACCGGCACTTGACAGCATAGCCCTTATTAGGGAATGCAGTCGGGAAAGAGTTTTCAGAAAGATATACTGGGTTCATCACCAATGGGAGACAAGAGTCTTCCTTCCTAGCATACAGTGAACACTTATTCCATGCCGTGGTTAGGGTGATAAGGCAGTTGTGTCTTCCTTTTACAGCCCTGGTGAAGCAAGTTACAGAGTTCTTGTCTGAGAAACTTGGATCAGGATTTGACCAGCAACAATCAGGACCTTCGAGTTTGTGATCCTCTTTCCATATATCGAGGTTATGGAGACGATACTACTACGTCTCCTCAAGGGAATGCTCAAACCACCCACTAGTAGGAAGATCACCCCTCTAGGGGACATACTGCTGTTCTGGAGTACATGTGACTCTATATACTGCAGTCCAGCTGAGGCAGTACACTAGGTAGTAGTGCAGGACCGGAGTCATTAGAGGGCAGTTTTCCAGTCACCTTGAAAAGTTGGGTCCATTAGAGTAATACCTGTGCAGCGATATCTGTTCCAAAAGATTAACAAATGGATTCATTATGTTGGTTATTCGCAGCCCTTGGGGCTTCCGGTTGTCGAGGGTGTGTCTGTCTTTCTCTTGGGTAGAGAAATAGAACGACATCCTGTCACACATATGCTTATTATTCCGATCCCTGATCAGGATACTTAAGGATGGTTGATGGCGGTTGAACCGCTTTAAATTGTTTAGAGCAATAGAAACCAGCTCCCACCAGATGGGACCGGCGGGCAACCGACAGTCGAGTTTTGAAGCCGTCCCTAACTTGTACCTACATCCGGTCAGTTACTTGCCATATCGATTTTCAGATGTTGATGCAAGAATTATCTTAATCAACATCAAGTGGGGGTGCCAGGGTGTGTGGGTATATGCCAAAGCCCCCCCTCAGAACTCTTCCCCCAGTAAACACCCAAAATTATGAACATGACCGCCTCAAAAAAAATCACTCCCACCGGTGAATGGAGTCTAGTCCAAAAAATGGTGTAGCGTATACATTCCGAGTAAGTTTGTTACCAAAAAAACTGGCAACAAAGTTTGGTTTTTATGACAGCTGCAAGAGAGCTGCAAATAGGAAGCGTTGCCTGTTCAAGAGGTTAAATAAAACAAGGATAAGTTTGCAGAAGCCAGAAGGGAATACAATCAGGTTGAGAAGGAAATACAACAACAACAAGCTGAGTGAAGAGCTTTCAGGTGGAAGCCTGAGCAGCAAAAAGTGGTGGAACACGGTTAATACTCTGTCTGGAAGAAAAGCTAGGGCAGATATACCTGTAATAAAAGATCAAAACCAGGTCTACACTACGGCAAAGGAGAAGGCTGAAATACTAGGACAGACTTTTGCTAGGAAATGCCAACTTGAGAATGCAGAAGAACCTGCTCCAGAAGTAAAAGGGACACCACCAAATTCTAAGGACTCCATAGTTTTCAAAGCCAAGGACATCAGGAGGAACATGATAAAGCTAATGGACCTGATGAGATTCCCAATAGAATCTTGAAAGAGTGCAGTGCTGAATTAGCAAGACCTCTCAGCCGCCTATTTGACCTGTGCTTTGCAAAGGGAGTGTTTCCCAGCCAGTGGAAGTGTGCTTCAGTCATCCCGGTCCATAAGAGGGACTCAAAGTCCAATCCATCCATGTACCGCCCCATCTCTCTTCTTAGCAACATCAGCAAGGTTATGGAGGCAGTGGTACAGAAGCAGCTTCAGAAGTACCTGTTGCAGCACCATCTCATTTCAGACAGACAGTTTGGCTTTAGACCCCGTCACAACACAGCCGTCATCTTAACCATCCTCTCTCAGCAATGGTCTAATGCTCTAGACAGAAGTCATGAAGTGCGTCTAATTGCCTTGGACATCAAAGGAGCATTTGACAAGGTATGGCATAAAGGACTTTGCTCCAAGCTGAAAGGCAAAGGAGTTTCTGGCAAGCTTCTGACCTGGATTGAGAGCTACCTATCCAACCGGTCCATCAAAGTGGTTCTATCTGGCCAATCCTCAAACAGTACGTCCATCAATGCCTCTGTACCACAAGGCTTAATCCTGGCCCGCTGCTATTCACTGTCTTTATTAATGATCTGGGAGATGAATGCGAGAACACCCTGTATCTGTATGCAGATGATATATATGACTTCACCCTATTCTGAGAGATCAGATCAAGTAATGACAGCATGGCTGCAACAGCGAGTCTCAACCGGGACCTGGAGAGAATGAGGATCTGGGCAGACAAGTGGAAAGTCACCTTCGAGCCCTCCAAGTGTAAAGCCCTGACTATCTCAAGAAAGAAGAATCCAACTAGACAAGACCTTTATTTTGGAAACACCAAACTGGCACAGATGGATGAGCTGGAAATCCTGGGTGTTACTATTGATAAGAAACTCACCTAGGATAAGCACATTTCCAACACTGCTGCTAGAGCTGGACTGAAGCTTGGAGCACTAAGGAGGGTAGCAAACAAGCTTGATGTAAAAGGGAGAGCCACAGTTCTGAGGCCCAGAATTGCAGTGTTATGGAGTATGCCTCACTGTGCTGGATGAGGGACTCAACCACCACCCTGAAGCTCCTTGACTCCATACAGAGCAAAGCATTGAGGATTATTGGTGTTGACAAGCAGCAGGCAAGAATGGATCTTAACATCCCTCTTTACATCACAGCGAAGGTGGCTGCTGCATCTGTGCTCTACAAGATGCACACCAGCTTGTGCCTGCCAGATTTGAAAGCATTACTGCCCAAGCCTTACGTGTGCAGACGAGCCACTCGCTCCAGTCTCTCAATGCCAAGTCATGCACTGACTAAGCCAGTCTCAAGAAACTTGTCAGCCGGCAGAACTTTCGTCCATGTTGCAGTCCATGTTTGGGATGGACTCCCAGACATTGTAGTTGGAGAAATCACTGATTATGGAGCTCAATCCTTCAAGAGCTGTGTACATCAACATCTTTTGGGATCATGATTTAGCAGATTGTTCTTGTCACTCCCCTAAGCTGCTGTGAACCATTGATTAGTCCATAAGGATTACTAATATAGTGCCCTGTTGCCTATATAAGTGCTTGACTTGGTCATTCCTATTGGGCTATTGTTCACCTTGCATTTTTTTTTTTTTAATTAAAAAAAAAGTCATCCTATTGGGGGCACCGACCATTATTGGGTGAGCACCAGGCATGGTTGGGGACATGAGCCATTTATTGCCAATTTTCCTATGAGATATTCTAAATTTTCAAATCGATTTGGGGCAGATGCCCCCCCCCCCGTCTCCCTATGACGCTATGCAACTGCGGCAAAACTATGTTTGTAGACTCCTAACCGAAGTGATCTTATCATTTGGCCAAAATGTCAGTTCATCAAGCCCCTATTTTGCCCAAAATTTTAGTTGAGTGCCTCCCTCCCCCGTGTTGGTTCATTGTGTCTGCTACACACATCAAAGGAGTTGTGTTAATGCTATGTTAAGGGCAGACTAAGGGGGGCACATTCGTCCACACCCGAATTTGAGATTTCGTGATACTTACGAACACTTATTGTATTCTTTAATTTGAAATTGATAAAATACAACTGTTGATATTTCCCCCCATTTTTGCTTGATTTAAAAATCATTATTGCACTCTTTTCAACTCTAATAAAAAGTCACATGGCTCAAGACAGCTTAGTAAATTGGCGAGAAATAATGAGTCAGAAAGTTCAAGAATCGCGAAATACTGTGATTTTACGCTTTTACGATTCACGTTCAGTATGTTGTTAACGCCAGCAAAACTTGTGTAAACAAAACAAAGTCAAAATAGCTCAAAATGGCACTCAGATTTTTCAATTATTTTGAATTTTGGCGCACTAAAAGCAGACATAATGGATTCATTGATGCAAAAAGATGTACATTTATATCATGCTCCAGATACAGCTTTTTATTTACAAGTGTGAAAGTCTTCCCGTTTTCAAATATAAGGACGTTTTGTGCATAATTTTGACATTTTTTACTAAATAAAGCGTCAAATTCTCAGAGTTAAGTTCACGTTTGACAACATTGCACGATTTTTGTGACAAGATAACTAAAAAAATATGCACGCAAAAGTTAAACTTTTTGCACTATAGTTTAGAGCTCATCAAAGTCTAGAAAACTTTTTCTCATTTTTTCAAAATATTTGTTTTAAACAAAAATATACACAAGAAAATTTTAAAACTTTCAACGGAAACTGAAGGCAAATAAATAAATATTTACCTGCTAATATTTTCGGTAACTAACTGTTACCATCCTCAGGCAGTAATGACTGGCTGACTGTCTTCTTCACACTTGGATGATTTTGGTGTTTCTAGAAGACAGTCGTAAATTCTCGGAAGATCCCGGCCCCCGTCTCTGTTGAGCTTGACTTGTTTTTCCTGTCTGATGGCTATGGAATATACACCATTATTTGCCATTTTTAGCGTAATAAAGTAACAAAATTGCATGTTTTTTCCAAGAAGATGCGAATTTCAAAAAAATAAAAAAACTTTCCCTAATTTTATGTCTCTTCCTAAATGTTTACTCGAACTTATTTTGTTTTTTATGTTGTCACCAAAAAATTGGGTTAAAAAAGTGTATTTTTGTGATTTTTTTCAAAAACTACAGATTTTTTTAAAAAGCTGATGTCACCATGGGATTCCTCCACTCATTTCCATTCCAAAAATTTATAGTTTTATATACTTTGGACATAAAATTAAGAAATAATGATGCTTAAAAGGTCCATGTTCCATCCCATTACTCTGGCTATACACAAGCATGTACACTACGCAAAAAAAGTTTTTTATGGTTAGGAAATTTACCCACTATTAAAATCTAGCAGGACAATCTCCCGCATGCAATTATTTAGCAAACGTACATAATTGGTCACTAGATTTTAATAGTGGGTAAATTTCCTAACCATAAAGAAACTTTTTTTGCGTAGTTTACATTGCATTGCACTATCTCAATACATAGGGTCTATTCACAAAGTTAAGTTTCGCATCATAAAAATTTCGATGACATATTTGATATCAGCATGAAAAATGCATCAAAATGAGTACAACCAAGCCCAGTTTTGGTTAAGCCATTCTCCAAATAAAATATCACATACAAGTATACACCATAGATTTACAGTATAGGCCCATCAATAGGATTCATGAAGTGAAGTTTCGCGGCGTAAAAATTTTGGATTTTTAAAATTCCGATGACATATCTGGAATGAGCATAAAAATCGCATCGAAATGAATCCAAACTTGACTATTTTCCGTTCAGGGATTGTCGTGATAGAATTTATTGTTTTTAAATTAATTATTTATTAATTAACATTGTTATTATTGTTATTCATTGTGTTATCATTAGTATTTAATATATTATATTTCCTGCAATTTTACTACCATCACAATAGATGCTGGACAACAAGGTGATAGGAATGGTGGATGCTATGGCATGGCAAAGAGTAACAACAAACTGATTATAATTAGAGGGATGCTAGTGGGGTATAGCCATACTGCGGATTTATTGTTTTTAAATTAATTATTTATTTATTAATATTGTTATTATTGTTATTCATTATGTTATCATTAGTATTTAATTAATTATATTTCTTGCAATTATTTTATTACATATTAATCTCATTGTATATTTTACTTGTTACATTTCAGATATAGGTGAATGGAAGAAACAAATGGTCGTTAAAGGTAAATTGAGGGGGCCAAGAGGCATAGCTATCCATGAGAGCAATGGAGATATAGCAATTGCAGATTGGGATGCAAAATGTGTGTTTGTTTACAATACACAAGGGAAGTACAGGTTTAAGCTTGATACAACACAACAACTAAATAGTCCCTGTGGTGTTGTTTACACCTCAGGTAAATATTATGTTACAGACCAGTCAGCTTATGTTAGGTATTATAATGCTGATGATGGTAAGTATTGTGGTAGTTGGCTCTCTGTTGAACCAGGTCACAATGTAGGTAATTATAAAGCACAGCTATATGGAATATGTGTGGACACAGATTGTAATCTGTTGGTAGGTGATGTCAGAGGTAATTACATAAGTAAACACACAGGTGATGGGAAACACATCAATAGTTTTAATGTTGACATACAGCCTGGGTACATGGCTGTCACATCACATAATAATGTCATCATCTCTGATCTCAGTGTAGTACAAATTGTCAATCAAGATGGCTTAGTACATAGGGTTCAATGTCCTGGCATGATTAGGCCACGTGGTGTTTGTTTTCATAGTGGTGTGTTGTTTATATGTGATTTGGGTAGTGCCAATATCTTGTGTTTTACACAAGATGCTACACATCTTACTACCATCCCAATAGATGCTAAACAACAACTTGATAGGTATGATGGATGCCGGGCTATGGCAAAGAGTAACAGTAAACTGATTGTAAGTAGAGGGGAGGGTAGTAATAGTGGCAGAGTTGAAGTGTATACACGTAAAAAATAGACCCATTTATCAACATCATTAAATTAACATATCAATGGGATTATGCTAATTATATTAAGTTATTCAAATTAATTTTATTTTCACATTTAATTAATTTTCATGGATATTTTTTTTATTTTCACATTTAATTAATTTTCATGCATTCTTCTATAGGGTTTTACCATAGGGCAAAATCATTTCCAAAAAAATTGCATAGTTGATCTGAAGAACCACTGAACCAAACCGAGTCATGTTTGTGCTTATTCAATTGCATTTTTATGCTTAATCCACATCTGGGGACGAAAGTTTAAAATTCCAAAATTTTTGGTGTTTTTTTTGGTGCGTTCAGTGATTCTGGTGGTAACTCAGATGCAAAAAAATTGAATAACGCGTCATAAAAATTTTAGATTTTGAAAATTTCGTTGATGGATTTGGAATCGGGATAAAGAATCGAGCAAAATGAGTACAAATATGCCTATTCTTGGGTTAGCGGTTCTTATAGTTCTTATGTGTAATTCAATAGGGCATATAGGTACAGTGCATACTCCTATAGGATTTTACCACAGTTTGAAATCATTTCATGTTTAGGTTTATTTGATTGCATTTTTTATGTTGAATAAAAATCTGGAAACAAAAATTTAAAATTCCAAAATTGTTGAGATTTTTGAGGGGCGATTAATGTAAGCACTAAAATTCCAGCTCAAATTGGCCATATTTTACATTAACTCAAAGTGAATTTTTGCCTCGTAAAAATTCTGCGTCGTAAAATAATATTATTAGGCCTATACACCTCGACTCTCCAGTGAAGCTCTTGTGTCAACTTTATATTATGTTTAATTGGCATTATTCAAATCCATGTAAACAATACATCATTACGACAGGATATTGAAACTTGTGTTCAGAAAAATATTAGTTGGTTGACTGATTGATTGATTGATCAATTGATTGTTTGATCAATTGATTGAGGGCTTGATTAATTAATTGAGTGAGTGAGTGAATCAATTATTGATTTTCCATGGTTTATTTGTTATTTTGTTAATTTGTCAATATGTTACCAGTTGATCATTATAGATCTTGCTCTTTGGGCAATTTTATGGTACTTTATATTATTAACATTGTTTGATTTAATCTTCTTGTTAGCACTTTGATGATTATGTGAATTTGCACCACTCATTGGTTAAGTTAATTGACTATTTGAAACAACACCCACACATGTTTTATGTCTTGATTGGAGATGATGCTTTATCTTGTCTGTGACAGGTTTGTTATCCAATTCTGCTCTTAATTATTTCACCTTCAAAATTGCAATTTTTCTATAGTGTTTTATATCATCTTTGTGTCATAATTTGATATAGAAAAGTAAATTTAAAATTGATTAAGTTTACCACCTTTCAATTTTATCAATTTTTGCATTTTTTTAATTTGTTTTCTTTTAAATACTGTGTTTTGGGATGTGTATTTTTATTAATGCCACAAAAAGTATTTGTTTTGGTATGATCCACAAATGACTGTGTACCATTTTAACTCTTCATTACTTGGGGGATTTTTTTCATATCATATTTACCTGTGTGTTTACTTATATATTTATTAGTGTGGGGACATTGTTAGCAATCTACTTATGTTCTTTTTCTTTATTTTTGGAATGTTTTAGCAATTTTTGGTAGGTTTTAAACAATCACCATGTAACTCATATTGAGTAAAAATTCAACTCTTGAAAAGAGTCTAATTTCAGATGTATTCATGTATTCCACTCTTTCTACATTACTTCCAATTTTACTCCTTTGGGAGTTGGATTCTTAATTTGACTCCTTTTTTCGATATAAAATTCACACCACTTATTACCTCTGCTGTACCAAATTCCACTTAGCTTTGCATTTGATATCATTACTACATTTACTACCATCAGTACTTACCAGAGTATAGAGTATAGCATTATATAACCTGCTCAGAAACTTTGAATGTAAACTCAACATTTGACCCAAAGTCAAGCCAGTAAACAAAATGTTACAAAAATCAACATTTTTGGAGAGTTATAGGATAGGCCTATACTCCTTAGGCGAGCTTACTTCACTCTCAGAATGTGACAAGATTATTATCACAGGTAGATAGCTCATTTACATTGATACCCCATGCCTGAGATGTGAGATACCATGGGTATTTTTCA
This sequence comes from Amphiura filiformis, assembly GCF_039555335.1. Lineage (NCBI taxonomy): Eukaryota > Metazoa > Echinodermata > Ophiuroidea > Amphilepidida > Amphiuridae > Amphiura > Amphiura filiformis. Next base: position 26,317,931 of record NC_092629.1, read on the forward strand.
TTTACTCCTTCTTTTACCAGAATGTGACAAAACAATTCCATCAAAAAAAAAAAACCAACGTTAAAGTTAAATCAGCTCATAATTCAAAAAATAAATCAAGAACAACATTCATTTGCTTGATGATTGGGACTAATTTTGAGTTTATACTTTTGAGTTTACTTATCCTCACTTTCATTACTCACAAATTTATTTATCTTCGTCTGAAATGCTTGACATACTGTCTTGTCTGTAACTCATTGTGTGGTATCATGCTACAGGGTGATTCAAAAATAATGTTACCCAAGTTAATGTTTTTCTCGTACTTTGATATTATTGCATATTTTGTTTCATATTATTGATATTTGTATTATTGTGTTGATGTATTGTAATCTTGATTGAATCTTGATGATAAATTTGCCAATCATGTTGGGTAACATTCTTTTTGACACATTCTGTAGTAGCCTGTACTTCCATTGTTGTAAACAAATCTGCACTGTTATACTCCATTGTTGGATTGCTATGCATTGCCAAATTTAGGGGCCTCATTTGGCATCGTTACCAGCCGTCATCCATCGCCATGGTGAGAGGACACCATCATCAGAGACAGACCTTCACCGTATTTGGAACTCCAAGTCTCCATTTTTTTAACCTTTAACCTTTCAACACTGAATACATAATATGATACTTTGCAAGATAGTGCTGGGTGTATGCTTGGGGTGCAATGAATGAATTTTATGAGGTAGTAGGCCTACATTTAAGGATATTGGCTTTGATGGGTGAGGAATAGAAGGCATTCAATTTACCCCTAACCCTAACCCTACCCGTGGTTTTTTGGCTATCGGAAGGGAAAGAAGGAGCGAAAAAGGAGAGAAGATGAAGAAGAATGTCACTTGGCACCCCGGGATTCGAACCTCGGACCCCTCGCATGCCACGCAGAAGATCCCCAGCATGTAGCTACACATATGACTTGGTCTGATTGCGTCATCAAGTCGCGTGGAATGCACGCAAGCAGGGTGGTTTTAATAGTGAGCTTTAGTGAGTCCTAGTTGGGTTAGGGTTAACCTTAGCCAATCTGTCCCCTTTGCTGCATCCAATCATTGTCATAAAAATGCATTGTGTAGTGGTGTTGAAAGGTCAAAACTTATACAAGTAATAATATTGTAATGTGAATTTGTCTATGTTGTATCTGTTAAACTAAAGACTCATTTATTATAAAGTAGCTTTTCTTATCTTGGACAGACTATAGCTTTTGTTGTTAACATGTGATAATATCAAGCAAAATATGAACAATGTCAAAAAATAGTTTTTGAGTTATGAGCTGATTTGACATCAATTACAATGAATTGCATTTGATGTATTATTTGAAGTTTGACTTTACTATCTGTCTAATTCGTCGGCTGTATTCCATAGTGGCGTATAGTGATTTTTATTCATTTTTTTGAAAATTGGCACATATGTCTTTAATGATGTTCTCTTTCATTTTTTCTAAGTCTCATCAGTTATAATTAGCTAATTAATTAGTAATTAATTAATTAAATGTATATAGTTACAAAGTGACATTTTTCAGTATTCCATAGTGGCGTATCGACCATACGCCACTTTTTATCTACATTTTATAATTATGAAATATCGGCAAAAATGAAAAACATCGTATGTCATAGTGGCGTACACGCATCGGACCTATACGCCACTATGGAATAAGAACAAAGAAAAGTAACGCCATAGGGATTACACAGCGACCGAGGCGGCATACGGTTAACGTAAGGTTAGGGTATTGCGTTTTGTTCGTTTTCCATAGTGACGTATAGTTTTATTGTCAGTTTGCCAGCAATAGTATGTATTTATTTCCTTTGAAAAATATATAACAATAAAATATATTTAGTTTACTACAGAAATTTCACATCATTTACAAAATATAATGAATGTCTGATTTACACAACTCGATTTTAAATTGACATTTCTTCAAACCCGATTTTCTCGAAAAGTTGTTTATTCGCGGCGCCCCACTATACGCCACTATGGAATACGGACGACGAATTGTCACATTCTGGGGTTAAAGTCAAATACCAATTAAATAAGACATTGTTTTGCTTGATTATCACATGTTATAACCAAATCAAATAGTTACCAATATATTTATTGCAACAGTTACAATACATAAAAGGAAATTTTTTAATGTTGTAGAAACTGTAAAATAATATTTACTCTAAAAGTTTGAATGAGGCCAAAAAACTAGGTTATAGTTGAAAGTGAAATGGAAACATTTGTGCATTGAACATGCAAAGTGAGTAAGTCAGTGTTGATGGCAAATTTGTAATGTGCGTGTACCACAGTGTCAAATTTGGGTCACAAAGTCATGATGATGAAATTGAGGGATTTTGAAATTGCCTTCAAGAATGACAATATTTGGTTTTTATCATGGTCTTTTCTAAATAAGACTGATTTTATCTTAAGTGAGATATCATAGTCTCTCCTAAATGAGACTGATTTTAACTAATGAACAATTTATTATGATGATGTCTGAAGATTCTAGGGCAAATTAGATCAAATACAGTAGCGTACCATGGCCGCTCCTACCCCGGGGGTCTGAAGAAAAGGTTGACCCAATTTTTTTTCGGTGGTTTGAAAAAGTGAAAAGCAAAAAAAAAAAGGATTATAGGCGCTAGCGCACTAAAAGCAACACATTTTGATGTATAGTCCAATTTTTTCACAATTTTCATACTTTTCTAATTTTTTCCGCCCTTTTTTCTTTACTAATTATTTTTGCCGCTCATTCTTCCGCCGTCCCTTTCTTGTTCCACCGCCCCTTCGTATTGGACACCACTGCTTTTACCCTGGGGGCTCGCGCCCCAAAAAATATGCATATGAAATATGTGACAGATTCAAGTCAGTCAAAAGAAAAGGATGCTTTTCCACCTTCCAATTTAATCGGATATTTATTATGCCCTAATTATTTTATGAAACAAAAGCGTAGATAGAAACAAAGCTCATCTGAATCTTGGCCATAAAGGGTTTTTAAAAACTAGTAAGAGAAATATACTTGACTATCTAAACTTGTGTTCTCTGACATATAATATTTAGGTAGGTTTTTTTCTCTCTCTCTTTTTATTATTACTTTGTATCTGTGTGTGGGGGTGGGGGGGGGGGGTGAGTGCGGGTGTGTGTCCAATTCAATTCTCTTTCAACAGTCACATTTCTGTGCTCATTGTGTACATTTTTGTATAGATATATATTATATTATAATCAATCTTAGTAAAGAAATAATTGGTGAAAATAAATCCATAAATATTCTGTATCCAACTCAACAATGTCTACTTTGTTGCAATATTTTGTGTTGAAGATGTTCTTATTGTGTGATTATAATTACTATTAATGGATTCAAAATGAAGGCTGATTCCAGAAAATAAAATTATTAGTTTTGGTTGACTTAAAGGGTGGGGGCCAGGGTGGCAAACTTTGACAAATTGGTCGAACTGGTTTAAAATCTAAAACATAACAGCGGCCAGCATCCCACGGGCATGGGGGTGAGGTGGTGCAGATATTACACTTAGATGGCAGCTTGACCTCCAATGCCAGATATTGCTGCTTTGAACAGGGTCTTAGACCACACAGAAAATTAATTGTGAGACCGCTTTTTTGATCAAAAAAACATGTTTATCAGCAAAAAATGTTTGGTTTCGGAATGTGTGCTGTCTACTGAAGATAGCTAGCTCATAGTGGTACACATGTGGATGCTGTCTACTGAAGATAGCTAGCTCACGGTGGTACACATGTGTGCTGTCTAATGAAGATAGCTCACGGTGGTACATGAGTGTGCTGTCTACTGAAGATAGCTAGCTCACGGTGACTGTGTGCTGGCTACTGAAGATAGCTAATTCATGGTGGTACACATACATGCATTATCTACTGAAGATAGCTAGCTGATAGTGGTACACATGCGGGTGTTGTCTACCGAAGATAGCTAGCTCATAGTGCTACACATGTGTGTGCTATCTACTGAAGATAGCTAGCTCATAGTGGTACACATGTGGGTGCTGTCTACTGAAGATAGCTAGCTTTCTACTGAAGATAGCTAGCTTATGCTGGTACACACTTGTGTGTTGTCTACCGAAGATAGCTAGCTCATAGCTTTTTTTTTTTTTATAGTGGTACACATCTGGGTGCTGTCTACTGAAGATAGCTAACTGAATCTGGTACACATGTGTGGGCTGTCTACTGCAGACAGCTAGCTCACAGTGGTACACATATGTGGGCTATCTACTGAAGACAGCTAGCTCATAGTGGTACACATGTGTGTGCTGTCTACTGAAGATGGCTAGCTCACTCTGGTACACGTGTGTGGGCTATCTACTGAAGACAGCTAGCTCATAGTGGTACACATCTGGGTGCTGTCTACTGAAGATAGCTAGCTGAGTCTGGTACACATGTGGGTGCTGTCTACTGAAGATAGCTCACGCTGGTACACATGAGTATGCTGTCTACTGAAGATAGCTAGCTCATAGTGGTACACATCTGGGTGCTGTCTACTGAAGATAGCTAGCTGAGTCTGGTACACATGTGTGGACTGTCATGGCCCATCACTTTTACCAAAGTCTGTATTAAGATGGACTCAGTGCTGACTATAACATCAATCCATGCATGCGTTAGTAATTGCGAGTCTATAAAGTGTCCGTGGACGAGTGTAAAATTAAAACTTTTCCAAATTGAGTTCGGGTCCTTTTTTGTTTAAAGCAATGATAATAGTGTCTCACATCTCACCTAAGACAAGAAATGAATAAACAAGTGACCGTTTTCACTTCTTATTGGGACACCTGTACACTTTAGGCCTACAGTATTAGTGAATACCAGTAATGGTCCACGAGTGGCTTTATTTGGGCCTTCATTTTTACATGAGTTTTAACTTTTAATTTTCTAACTAAAATTTCACACAATAATGTCTTCAATTGGACCTTCAATTTGCAAGATTTTCAGGGTGAACACCCCCCCATCACCACCAAAACACCATTGGGTATGCATTTAAGAAGTTGCCCTTTCCGCTTCTGCTTTGGACACCTGACACTTTATGTTTAAAGCAATTATATACACAAAGTGAACACTTGTCTTCAATTAGGCCGTCATTTCACAATTTTTGCTAGCGCTTGGTGGTACAAGTGTGTGTGTGCTGTCTACTGAAGATAGATAGTTCACGGTGGTACATGCGTGTGCTGTCTACTGAAGATAGCTTGCTCATAGTGGTACACATGTGTGTGCTGTCTACTGAAGATAGCTACCTCACGGTGGTACACATGCGTGTGCTGTCTACTGAAGATAGTTAGCTCATAGTGGTACACATGTGTGTGCTGTCTACTGAAGATAGCTACCTCACGGTGGTACACATGCGTGTGCTGTCTACTGAAGATAGATAGCTCACGGTGGTACACATGCGTGTGCTCTGAAGATAGATAGTTCACGGTGGTACACATGCGGGTGCTGTCTACTGAAGATAGCTAGCTCACGTTGGTATACACATGCGGGTGCTGTCTACTGAAGATAGCTCACGGTGGTACACATATGCATGTGTTTTTCTGCTGAAAATATGCGGGTGCTGTCTACTGAAAATAGCTAGCACACGGTTGTACACATGTGTACCATCCTGAGTTATCTTCAGTTGATAACACAAACACACATGTACCACCATGAGCTAGGGAGAGCGTGGCACAATGGTTAGGGTACTTGCTTTTAGTGCATGAGGTCCCGGGGCCAATTCCCGGTGGTGGCGATTTGCTGGGATATTGACTTAGAAAAAAAGTCTGAAATTAATTGGCAACCTCTGTAGATTAAATTCAAACTTCCGCTCTCCCCATGGTTCATTTAGAATTGGGTAAATGTTAATGAATCATGAAAGTACTTCGTCCTTCGGAGGGGACGTTAAGCCGTCGGTCCCATGTGCAGAGAGCCATACCTGTACATGTATCTCGCAGTCAGATTCGAAAAGAGTAGGGGTTAACCCCTGACTGTTCCCAACCCGTCCCGGTGTTCAAATGGACCCCGATGGAAATAAGCTTCAATAGAGGCTTTCTTGGGTTATCCAGGGTTGTCAAAAACCCGATCAAATCAAATCAAATCAAATCAAAAGCTATCTTCATTAGACAACATCACACATGTGTACCACCATATGAGCTAGCTATCTTCAGTAGACGCACACCTGTGTATTCCACCGTAAACTATCTTAAGTAGACAGCACACGTACGTGTACCACTCCACTGTCAGTTATCTTCAGTATACATTACATGCAGATATGTACCACCCTGAGCTTTCTTCAGTAGACAGTTACAGTCTACTGAAGATAGCTCATGGTGGTACACATAGCATACGTTTTGCTGTCTACTGAAGATAGCAAGTTCACTGTGGTACATGCGTGTTTTGTCAACCGAAGACGGCTAGCTCACAGGGGTACACATAATACTTATATGCATGTGCTGTCTACTGAAAATAAATAATGGTTGTACATGCGTACGGGTGCTGTCTACTGAAGATAACTAGCTCATGGTTCTACAAAATGCTTGTAATGTTGACTAAAGATAGCTAGCTCACGGTGATACACATAATATTGTGCTGCCCACTGAAGATAGTTAATTCACGGTGACACATGTGTGTGCTGTCTAATGAAGACAGCTAGCTCACGGTGGTACACATTCATAGTCTGTGTACTGAAGACAGCTTATGGTGGTACACCCCACACCCACTTGCACTTTGTGCAAACCCAATGAACTGTTTTGACAGCAAATGATACAATAAGGTAGACTTTCCTGACTATGGATACTCTCACAAAATGAATCGGCCTCATCAATATAAACCATTATATTCCATATGCCTACGTATGAGCGTGAAAACACATGCACGCGACGCCAACCAACAATACACGTACACCCCTACCCCTATTTATTCTTTAAGGTTTGTCTTAACCCTGGAATATTATGGAAACTTTGGGACCTCATAACTGCTAAATTGTTGGTCTAACCCTGGAATTATAGAAACTTTGGGACCTCATAACTGCTATATTGTTGGTCTAACCCTGGAATTATGGAACCTTTTGGGCCTCATAACTGTTACATTGTTGGTCTAAAGGTACGCATGTTTAGAAATATGGCAAAGACTTATACGCCATAATTATTTTCAAACCAGATTTTTTGGCATATTTGTCATGTTTATACAACTTTCCCAACTTACACCTAATTAGAATCAGCCAAATTCCCCCTAAATCACAGTAGTTTAATAAGCGGCCAAGATGGATAGTAAGTGGTGAGTCTAACTTCCTTTTTTACCTCAAAATCATGACCAGATATCTTCCTGACATATTTACTACTAATATTATTTCATTATTTATGACAAAGAACAAAACTAATATTTGACCGAAATCGTAAATTATGTCTTTAAATTAGAAGACAGTCTTTCCTTAAAAAAAAAACAGCCCAACAACAGCATCACTTGCATATTGGTGTCTGTCATCAAGGGAAACATCAAGAGGATGTAGACTTATCTTTGCACTGGATACCCTAACGAAATCAAGACGATCAACATGATCAAGGTAGACTTTCCCGACTATACTTTCACAAAACGAAATCAAGACGATCAACATAATCAAGGTAGACTTTCCCGACTGGATATATACTTTCACAAAACGAAATCAAGATGATCAAGGTAGACTTTCCCGACTGGATATATACTTTCACAAAACGAAATCAAGATGATCAACATGATCAAGGTAGACTTTCCCGACTGGATATATACTTTCACAAAACGAAATCAACATGATCAAGGTAGACTTTCCCGACTGGATATATACTTTCACAAAACGAAATCAAGACGATCAACATGATCAAGGTAGCCTTTCCCGACTGGATATATACTTTCACAAAACGAAATCAAGACGATCAACATAATCAAGGTAGACTTTCCCGACAGGATATATACTTTCACAAAACGAAATCAAGATGATCAACATGATCAAGGTAGACTTTCCCGACTGGATATATACTTTCACAAAACGAAATCAAGATGATCAACATGATCAAGGTAGACTTTCCCGACTGGATATATACTTTCACAAAACGAAATCAAGACGATCAACATGATCAAGGTAGACTTTCCCGACTGGATATACTTTCACAAAACGAAATCAAGATGATCAACATGATCAAGGTAGACTTTACCGACTGGATATATACTTTCACAAAACGAAATCAAGACGATCAACATGATCAAGGTAGACTTTCCCGACTGGATATATACTTTCACAAAACGAAATCAAGACGATCAACATGATCAAGGTAGACTTTCCCGACTGGATATATACTTTCACAAAACGAAATCAAGATGATCAACATGATCAAAGTAGACTTTCCCGACTGGATATATACTTTCACAAAACGAAATCAAGACGATCAACATGATCAAGGTAGACTTTCCCGACTGGATATATACTTTCACAAAACGAAATCAAGACGATCAACATGATCAAGGTAGACTTTCCCGACTGGATATATACTTTCACAAAACGAAATCAAGACGATCAACATGATCAAGGTAGACTTTCCCGACTGGATATATACTTTCACAAAACGAAATCAAGATGATCAACATGGTCAAAGTAGATTTTCCCGACTCTGGATGCCCTCACAAAACTAAATCAAGAGGATCGAGATGTAGAATTTCCCGACTCTGGATGCCCTCACGAAACTAAATCAACATGATCAAAGTAGACTTTCCCGACTCTGGATGCCTTCACAAAACTAAATCAAGAGGATCGAGATGTAGAATTTCCCGACTCTAGATGCCCTCACGAAACTAAATCAAGAGGACCAAGGTAGACTTTCCCGAATCTGGATTCCCTCACAAAACTAAATCAAGAGGACCAATGTAGACTTTCCCGACTCTGGGTGCCCTCACAAAACTAAATCAAGAGGATCAAGGTAGACTTTCCCGACTCTAGATTCCCTCACAAGACTAAATCAAGAGGACCAAGGTAGACTTTCCCGACTCTGGATTCCCTCACAAAACTAAATCAAGAGGATCAAGGTAAACTTTCCCGACTCTAGATGCCCTCACAAAACTAAATCAAGAGGATCAATGTAGACTTTCCCGACTCTGGATGCCCTCACAAAACTAAATCAAGAGGACCAAGGTAGACTTTTCCGACTCTGGATGCCCTCAACAAACTAAATCAAGAGGATCAATGTAGACTTTCCCGACTCTAGATTCCCTCACAAGACTAAATCAAGAGGACCAAGGTAGACTTTCCCGACTCTGGATTCCCTCACAAAACTAAATCAAGAGGATCAAGGTAAACTTTCCCGACTCTAGATGCCCTCACAAAACTAAATCAAGAGGATCAATGTAGACTTTCCCGACTCTGGATGCCCTCACAAAACTAAATCAAGAGGACCAAGGTAGACTTTCCCGACTCTAGATGCCCTCACAAAACTATCAAGAGGATCAATGTAGACTTTCCCGACTCTGGATGCCCTCACAAAACTAAATCAAGAGGAGCAAGGTAGACTTTCCCGACTCTGGATGCCCTCACAAAACTAAATCAAGAGGATCAAGGTAAACTTTCCCGACTCTAGATGCCCTCACAAAACTAAATCAAGAGGATCAATGTAGACTTTCCCGACTCTGGATGCCCTCACAAAACTAAATCAAGAGGACAAAGGTAGACTTTCCCGACTCTGGATGCCCTCACAAAACTAAATCAAGAGGATCAATGTAGACTTTCCCGACTCTAGATTCCCTCACAAAACTAAATCAAGAGGATCAATGTAGACTTTCCCGACTCTGGATGCCCTCACAAAACTAAATCAAGAGGACCAAGGTAGACTTTCCCGACTCTGGATTCCCTCACAAAACTAAATCAAGAGGATCAAGGTAAACTTTCCCGACTCTAGATGCCCTCACAAAACTAAATCAAGAGGATCAATGTAGACTTTCCCGACTCTGGATGCCCTCACAAAACTAAATCAAGAGGAGCAAGGTAAACTTTCCCGACTCTGGATGCCCTCACAAAACTAAATCAAGAAGAGCAAGGTAGACTTTCCGACTCTAGATACGCTCACAAAACTAAATCAAGAGGATCAAGGTAGACTTTCCCGACTCTGGATGCCCTCACAAGACTAAATCAAGAGGAGCAAGGTAAACTTTCCCGACTCTGGATGCCCTCACAAAACTAAATCAAGAGGAGCAAGGTAGACTTTCCGACTCTAGATGCCCTCACAAAACTAAATTAAGAGGATCAAGGTAGACTTTCCCGACTCTAGATGCCCTCACGAAACTAAATCAAGAGGACCAAGGTAGACTTTCCCGACTCTGGATTCCCTCACAAAACTAAATCAAGAGGATCAAGGTAAACTTTCCCGACTCTAGATGCCCTCACAAAACTAAATCAAGAGGATCAATGTAGACTTTCCCGACTCTGGATGCCCTCACAAAACTAAATCAAGAGGACCAAGGTAGACTTTCCCGACTCTGGATGCCCTCACAAAACTAAATCAAGAGGATCAATGTAGACTTTCCCGACTCTAGATTCCCTCACAAGACTAAATCAAGAGGACCAAGGTAGACTTTTCCGACTCTGGATTCCCTCACAAAACTAAATCAAGAGGATCAAGGTAAACTTTCCCGACTCTAGATGCCCTCACAAAACTAAATCAAGAGGATCAATGTAGACTTTCCCGACTCTGGATGCCCTCACAAAACTAAATCAAGAGGACCAAGGTAGACTTTCCCGACTCTAGATGCCCTCACAAGACTAAATCAAGAGGAGCAAGGTAAACTTTCCCGACTCTGGATGCCCTCACAAAACTAAATCAAGAGGAGCAAGGTAGACTTTCCGACTCTAGATGCCCTCACAAAACTAAATCAAGAGGATCAAGGTAGACTTTCTCGACTCTGGATGCCCTCACAAGACTAAATCAAGAGGATCAAGGTAAAGTTTCCCGATTCTAGATGCCCTCACGAAACTAAATAAAGAGGACCAAGGTAGACTTTCCCGACTCTGGATTCCCTCACAAAACTAAATCAAGAGGATCAAGGTAGACTTTCCCGACTCTGGATTCCCTCACAAAACTGAATCTAGAGGAGCAAGGTAGACTTTCCGACTCTAGATGCCCTCAAAAAACTAAATCGAGAGGATCAATGTAGACTTTCCCGACTCTAGATTCCCTCACAAGACTAAATCAAGAGGACCAAGGTAGAGAGGATTCCCTCACAAAACTAAATCAAGAGGATCAAGGTAAACTTTCCCGACTCTAGATGCCCTCACAAAACTAAATCAAGAGGATCAATGTAGACTTTCCCGACTCTGGATGCCCTCACAAAACTAAATCAAGAGGACCAAGGTAGACTTTCCCGAGTCTGGATGCCCTCACAAAACTAAATCAAGAGGATCAATGTAGACTTTCCCGACTCTAGATTCCCTCACAAGACTAAATCAAGAGGACCAAGGTAGACTTTCCCGACTCTGGATTCCCTCACAAAACTAAATCAAGAGGATCAAGGTAAACTTTCCCGACTCTAGATGCCCTCACAAAACTAAATCAAGAGGATCAATGTAGACTTTCCCGACTCTGGATGCCCTCACAAAACTAAATCAAGAGGATCAAGGTAAAGTTTCCCGACTCTGGATGCCCTCACAAAACTAAATCAAGAGGATCAAGGTAAACTTTCCCGACTCTGGATGCCCTCACAAAACTAAATCAAGAGGACCAAGGTAGACTTTCCGACTCTAGATGCCCTCACAAAACTAAATCAAGAGGATCAAGGTAGACTTTCCCGACTCTGGATGCCCTCACAAGACTAAATCAAGAGGATCAAGGTAAACTTTCCCGACTCTGGATGCCCTCACAAAACTTTCCCGACTCTGGATGCCCTCACAAGACTAAATCAAGAGGATCAAGGTAAACTTTCCCGACTCTAGATGCCCTCACAAAACTAAATCAAGAGGATCAAGGTAGACTTTCCCGACTCTGAATTCCCTCACAAAACTAAATTGAGAGGATCAATGTAGACTTTCCCGACTCTGGATGGCCTCACAAAACTAAATCAAGAGGACCAAGGTAGACTTTCCCGACTCTAGATGCCCTCACAAAACTAAATCAAGAGGACCAAGGTAGACTTTCCCGACTCTGGATGCCCTCACAAGACTAAATCAAGAGGATCAAGGTAGACTTTCCGACTCTAGATGCTCTCACAAAACTAAATCGACTAAGAGGATCAATGTAGACTTTCCCGAATCTGGATGCCCTCACAAGACTAAATCAAGAGGATCAAGGTAGACTTTCCCGACTCTGGATGCCCTCACAAAACTAAATCAAGAGGATTAAGGTAGACTTTCCTGACTCTGGATGCCCTCACAAAACTAAATCGCAAGAGGAGCAAGGTAGACTTTCCCGACTCTAGATGCTCTCAAAAACTAAATCGAGAGGATCAATGTAGACTTTCCCGAATCTGGATGCCCTCACAAAACTAAATCAAGAGGATCAAGGTAGACTTTCCCGACTCTGGATGCTCTCACAAGACTAAATTAAGAGGAGCAAGGTAGACTTTCCGACTCTAGATGCCCTCACAAAATCTATATCAAGAGGATCAATGTAGACTTTCCCGACTCTGGATAACCTCACAAAACTAAATCAAGAGGACCAAGGTAGACTTTCCTGACTCTAGATTCCCTCACAAAACTAAATCAAGAGGAGCAAGGTAGACTTTCCCGAATCTGGATGCCCTCACAAGACTAAATCAAGAGGATCAAGGTAGACTTTCCCGACTCTGGATGTCCTCAAAAAACTAAATCAAGAGGATCAAGAAAAGTAGACTTTCCCAACTTTGTGAGGCCTATAGGTTTGGCGTATGCACGGGGGGGCAAAGATTTGTTGACAGACCGAGAATTCAAGTCCAGCCGCATTTTTTGATACGCCGTTTGGAATTTTACCGGGGCAGTAGGCCTATTGCACAACACTGGGGGGGGGCAGTTCACTTAGAAAGTGACCGGATGATGTGCGGACATCAGTTCCAAACAAGGGGTCTTTCGATGAGAGCCTTTTCCGACTCTGGGTGCCCTCACAAAACTAAATCAAAAGGATCAAGAAAAGTAGACTTTCTCAACTTTGGATGCCTAAAACTAAATCAAGAGGATCAAGGTAGACTTTGCCGACTCTGGGTGCCCTCACAAAACTAAATCAAGAGGATCAAGGTAGACTTTGCCGACTCTGGGTGCCCTCACAAAACTAAATCAAGAGGATCAAGGTAGACTTTCCCTGACTCTGGATGCCCTCACAAAACTAAATCGAAAATCAAGAGGACCAAGGTAGACTTTGCCGACTCTGGGTGCCCTCACAAAACTAAATCAAGAGGATCAAGGTAGGCTTTCCCAACTCTGGGTGCCCTCACAAAACTAAATCAAAAGGATCAAGAAAAGTAGACTTTGCCGACTCTGGATGCCTAAAACTAAATCAAGAGGATCAAGGTAGACTTTGCCGACTCTGGGTGCCCTCACAAAACTAAATCAAGAGGATCAAGGTAGACTTTGCCGACTCTCGGTGCCCTCACAAAACTAAATCAAGAGGACCAAGGTAGACTTTGCCGACTCTGGGTGCCCTCACAAAACTAAATCAAGAGGATCAAGGTAGACTTTCCCGACTCTGGATGCCCTCACAAAACTAAATCGAAAACCAAGAGGATCAAGGTAGACTTTCCCGACTCTGGATGCCCTCACAAAACTCGAAAATCAAGAGGACCAAGGTAGACTTTCCCGACTCTGGATGCCCTCACAAAACTAAATCAAGAGGACCAATAGACTTTCCCGACTGTGGATGCCCTCACAAAACTAAACTAAATCAACAAAAATACCTGAATTTTAAAGATTTATCTTTCACTCTTAGGCAATTTATAAACAATTGTAATTTTCGCTGGGGTCACTGAATATGCCTTTAAGAGGATCAAGATAGACTTTCCTGAGTCTGGATGTTTTGAGCTACTTCAAGATTTGATGACAACCAACAATGGAGCAGCATACAAAAACTAACTCGGCTGGCAAGCGCAATCAACTTAACTTAACCCCACCTGCAAATAAATAAACAAACGATTTTTTTTTGGCCAGCCCTGAAAAAAAAAGGGGGGGTACACGTAACTCTTTACAAGCCGAGGGGGGGGGATATTTGGCACACAAATCACAAAAAGCCTAGGTTTGGCGTGTGCAGGGGGTCGGGCAAATATTTGTTGGCAGACCGAGAATTAAACTTCCAGCATTTTTTGATACGCCGAGTGGAATTTTACCGGGGGGGGGTCAGTAGGCCTATTGCACAACACCGGGGATCAGTTGCCTTTGAAAGTGACGGGAATGTACGGACATCAGTTTCAAACTAGGGGTCAAGTTTCGGTGAGAGCCTAGACACCAAAAAGAGGGGGTTTTCAGTGAAAAGGCTCTCAAAAAGGGTTCGGACTGAGGAAAAAAAAAAAAACCTGGGGCGTCTTTCCGTTAGCATGGGAAAAATTTTGGGTCAAAATATAAAAGTTGATACAAAATTTTCAAAAGGTCATCAAAATTGAAACAAAAATAATAAAAAACAGGGTCGGTGAGAGATTAATCAGAATTCATTTGTCCAAAATTTTTTGAAAATAGGGAAGGTCTTTTGGTGACAAGAAAAAAATGAGAGGTGTTCAGTTCATCAAAACAGTTGGTCATTAGGTGAGAGGAGTTTAGAAATGGGGTCAATGTATCCGCACATCCCCATGACCCATTTTAGTGAGTGCCCCCCCCCCCCCGGCTGGCTGTGAAGCTCTGTGGCGTGTCATACGACGAGCTATCCTAATCAAGGGAGATGGGCTGCTTTTACCACTCGGTGCCCCCAAATCAAAATAAACCTGAAATTGCTGTAACAGATTCACGATATTCGTCACAAAATCGTACGTTTTCACTGTTCAAACATTATAAGCAAGTACGAAGGTATTGTATAATTCCATTTCAAGTAGTTTATTTTATGTCAAGTTGCTGTATCAAGCTGTATTTCCACTATTGTTATTGTAAGTTAAGTAAGTAAGCTTAAAATTGGTTCCGAATTTTGCACCAAAAATATTAAACACATGTACTATCTAGACTAGCTTGCCAGTCTCTTGTACGCCGTTTGTACACTGAGACTGGCTTATGCCATTTTGTGTGTCAATGGGATTTACACTCTTAAAGGTCCGTAACCCGATCGACAGCATCATCCCCCCGATTCTTTTCATTGTTGATGAGGTTTTGGTATCACATAATAGATACTATTTTTCTCATTACTATCCTGAAATTTGACGCTCCAAGTCGATGTATTTCCGGAGAAATCATGAATCACAGCGGTTTTTACAGGTTACCAGTTTGTAAACAATGGTAAATACTTTGGATTTCTGGGAGGAATTATGAGCGAAATATCAGTCTCCATAACAGCTACTTTGGTTTCAAGCGTCATACACATTCTGTGAAAAAAGCGAACCACACTAACTGCTGAGGAGACGTGTCTCAGACGGTGCGCCGTATTTAGTTATGAAAATGGCAACAATTATCGTGGTGTGATAAATAGCTCAATTGACTAGCGTTTGTTTTTACCGAGAGGTACCGGTTCAAAACCCGGTATCGGAAGGTTTTTTTCCTCTCCATTTTACCCAAACTTTTTATATTCATTTGAAATGTACATATTGCAAGGGGAAATATGTTTTGTTTCCTTTTTTTCTGAAACGGTACGAAAAAACAAAAAAAACAAAAAAAAAAAATTTACGTTCAATACGGGCCGGGCATTGTACAGCATGTCAGCATTCGTCATTGCCTGCCCAGAATGCAATTCACGTATACCAAGGTATTGGATTGCAAATTTGGCCATTTATTCACATTTACGCTGAAAATGCTCTCGTTTTTTCACAAAGCAGCATAAAGGAGGCGATATTTGATATTATTATGTAATTTTAAAGACAATCCATATCCAAAACCAATAGGGTTACCCCCCTTTAACGTTTTGCACAGCTCAAACATTTCAACAATTTTTTTTGCAATTCAGTCAATTTATATGAAATTGGTACTCACATATCTGATCTCCAAATCATATTATTCAATGTATCCAAGTAAATTAAACTTGGAATTTCTGATACTTTAAAGATGATTTCCAAGCCGTCAACCCCCCTACGTGCGACGAGCGTGATCGGTGGTGAAACAATGCAAGTCACGAGATGACCCACCTCATCTACAGGCGGTTTCTGTCGTCAAGTCGTGTTCGCGATACAGCCACGTGCACAAGTGAGGTCGAGACTAATTGGTGACGTCGATAACAACGAGTAAACAAAATGGCTGGGAGAACTGAGAAAGTCGTGGGTTTTTTTTAATGTTTCATCGTGACGATCAGAAACATCAAAAAACTTTTTTTGACTGCGCTTGATATGCTAACGATATACAGGTACATTGAAGGTATTAAATTGGATGGTAAATAAGCCAAATATTGCAAGAAATCTACTCGCTAGAATCCTAGCGAGATGGAAAAAAATGTCCGTCCATGCGAAAGTAATATTGACAACGTAAAATCGTGACTAGTACTATCTTACATTATCTTGCTGTATTTCAGCTAGAGCTCCATTTGTAGCGCTTCCGGGTTTTTTTGGAGAACAATACTGTTACATAAGACGAAGAAGAAGCCCGCCTGCTCATGACTATGAATAACCTATTACATAAGCTTACATAATCGCATGGTCATTGCGCCCTAAATGACTTTAATTTGTCATTTTCAGATGTAAATATAAGCTTGTCCTGTTCCTATGCACTTACGCTAACTCCTGACATCACCAAATCAGCAATCGTTGCACTCTTACCCCTGCAATTTGTCTATTTCTTTTTCACCTCCATGTGCGAATTCTTCATTCGACGACATCAATATTTTGAAAATGGCGATTAAAGCTCCCGTCATACTTTCCTGCCGCTGCGGCAAGCGGCAGGGCGTTTCAACCAATGACAAGCCTTGATTGTGTCCATTTGTCTGCAATGCGTGTGCGCCACGACGCTCAGCGGCAAACGGCAGGGTAGTATGAAACCAGCATTAATTTCAATATTTCGGAGTTTGCGCACTTCACTGGTAAAAATGCAATAGCCGATAATAGGGGTGTTTGGAGCGAACTTGTGTTTTGATGTGCAGGTGAGGCGGTGGTGGAAGCGCCTGAGTATTGTCGATTTATATTGCACCCATGAAATAGGATATCCGTACCCCTCTTATAAAATGCTACAACCCAGCTGACCTTTGACATCTTTAGCCGTCTTCA
Source organism: Amphiura filiformis (assembly GCF_039555335.1). Taxonomy (NCBI): domain Eukaryota; kingdom Metazoa; phylum Echinodermata; class Ophiuroidea; order Amphilepidida; family Amphiuridae; genus Amphiura; species Amphiura filiformis. The sequence continues at coordinate 26,335,211 of NC_092629.1, forward strand.
TCGATAAACATGAAGGAGTATTTCATGTCACAAACTACACAAAATTCTGCAAGTATCATTGGAAATGATGCCACAATTTTCATCCGAATCATCTAAATGAAGTAAGCTAAACGCGATCTGTACTTTTGTAACATTCCGATCGCTTTTGATCACCTGTTATTGGGAAATTTCTGCACACACGTGAGTTATTGATATCTGCCAATCATTGGTGTTTATGTGTTACTGAGCACAATGGTGTTATAACATAAATTAGCATGGACACAAATGAAATTACGATGCAATACAATGGCATTAAATTGCGCAGCAGATCTATAGAAATAACGTTGCCCAGTTTTATGCAGAATTAGACCACGTCTGAACTAGCTCGAGATACGTTAGCTAAAATACAGGTACATTTTACTATCTTACATTATCTTGCTGTATTTCAGCTAGAGTGCCATAGGTAGAAGACCCAGGTTTATTCTTAGAACAATACAAACACATAAATACTCATACCAATCAGGGACTTGACCTCGATCATCGATAGCCATCATTTTTATTCACCATACCATGTTCATTGTCTTGTCTTGTCTTGTAGTTGTTCTACCCAACTCCGGGCCCAACTCCTCTTGGTGGAGGGGTAATGCGGGTAGGGTTAGGTGGTGTGCTTTGAGGTAAATTATATGAGTCGTTGAAGTGAGAGAATATTGAAAAGATGCATGTTGGTCACAACAGAAATTAACACAATAGAAATTAGCATCTCATGAATGCGCTACCAATCTTTAGATATAAGAAACCCCACTTTTAGATGGGATGAGGATCATGAGCTCATGTCTGACATCAACTGACATATATAGGTGGGAGGGGGAGTAATGATCATTTCATGGGATGGGTAAGAATATCATGATATACGGTCACGGTGGCTCAGTGGTTACGGCCTTGGACTCATAATCCGAGAGCTTGCTCGACGTGCGTGGGTTCGATTCCCCGTCCCACCACTGTGTTGCGCCCTTGGGCAAGTAGACTGGCCCCAGTCTCGGTTCGGTTCCATCTCTGGATAATGTAACAATAAATAATTACGTAATGCCCTATGAAAAAAATGCCAACCCCCCCCCTTATTTTCTTCAATGCCAAAAACCCATTCCTCTTCATCCACAAATCGACGCCACTAATTACACCCACCACAGTCAACCATGCAGCAATATAGAAATATACTCAGTATTATAAGTGAACGCGAAAGTCCATTGAGCGCTGATTCCGAGACTGGTCCAATCTGTTAGAGATCTCACTTCCAAATATTCGTTCAACGAAGCACGGTGATTCCGATGTCAATTACGTAAAGCCCCGCCCCAGTTTCAATTCAAATATGGTAGCACAAAGCTATGCGCGGGATGTGACGCTTAAGATCGGATGGGACACTTGTCAACAACTGAGAGGTACTGAGCTCAAGTGGCACGCGTCTGATAGACCCATGGTACGCGCAATAATAAAAGGCAACCACTCGACTCGGACTTAGGCCTATTGTCCATATTGCACATTATCGCGTGCGGTTTGCAAATGTTTGCACATTATTTAGCTAGGGAAGCCTTTTCAAATATCCCGCGCTGCCAAGCTGCGTTGATTGGTCGGATACAATATCGTTGTTTAGTCGCTACACAAACGTTAATGTAGTGAAAACATGGACGTGGTATATAGAAAGATTGCGTGACTCCAAATCCGTAAAAGTGAACTTCCAGCAGTTTGTGGGAGCTGGAAGTCAAATTGCCTACAGACTGGGAGGGTCCGTGTATTGGGTTGATTTTTAATGCTATGTAATCTACATTACCAGTCGTTCTCCACGGACCCGAGGGAGGGTCTATTGGGCAAGGCGCTTTGCCTCGCTTGCCTCACCCCACCCAGGTGCAATGGGAAGCTGTTAGGGGTAGTCACAGTCGTTGTACTGATGGATCCTGCGCCACTTGTAGGCTGCAAACGTGGTTCCGACATATTGTAATGACGGCGGAATAAATGTAAAGCGCTTTGAGGCTGTTTACGGCATAAAGCGCTATATAAATATCTACATTTATCTACATTTATTTTATGTATTGAGTTGAGGCTCGCTAAAAATTATGAAATGCAATTCATCATAAATGACAATTAATGATATTAAATTATGAATATGATCATAATCTACTCCGGAATGTTTTAAATTTACATCTTAAAAGATGTAAATTTTCAACATTTGATGGAATTGAGTTGTACAGGTATCTTTTGAATAAGGTATTTTTAACAGTCTAAATTGTTTGCAATTTTAGATGCGATCGCTTGTCGTAATCGGCTGTGTTTACTTCTGAACATCAATTGCTTTACATGGTGTCATGCTTCAGTGAATCCAATTAGATTTCAAATGCAATGGTCTTAAGCTTCGAATGTGAAGCTATCGGTGAGATCAGTGTTCTAGCCACGCCAGTCGGCACCGGTCGAGGATATCCCGCACAGAGTCTTCCCGACCAGCTCAAAAAATCTTTGATATCACAGAAAATGCACAAGTTACAACCAAGATGTTGTGTTTTTTACCTGCGAGAGATCAGTTGAGATGAATTTGTCCGTGTAGGGAGATTACCCCTAACACCAGTAAAAACCACAAAATACCACGATGAAAAATTCATAACATGCATGCATCCCAGGGTCTGCGATGACGCAATCACCCGAAGTGTGATATGCTCACGGAATTGCTGGCCGGGCAGCAATAACCCGAGCAGCTACCGGTCCGCGTTCGTTCGCTTGGCATGCGAGGGGTCAAAGGTTCGAACTCGGGGTGCCAAGTCAAAATTCTTCTTCTTCTTGAAAAATCGGATCTTCTCTGACTTCCGATACCAAACAAGCATGGGTCAGTGTTAGGGTTAAGAGATGAATTTGTCTGTGTAGGGAGATTAAGAGATGAATCTTAATCTCCCTACACGGACAAATTCATCTCTTAATCTCCCTCCTTACACACTCTGTATTAAAATTAGCCGGCACTAAAATTGTGTTGGGCTGCTGGCTATAACTCTGGGTGAGATAGAGTATCTCGAGACTTGAGCTAGGATTAACCATGTCAGGTACAAGCAGAATTCAGCAGTCTTTCCACAAGATTGGTAGATTGTAAATCACCTCTAAATTCACTATGCAATATGGTCAGCTGAAGGAAGTGCAAATATTTTAGGTACTTGGTCATAACATTTGCCTGCAATTTAATTCCATCAAAATGAGCATGTCACCATCAGCCGAAAAGTCTGGTGATTTTCATTGTACCACAGTGACATGCATTGCCTGATGTTGCCACCCCCCCCCCACCCATGGCATGATGATCAAGATTCACCTTAACAATGGTTTCAATAGGAAAAATTGATGACAAAGCACTTTTTGAAGGTTTTGGACTTGCAAGAGTAGCACAGACACCTTCATGCTGATTTTAGCTGATTTCAGTGTTTTTTGTTATGTTTTCATGTTTTTTCAGGCTATTTCTGAATCAAATTAACAGAACATTAAAAAAAAACCCATGGTTTTCAGTGGTTTTTTTCAAGACCAGTTTTCATGCCTGCAGACAACATGCCAATCCAGACTGAGACTAGCTGCAATCAATGAATTATGGGAGTCTGGGGAACGGCTTGAATTGTGAGGCAAGAGAGAATCGGGGGGTTCTAGGGAATGGTTGTCAGACCTGAAAAGGGGGGTCATGAGGTCATCGCCATGGCACATACCCGTAGAATAGCTGTGACATGTGAGTACTCTCCTCCCCCGGCATAGGTCTTATTAATAAAAAGTTCAAGTACAAGGTGATGGGGAAATAACCTGTTCTGCTGGCGGATGGACTTTCCAAGTAGGGTTTGTAGTTTGGGCATTTTTGCGGGCCTTTTTGGTTGTTTTTCAAATGAGGCCTATCCTAAAAAAAATCACCACAATCTGTAAAAAAATTCCAATTTTTTCACTTGCATCGCTAACCTTTTCAGTCAAAATCAACTTACTTTGGCACACAAACAAACCTGACTGATTTTGCATGCATTATATAACAGCAACAACCAAAAACCTCCAAAACATAAATAATCAGTTGGGCCTATAGAAGAGGTTTTGGTATTTTTGCCATCTTATTCCAAAAAAAAAACACCCTTTGTCTTCAGCTTCCTTCAGGTCAAAACCCAAAGTGCTATGCGTTTTTTTGTTGTTTTTTTTTTACATTTTTGGGCAATGCGAATGCGGGTTTTTTTTTCCATCTAAATGTGACAACACCACAGTACAATGAAAAAAATATATATATAAAATATGTATTAATAAACCGCTACTCCCATCAAAGAGAATTTCGGTAAGCTCCTCCACCCTATGCAGGGCCCATTGGGGTATGGAGCTGCCAGTTTTCTTTCTGATTTTGACACGAACAATCATGTTTATTTGTGTATTTCCAAAGCCTTTACCTGGCAGTCAAACTTTCGGGGAACAGCTGCACACCGAGTTCTCTGAAAGGTAAACAGGGCTGTCAAACCGGAAGGGAAGTCTCTATGTACTGCAACACTAGTGTTCACGCTTTGCAGCGTGTGATCAATATTGGGGTTTTTTTTCGGAGTATCCCGAAGCGTCTGTAAGGTTATCAATGTGCAGGCGCAGTTTCCTGAAATACGGGCTGTATTTTATCTACAAGAAAATCCTTTAAAAAGAGCGACACCAGCGTTATTTGTTTATTTATTTCATTTTTTAACATTTTTCCGCAATCTATGGAAAAAATGCTGAAAAAGGGCAGTTTTTAAAGCTATGCGTGCAGGAGACAAATGTTTGTTTTTTTCTTTGGCCTTGGCTCTGTTGTGTTTTCCGTATGTAATTCTTGACTGTTGATGTTTGTACATTGCAGATCTACATGTTTCACAAGTTGCAAGTATCAGTGAATTGATTGCCAACATGTCAGACAGTTCAGAAGATGAGTGCCCTGTGCTGGTTCCAGTGTCAACAAAGAAGATACCAGTCACAATCATAACTGGGTTTCTAGGCAAGTACTGGGGAGGGCCTGGGTGAGGGGGGTGGGCAGTGGTGTAGGCAGGCATGTCAGACAGTTCAGAAGATGAGTGCCCTGAGCTGGTTCCAGTGTCAACAAATAAGATACCAGTCACAATCATAACTGGGTTTCTAGGCAAGTACTGGGGGAGGGGGCAGTGCCCGGCCCCTTCACTCAGAAGGTAGGCATACTCGACTTTCAAGGTTTTGCATCTTCAAGAGATGATCAGCACAACCTCCTTGGTATTATTTCCTGATTTTTTCATCATTTTCATAATTGCCGTATATAAAGTGCTGTTGTTATTTTTTTTTCCTATGTTGTCATAGCTACCATCAAGGAATAAATGCTCTCCCAACTCAATGTTGGACAAAGTCATGTTGTCAACAGGTCTGTGAGACCCCCTCCAACATTGTAAAATGAGGGGGTGTGGAAGGGTGGAGCCTGTACTTCAAATTCATGACAAACTTGTATCACTCACTTTCAAACTATATTTGTTATGCATTGAATTGTTTTGACCAAGTGTGTCAATTGTGTTTATTTTGTTTTTGTTTTTTTTTTTTTTTGCTGATTGTAGTAACACTAACGATTTGTACCTTTCATTCTTATCAGGAGCTGGCAAGACAACTTTGTTGAATTACATCTTGACAGAACAACACAACAAGAAAATTGCTGTTATACTCAATGAATTTGGTGAAGGTATGCAATCATTTATAAATGAATTATCTTCCAAGATAGGGCGTTAAAGCAAAATATGCTGAGAGAATTGCAACAGAGGATTGATGATAAGCATAAAAAATACTTCAGGGTTCTCATCAGTCTATGTGCAGAGCCGCTTTATAAGTACCTTTGAAGGCAGGGTATTAAAGCTGTATGCTGAGAATTGCAACAGAGTCCTTGATGATAAGCATAATGATTACTTCAGGGTTCTCATCAGGGTTAGGGTCAGAGGCGGATTTAAGGAAAAGGGCCCAGTCAGCAAAATATCCTGGGGGCCCAATAGTAAAGAGTTGAAATCAGGAGCGTGCCTGAATTTTTGTCGGGAGGAGGGCAAGAACAAAATTTGGTAGTGATCATTAATTAGTTCGGCCCAATGTTATGAGATATGTGCGCGCAGTGCGCGAACATTCATTCCATTTCATACTATTTGAAGTAAAAGTTGATGTAGGCCTATATTTGGTAAACCTCGCGCGAAGCGTGCAAAAATTTTATCCCCCATCCCCACACCCCCGGATCTACGCCTATGCACCTTAGGGCCGGGTTTTCCTTTTTGGGGCCCTGGGCCCAGCCAAAATTTGGAGGGCCCCAAACTCACTGAGGAAGGCAGCACTCAAGTTGCTTAGTTTAATTTACGATTTACGTATAAGATTGCGGCAGAAGCATAACAATTTAGAGAGAGCCAAGCATATTTTGTTTTCGATTTTACTATGACATTTGCGGGTGAAGCACGGAAAAAAAACAGGCTGTTCTAGCCCAAAATGAAGGTAAATTTTGCTATATATAGGGCCAGTGCGCGCTTCGTGCGGGCAAAATTATGCAATTTTACCCTATTTTGGCCCAAAACATGGTGTTTTAGGTCTAAAAAGGAAGATGTACAGGGCATTTTTTTTGTGGGGGGGGGGGGCACATTTTGGGGGCCCTGGGCCTGGGCCCGTTTGGGCCCTGTAGCCCATAATGTTTGACATTATGAGGCTCACGTACCCATGTAAAGGTACACTGCCCAAGTGCTGTGTGTACCAACTCAGAACCATGAACTGTTATATTTGCTTTAAATTACTTTTTAAAAACATTTTAGGCCCTGGGCAGAGGGCCGCAAATGTTAAAACAAAGGGCCAAGTGAGCCTATAATATTTGACCTTTGGAACTCATGTACCTATGAATAGTTAATGAGAAACGACTGCCCTTTGTATTGACATTTGGGCCCCCGGGAACTCTTGATCTTGGATATCTGGGCCAAAATTGGCAAAATTAATATCTAAGGGGAAAGACCTTTAGGCTTAAGTGCATCGCGGTCCACATACGGGGTCCTTTGTAGTTTTAGAGCCAGCTCTGATACGCATATCTAACATTGGGGGCCCTGGACCCATACTAGATGACCTACGGTACTTATATTTTGAGAATATGAATGCTCTAGGTACCAATTCGTAGTCCTGATTCTATAGAAATTGTATTCCCAAATATTAAATTTGGGCCCATGGGGCCCTTGACCTTTGACCGCTTGCTGTGGCCAAAACGGGCAAAATTTAATGAAACTTTTCAAGAATCATAAATGCGGGCATAAATGGAATGTCCTCTTGCATCCACGGGCATATATATCATGATATAACCTTTTCAGTACTATTTCTATCCACCGCATCTTTGAACTTTGCAGAAAACAATTAAAGCAACAAAAAAAAAAAAAAAAAGCAGGGGGGCCCTTTGGGCAAAATAACAGGGGGGCCTTGTCAGCAACTGCTGACTTGCTGACAGCTTAAATCCGCCACTGTTAGGGTATGTGTAAACTATGCCATACTGAGTCTATGTGCAGAGCTGCTGTACCTTTGAAGGCAGGGTATTAAAGCTGTATTATGCTGAGAGAATTGCAACAGAGTCCTTGATGATAAGCATAATGAATACTTCACGGCTCTCATCAGGGTTAGGGTGTGTGTACACTATACCATACTGAGTCTATGTGCAGAGCCGCTGTACCTTTGAAGACAAGGTATTAAAGCTGTATTATGCTGTGAGAATTGCAACAGAGTCCTTGATGATAAGCATAATGAATACTTCAGGGGCTCTCATCATGGTTAGGGTGTGTGTACACTATACCATACTGAGTCTATGTACAGAGCTGCTGTACCTTTGCAGTCAGGTATTAAAGCTGTATATGCTGAGAGAAGTGCAACAGAGTCCTTGATGATAAGCATAATGAATACTTCAGGGCTCTCATCATGGTTAGGGTCTGTGTACACTATGTGTACACTATGCCATACTGAGTCTATGTACAGAGCCGCTGTACCTTTGCAGTCAGGTATTAAAGCTGTATATGCTGAGAGAAGTGCAACAGAGTCCTTGATGATAAGCATAATGAATACTTAGGGCTCTCATCAGGGTTAGGGTCTGTGTACATTATGCCATACTGAGTCTATGTACAGAGCCGCTGTACCTTTGAAGGCAGGGTATTAAAGCTGTATATGCTGAGAGAAGTGCAACAGAGTCCTTGATGATAAGCATAATGAATACTTAGGGCTCTCATCATGGTTAGGGTCTGTGTACATTATGCCATACTGAGTTGATTACACACAGTGCAACAATCAAGCGATACACATTTGTTCCCTTTTTACAATACTGAGATGTTGTTTTCTTGTTCTCATATGTACAGGTAGTGCCATTGAGAAATCAATGTCTGTTGGCCAATCAGGCGAGCTGTATGAAGAGTGGTTGGAATTACGAAATGGATGCCTATGCTGCTCTGTCAAGTAAGATGTCAAAGGTCATTGTATGCACAAAACATACAAAATGAATCCTTTAAGCTGATGAGTGACTGCGGTGCATGTGTATTGGGGAAGAACGTACCCCCCTATCGTATTGTTAATCTGTCATATTGTTAACTTGGCTTGAGTCCCTCGGCCCCTCTCTCGAAACTATTAAACATGGCGGAACAAAATTGCTGTGTATGGCTGTTCAAGAACTAGTGGATTCGGCCAAGATGTTGATGTTTGTTGGGGCTTGTGCAGGAGATGATACGGTTGCATGATTACACATAGTTCACTTCTAATAAATTAATACCCCGGGGGCGTTAATAAGAGAGAATATGGTAGACTTTATAGCCTGGCTTGAGCCTGGTCCCATCAGGACCCAAGTGTGTCTCTGCACAGAGCAACCAATTAAACAAACAAACTGAGAAAAGCTCTTTGATGATTTAATTTAACAGAGACAATGGAGTCAAGGCTATAGAAAACCTGATGACAAAGCGAGGCAAATTTGACTACATTCTGCTGGAGACTACAGGTCTGGCTGATCCAGGTAAGGTAATTCCCTAATTGGACTGACGGTCCATCGTCTGATGGTCCATCGTCCATCCTGATCAATTTTGTCACATATTAGAAAACAAGTATTCCTGAAAAAAATTGGTGTCAGTTCCAATTTACAATGTAACTATTATTTTAATGTAATGTTAAAGAGAAGTTTTGCACTGCAGCACTGACAAGAACATTTAGTGGTAGTTCATTTTATCATTAAATAGGCCTAATTATACACTTACATAGGCCTGCGTGTTTTAGCTAACGTCAGCCTTCTATTCTTCAAATTTTTTTTCACAGGAGGAAGATGGCGAATTTCATCATTCGATATCAGCAAAGTATCAGGCCCTTGCAACTCCTATACTAGCGCAATACAAAAACATGCTGGATGTTTTTATAAAAATATTGTATGTGATGAAGAAGGGGCTGGTGGTTTATTTGTGTAAAGGTCAAAATAGGATTCGGATAGGGTCAGGACTCTGTTTTGTCATCTTCCTTCTGTGGGTCTTTGAACCTGCTCATTGTCTGGTGTTTTTTTGTTTGGTTTTTTTTGTAATTTTGATTTTGAAATGGAGCCTTCATCTTTGGTTCGAGTTGTATTTTTTCCTGAATGTATTTTAATGCTTTCTCTCCCCACCAGCTCCAAGTACTGATAAAATACAAAAACTGAAAAAGAAAGAAAGAAAAAAGATGTGGACACCGTCAGTTCCCCTGTATTAGAAAAATGCTGCTGCCACCAGATATAGGCTAAGTAAAACAGCGTATTACTATCAAGACTTATGTTTGAAAGTTGTCCTCTGACGTCATCTGATGATGACTTGCAAAACTCAGCGGTAAACCGGGCCATGATTTTAAGCTTATTGTTAATTTTGCACCTTCAAACATACAAACCATCTCAAAAGTTAGGTCTTTATAGTAGGAAACTTTTTGGGCGAAGGCACCATGTCAACAATGCCTAGAAAAGTTGCTTTTTGCCTTGTAAAAGTACGTAATTTTTCAGCACTTCCTGGTATCAGGTCGATTCGGCCAAATCAATTCGTCCACAGTTGACTTGGCCATATGCCAATTCATGCATTTGGCCCCAAGCTAAGTCAGCCACAAACCAATTCGATATTGACCAAAAGGGATAAACGATTTAATATGTTAATGAATATATGTGACCGTCCATCTCGAAACAGCTGTAAAGTCGGCTCATGGTCAATTTTGTTTTATTTCGTGTTTAGAAAATATATATCATAAGCTTTAAAATGAAAAATCATTTGACTCCAAACGATATCCAGAAGTAAAAAAAAGAGGGTTAAGTGCACAACGCACAAAAAAGTGACTATATCTCATTAATTAGGGGTTCATTCATAGGATTGAGGGCATGATCGTTTACGCCTCGGGCATAAATCAACGATCATGCCCGTAATCCTATGACTGAACCCCGTTCATACATACCCAACATTCTGAACATTGTTAGCAATCCAAAACAAATGAAAATAATAAGGTTTACAAGTTTAAATAACATTTTCATACCGTTTTCCTTCAAAAATTGGGCGAAAAGGAGTAGGCCTACTTGCAGGAAGCAGCTCGTGAGGTCAACGGCCGGGAATCAACGCGTTCATCTCTTGCGCTCCGCGTGTGATGGGCGCGGTGACATACGCGTGTACGCAACACTAGCAAATCGTGGATCGCGTTAATTGGGTTCCAACGCTGCGTGGCGAAGCTTGTTTATGCCCTGCGTACTGGTCATAAACGGTATTTATGACCAGCAAAAAAGGGCGCAAATCCAATCAGAAACGTCGTTATATCGTGAGTATGTATGAACCGATGATCCTACAGATATGCGACCACTGACTTTTTTTTCCCTTATTGACCAGAGGAAAAATTCGACATATGGCACGACTCGAGGATATTTGGTTAAAAAGATAGAGGGTTAAGTGCACAAAATTAAAATAAAGGTGACTATATCTCATTAACCAATGATCCTACAGATATGCGACCACTGACTTTTCTGTTCCTATGACCAGAGGAAAAAATTGACATATGGCACGACTCTCTAGGATATTTGGTTAAAAATTAAAAAAAAGTGAGTATATCTTATTAACCAATGATCCTACATATATGCGACCACTGACTTTTTTGTTCCTTATGACCAAGGGAAAAGTTTGACATATCTCACGACTCTGTAGGAAATGATGTACATCATCATCATCATACATCATCATTTTATTTTCATTCAAATCAACATACAAAATATAAAAGACACAACATTTGAATGAGGAGATGCTCAAAAGGCCCAAAGGCCTGAAGCGAGCACCCCTTACACTGCCTTAAGTTAAAACATACAATTACACAAAGTTAACAAATAAAAGAAAAAAGAAAGAGGAGAAGAACATGCAATATAAATATTTATAACATTTCATATAGACATTCCACAGTCCACACAAGAAATTGATAGTTGGAGTGGAGATGGGGGGATGGGTGAGGTCATTAAATAATCCCTAAATATTAGATGTAATTTTTTATTAGACTTTTCTTTATTTGTAACTTAAACTGGTTTACTGATTTTGCCATCTTTATATATTTATCAGTAATGTTCCATTTCCTAGGACCGGAAGCCCGTGTTGTGAGGGCCACAAACTGCGACTACGCATACAGATACGTAACGCTGACTTGTTTTGTTCTTTATGACCAGAGGAAAAGTTCGACATATCGCACGACTCTTTAGGATATTTGGTTTAAAAGATAGAGGGTTATTGCACAAAGTACAACGAATTGGTTTGTGACCGAATGCAAGACATCAATTCATCTCAGATTTGGTGTAAAAACAACGGTTATGGAGAAAATCACGAAATAGTTAAATTTGGCCAACTTTTTTTGTACATCAATATACAGGGTTGAATTGGCATGTGGGCGATTTGATTTGGGGCTGAATTGACGAATAGTATCGATATCGATACATCAATTCATCTAAATATACAGATTTGGTGTAAAAACAACGGTTATGGAGAAAATCACGAAATAGTTAAATTTGGCCAACTTTTTTTGTACATCAATATACAGGGTTCGAATTGGCATGTGGGCGATTTGATTTGGGGCTGAATTGACGAATAGTATCGATATCGATATTGATATTATTACTGAGCACGTGATATTTCGATATGATGATTCGAATTGTCACGTGATCGTCAAACCTGTACTAAAGGTGTCAGTTCTGCAGGAACTGACACAAAAATCTTTGATGATGGAAAGAAGTTTTGATAGTTTGATAACATCTCTTGATATGAAATTGCCAGAAAGTCAGTGTAAAAACATTTGGAACTGGTATCATAGATGCCAGCGGCATGCGCAGGATGCCACATTCCCCTCTCTGACCTATAAAGTGAAAGCACTATGTGCGAAACACACATTATGATTGCCTTGGCACAAAGCCCAGGGAGTACATGTCGCTAGGGTTTGTGGCATCTGGGGCAAGGATATAGATGATACTCCTGTCTTAAAGGGGAAACCAGCCAACCTGCTCACATGCAAAGATTTGCCACAATATGACTTTTTTGGTCATAATCAAGGTGAATTTTGGCCTCAACAGTTTCATAATGACTATTTATGTTAAAATATGTGCACAAATGGTGATTTTTACCATTTGGAGTGGGTGCTTAATCAACTGATTTATGTATTTGCCATAAAATATCAGACTAACTTAAAAGTTATTCCTCATAACTGTCCATGTTTTTTTTATATATCAATTCACAACTGTCCATTTTTTTTATTAATTGTTCACAAATGTCCATGTTTTATTATTATTATTATAATTATTAATTGTTAACACAGGTCCGATAGCCTCCATATTTTGGTTGGACGATGAGCTGGGTAGCGATATCTATCTTGATGGTAAGCATTTATTAATTGTTAACACAGGTCCGATAGCCTCCATATTTTGGTTGGACGATGAGCTGGGTAGCGATATCTATCTTGATGGTAAGCATTTATTAATTGTTAACACAGGTCCGATAGCCTCCATATTTTGGTTGGATGATGAGCTGGGTAGCGATATCTATCTTGATGGTAAGCATTTATTAATTGTTAACACAGATCTGATAGCCTCTATATTTTGGTTGGACGATGAGCTGGGTAGCGATATCTATCTTGATGGTAAGCATTTATTTGTTTTAGATAATACATACATTCTGTAGCCATTGCTTACAGCTCTTATAATTAATTAAATTAAATTAAAAATTCAATTTTATTGACAACATAAAAATGTTGCCAATTGAAGATATTCAACTACACCAGGCACAAAAAGAAACTCATCAGTTATATTCATCCTTGCTGCTCAATAACTTGATAATTTTGGATTATTCTGAAATATACATTTTGTTAATTGAACTTTGCTTTCTCATTTGACACCCTGTTCGTGAGAAACGAACAAGAATTGACCAAGATATGCACCTCCAAAGCCTCAAACCCCAAAATCAAAAGTTGCATTTGCAACGATTTTCAATGGAAACGCATCGTTGTATTGCACACAAGCACCACGGGCCAATCAATAAAACACACAGTGTAACAGGCACAATTGAATCGTTAAAATGGCAACTTTTCATTTTGGGGTTTGAGAGTTTGAGGCGCATATCTTGGTCAATTCTTGCTCAATGTTCTTTAACAGGGTGTCAAATGAGAAAGAAAAGTCCAATTAACAAAATGTATATTTCAGAATAATCCAAAATTATCAAGTTATTGAATAGACTTCTCCGTAGTCCACTTGCCAATTGTGCACTACTCTGGCTATTCCATTTAAGCTTAAAACTCTGATTTAATTAATGAGTGCACAATTGATAGATTTTCACAACTGATCTTTTCAGTCACCGTCGCCCTCTGTTTGTTAGCTTCCCAAGTGGACTACTGACTTTGATTGAGAGTTAGGCCAATTTCTGGCCTAACTAAAATTGGTCATGATGTAATGCATCTTTAAAAATGAATCTGGCTTGTGATTGGTCGCCCAGATCTGGTTATTGTTTAAATCCTCCCTACGCGTACTGGTACCATTATAACTATACATGGTACACAACTATCTAGGGAATGCGGCGCTTTTGTGCTGGTGGATGAACGTATGCATCTAGCGCGTATTGTACCACCATGCTTAGTCTTGTGGTTAGATTTTATTGATAAACATGTATGATTGACAGTGTGTGAGTCCCGGGGTAAAGTTCTGCTTAAAAGTGAAAGTCCATAGTCGGTTTTTCGGATAATAAACTGGCAGATTCTAAAATTAGAATTGTTCAGTATTGAAGTGTCATTATAATTATGCCATTATGATATGTTGCATTCAATAATATAAGCCTACGTAGGGCCTATACTTTACTTTTACTGTCACAAATATAGGCTTAATTATATAGCCTAAACCTTTTCATAACCATTTTATACTAGTATTTTGATGTACTAAATATCAGTATAATTTCGAGTTCAACTGAATGCGTTCATCATGATTAATAACATTTTTATTTATCAAAAATCGACTATGGCATAGTCTAGTTATTGAACAGCAAGGATGAATATAAGTGACGAGTTTCTTTTTGTGCCTGGTGTATTTTACTTGCATTAAGATATTTGGTACTCTGTTCTAAAGACAAACTTCAATTTGCCAAAGGTTTTTTTTACATATATCTATTTATTTTTTTATTATTTAGGTATAGTTACTGTGGTTGATGCTAAATATGGCTTACAACATCTAGAGGAGGTCAAACCGGATGGAGTGGTCAATGAAGCTGTCAGGTAAATTGATGTTATATTAATTTGATACAAGTTGAACAGATTGATAGGACATCACTTCAGTGCCAGAGGTCCTGAGTTTGAGCCTTGGTGAGGTTGTTTTTCTTACTCTGTTCTGAAGACTTGTTTTGTAGTTTGCCAAACTTCAATTTGCCAGAGTTTTTATTTAAAATCTATTTATTTTGTATTATTTAGGTTGATGATGCTAAATATGGCCTAAAACAGCTGCAGGATTTGAATATATTTTACTTGACTTAAGGTCATACATCTAAATCAGAGGGAAATTTGCCAGTTCCCAAGCTCGATTTTAAAAGTCCTTGGCCCGATCAACAGCCTTATCCCCCATTTTTCTGCAATTTTGGTATCAGAAAAGGATCATCTTTTTCTTTAACGTTCTTGAAAAAAAGTTCATGATCAAAAATTTAAATCAAAATCATCATCTTTTTCCCATTACCGCAGTAAAATTTGACACCCGAGATATTTTTCATTTAAATGTTGTGAACAAAAACGTGGTGAATTGTGGTAACCACACCGGAAGTGTTTGGATTGTGTTACAAAATAGCTAGTTGCCATTTGACGATCAATTCCCCACAGTCCGTGTGTTGGTTAGTAGTAGCATGTAAAAGCTAGGTTTATTCATCTAGTGCCTTCATCGGAGAAAAAGATTTGTTGATATTTTTACAAGACAAAAAGCAACTTTTCTATGCATTGTTGACATGGTGCCTTCAGGAAAGAAATTTGTCTATTCACCCATTGCACGGTTCCGCCATATGCAAGGAGCCTCAAACTAGTAAGGGATCAGAAACAAATTTGTTTGATCTTTGGATCGACCGTTGATGTTGTTTCGATGCTTGTTATTAATGAACTAACAACTAATTAATCCGAATTAATGTTTAATTCATATTGGTCAATATCAATACAGGCAAAGTTTCATATGTTATCACAATTAACAATAGTCAAGTAGTTGATTTCATAATAATAAGGATCAACCAAGCATCGATGGTCGATCGAAGGATCAAACTAATTTGTTTCTATTGTCTAATAGACATGAAATGAAGAATACCTTAACTTAACACAATGTCTTATTTTCTCAATCCATGTATACAGACAGGTGGCTCTAGCTGATTTAATTCTTGTCAACAAAATAGACTTAGTTGATCAGGCATATCTACACAAAGTTACAGACCATATAAGGTAGGCAAAAAACTATATATGCATATCTATTATATTATGTATATGTATATCTTTTATCTTACACAGTTATATGGAAATGTTCATAACTAACCACATTAGGTACTACCCCATATCATTATGCCTCCATTTTAAGAAACCCAGTGACCAGCAGGGTTTTCTTTAAGCATTTTGCTGAAGGGGTATTATCATTATTTTTGTCTCCCCCCCCCCCCCCGTACCCCGTAGTAATCTTATCTTTTGGGTGACATTCAAATGATTCAATGCTTATGTGAAGGCAGATGTAGACCCCAGATGAAAATATCAGGTATTTCTATATCAAATCATGGAATATTTGAATGTGTACGCTCTGGATTTAAATGTGTATATACACCCTATTTGTGCATTAAAGATAACCCTGATTACAATCAGTGGTAGCCATGGTTAGCTAGCATCCTGATCCAGGGCTTATCAAGCTGTTGATCATGACCCAAATATGGGACACAACTTGCAGTGTTTCTAACAAGCAAAAAAAGCCCGGGCCATTTGGGCCCTTGCTCTAAAAACTTTAAGCGCTTTTTTTCACGGGCCCGAATAAATTCACCCAAATCTATAGGAAATCATAACTCTAGTTGTATCTATAAAACAATAAGGAACACACACACATACTTCATTTTGTAGTATTTATTGAACATGTCATTCAAAACAAGGTAAGTATTGCAGTAAACGGTGCGATCATGACGACTCGATGTACAGCCAGAATTTCTACGGGTCCTTCAGGCCCGCACAGATGCTTTTTAGCAGGCCCTCACAAGGGCCTGCCTTATTTGAAACGTTGGTCGCAAGCACTTCTTCAGGGGGTCATGGGAAATGCTATTGGTAAATGCTGGCAGTTGGCTCAATGAGATGGGCACTTTCCACAATAACTACCAAAGTTTGACATACTTTGCGCAAATATTATCTGCTACCATGAGATGAGCATAAAGTCGCAAGTTGGAGGGCGAGACGGCCGAGCGGTCTAAGGCGCTGAGCCGTCGGCCGGGATAATATGATCTCTGTGGGTTCGAGCCTTGGGCTTGCCTTTGGTGAGAATTCATTAACCTATCCCAAAATATTCCTATAAGGTCGGGAATCCTGCAATTATGTTCAGTTACTGTGAGGTTAGTGTATCAGAGATATTTTCTCTAAAAGTCTGTCTGTATGTTTGGAGAGCTCTGCTTCGAAGCAGTATAGAATATAATTGTAGAATTCCTTCTCGCCCCATACACTCACGTAGCACATGCAGATATATGTTGTGTATGAACAGTGTCTTGTGGTTCGGAAAGTCACGTAAAGCTGGTGGTCCTGTGTACAGGAAGAGTCAAATCCTGTGCACGTTAAGTGTCAGAGCTATTCGAAAAGAGAAGGGGGATCATCCCCGGTTCTGATATCTGTATAATCACCTCCTGTAAGTTCCAGAGGACTTCCAGTTTAGCTCAAATGAGCTGCTATAGGAAGTACTAGAAAGGAAAGGAAAGTTAGTTTCAAGACATCCTTTTCTTTATTGTGGAGTTGATGTTCTTCGTTTGCTGTGCACCTGTACAAGCCAGTAGCTTAGTATGTCCTTTGTGAATGGCCCATACACAAAGGACATATTATTGGCTTGATCAGGTGCATATGAAACAAAGAACACAAATGCAGCAGCCAGGACGTCTCGAAACTACTAACTTGCGACTTTACGCTCATTTAGTGATAGCAGGTCACAAATAAGCAGACACACACATCACATTAGTTGAAGTAATCATTTTTATTATGATGTGGTTTAATAGCTCCATAGTTTTCTCATGTAATTTAGGGATGTTTGGGATGCTCTGGTCTAACCCCCTTTTCGCAGACTATATTTCACTTGAATTTCTTTGTATTCTTTTCAACAGATCCATTAACAGTTTGGGTAAACTGGTAGAAACACAGAAATCAAAGTAAGTATAAAATGGGCTAGAGGTATTCCATTTAAAATCCACACTCCACCTGTGGAACATTTAGTTATAGTCTTCCACAGAGGGAGTATTGGTTTCAAATAGAATAGACAGTCGGTAACTATTCCATTTACAATCCTCCAGCTGTGGAAGGAATGCGAGACGTCTCACCCCGAAACCTATTCGCCCCAAAAAAGTTCACCCAATACACATTACATACCACGACCAGTTCGCCCCAATACACGTACATACCACGACCAGTTCGCCCCAATTGACTCACCGTGTATAACGTTGCCGTATATCGTGCATAGTACTAGTGGTGTTAAACATGATGTAAATTACTTATAAATCGCCAGTGTAATAATTTATATAATATATGGCAAAACAAAACATTATATAAAAGAAAATAAAAACAACAAAAACTCTTACTCTTGCGAGTTTTGTGTATTTTATTTTACCGACTCAAACTCAGTTAAAATAAGTTTGAGATGTTCAAAACTTGCAGTCCTATAAACATATTAAATCAGAGAAGATCTTCTTTGACATAATGAAACTATTAAAAGGACTGAAAAAAATATATTTGGCAATTTTATGCGTACAACTAGCAAAACAAACGCCAGCAGCAGCTTTGAGATGTTTGGTGGGTTCCGTGCTGTGCACCGGGCTGTGCACTGACTTTTGCCGCTTTTTGCACCGCGTGTAAGCGGCGGATATTTGCTGCCACTTCCGCGAAAAACGCCGGGTGTGATATGTGTTCAATCCTGGTTCAATCAATGGTACCGTGACCAAAGCACGCAAAAGTGCCAGAACACACCTACGGCGTACCTTGCTTGACAAGTCCCCGTGCCCGCGGCCGTGTGCCTTACACACTGATGTACGATCGATTGCTTGACAAGTAGGCCCAGTATGCTCTCAATTTGATTAAGACCCGTAGGTAGTGCCACAAAGAAGAAAAATGCAATGATTTTGTTTGCAAAACTGGTTAAAGTCCAGTATTAATACGATTTCTGTCAAATTTTAATTTGGTTATTCTTTGCCAAATATTATTATAGTAACAACTGTCAGGAAAGTTTTCTGGTCATTCTAAACTGTGATGTTCTAAAATAATCAAAGATATAACAATTTTTAAATATTAGTCTCAGATAATTATATATTCATCCTCATATAGCTTGATATGCGTTACAACTCTTTACAATAACTTATTATTATATATATCTTTAATTGAAATGCTATTATTTTAATTATATAATCATAATTTTATAATGTTTCAGATATATTGTACATTGTAATTGACAGTTATCATGATTCATTTTGTTCTTAATTTCTGCAACTTGCCTGTCAATCACAGACTAATTATGATTGATTTAAACACCACGGGACATCTTACATTGTATGATGTGTACTAATCCTCTCAATATGCCAACAATTTTAAGGCGGGATGTTTTAACTCGATGATGTTAATACAAATGTCGGCCTTATTTTATTGATTTATATCATACGCTAATACATAAGCTGGCATAATTATTCCCGGAATATCATGATTATATCGTTATGAACACGACAGAGTGCGAATCATAAAATTGCTGTTTATGCGGCGCAAAAGTAACATTTTCCAATTCGCGCTCAATTCTTTTATTCTGTTCAATACTGTTCATGAAGGTGTGCGTTGTGTAACTTGGGGTGGAGGGTGTATAAAAATAGTTGTTTTTAAAAGGTTTAGTATGCCTGCAACGTCAGAAATCCCATTCTTGCATGAAAAGTAGCCTATACATTACCGGATACATTACCATGCATGAAGATATAATAATGTCTATAATACATGCTGCATGCATGGAAGACACCATTTAATATCATGAGTAGGCCTAATGTTGGAAACTCCATTCTTCCATACCAGAAGTTCAGCTTTTTCCTCTGGTCTTAAATTAAAATAAATATCTTGTTGTTTTCTTTGGTTTTAGATTTCAATAACATTTGTCAAAGTGTCAAAGTGATTTTCCATGTCTGCGCCAAATTTCAAGTTTGAGTATATGGGTGACCGATCATGACGATGTGTGTTGTGTGTGTGTGGGGTGGGTGGGTGTGTGTGTGTGGGTATACCGGGTGTGGTTGTATAGAGAATAGCTAACCAAGCAAAGAAACAAAATTATTTGGGAAAGATTTTCCATTTTGAATTATTGGAGAAAGAATTCAGATTTATGTGTAAAAGTGACATTTTTCATTTCCGCTCAATTCTTCTAGTATTTCAGTGTGTTTATACTGCTGAATGAAGGTGAGCTTCAGTATGTGGGGGCGTATGGGCGGGCAGGGTGTGGAGGGTGTTATTGTTAAAGCGTTATATGCCTAGAGCGTCAAGAATCCCACTCCTACATTAAAAGTATACAGTACCATGCATGATGATATATAATAATGTATGTACGTTCGTTCAAGCATGCTGCATGCACTGCAAGACACCATTAAATCTTTTGGCTGCCTGCAGATCTGAACATATAGGACTTTTCCCACAAAATGGTCTTGGGAGCAAAAATTTGCCTTTTGAGTGAAAAAAAGAAGGACGGGTCTTTGGATGTGGGTAAAGGAGCTCGTTACTAATAATATTTTGCCAAAGGATAACCAAATTAAAATTTGATCGAAATCGTATTAAAGGGGCATTTCGTGATCCACAGCCTCATCCCCACTTTTCTCAAAAAAGTTGAGATTTTTATATCACTGGAAACCTCTGGCTACATAATGTTTATGTACAAAATATTTCTTGCAGATTAATTCGTTTTGCAAAGATATCGTGAAATTTGAAGTTCGTTCTGGTGCACCAGAACGAAATTACAACGCATTGTCTATGGAGCAGTGTAATACACATAATCGTGCATAACTCGCAAACGCAAAATCGGAATCAACTGAAATTTTGGGAATAGGCTTTTTCGTGGATATCTACTGAATAATGTCATAAAAAGAGATTGCTAGGATCACGAAACACTCCTTTAATAGGCCTACTGGGCTTTAATCAGTTTTGCAAACAAAATCCCAACTTTTTCTTCTTCGCGTGCCTCCCAATATAGGCCTACGTCACATTTCAAAACACGGCCCGTAATTCTCGGGTCGTAAAAACATACTCGATAAAATAGATAAGTAACAAAAACCCATATGGATGGAAAAGTATATGATCAAAAATAAAAATGTTTTCATAACATAAACATAGTCAGCTCAACTGAATCTCGGGGCTGAATCACAAGGGTTTCTAAACAAATTCATAGCATTACACGTTTATATATATCACCAGCCAAATTGTTACAAATACTCAACATTTATTTAAAAACAGCACTGCATACTGTCTACTGAAAATACAAATTGTATTAGTTACGAACAATGGATTGTAAAAACATGACAAATTCATAAAATACAAAAATACATTTTAATGGCATAAAATTCATAGAACACCGTCAAATTTGTTTACAAAGACATAGGCCTACAGTAAATAAACAAATTAAACAACACAATGTAAAGTGATTCAATATAATAATAATTAAGATATGATTAATATATACTAGTACTATTAATAATATTAAAATGATAGTTATTTTTTATTGTTATCATAAGAAAATAATAATAATACTATAATTTTTACTATAATACCGTATTAATTATTATTATATGAATAGGTGGTCGTATTGATTGATTCAAACAATTGGAAGTTGTATTGATTGGCCATATGACCGCATGCACTGCATTCACGGCACTTTACAGTTTACACAGTGAGTCAATTGGGGCGAACTTGTCGTGGTATGTACGTGTATTGGGGCGAACTGGTCGCTGTATGTACGTGTATTGGGGCGAACTGGTAGTGGTATGTACTGGTGTGGGGCGAAACGTCCTGACACCTGTGGAAGATATAGTAAAGCCATATACAGAGGGAGTATGGGTTTCAAAATGATTAACCCTAGCCAATTCCATTTGAAAAATGTACTCCCTCTGTGGAAGACTACTTAAATCTTTAACAGGGGTAGGGAATTAAGATTTAAACTGAATAGCCAGATGATGGTAAGAAAGAATCACACATCACACACTAGAACATTATAAACATTTATTACAATGTAAACTTAACATAGTAGAAGAAAAGTGTAATATATACATCTCACAACTAATTTAACTTTATGTAAACCTACGTTATGTAACACAAAATATGCTGTTCCAATTAAAAACCACACCCCCACTGTGGAAGATTTTGGAATTTCAACCAAATTCAACTGTTCGAATTTGTCCAGATCCAACCATTTTCATCCATAAAAAGTAGGAAAGGTGTGGAAGATTTTGGAATTCCAATCAAGATTGTCTATTTTTAGGCCAAATTGGGCAGAATTCATCTGGACGCAACATTCCCGGAACCACCCCTAGGTGGCAGCAAACGACGAAAGCTTTGATGGAACACCTTAATTACTTTCATATGGAAAAACCAGGTAATGCCCGAGATAGCCACAATTTTGACATTGTAGCGCATGGAATGCCTTAGAATGGTTTCAAAAGGGTTGGAAACGCTGATAAATATACGAAATAGCATAGATCTTGGCCAAAAAAGTGCATTTAATCGACAGATCTAATAGACCCGTGACGTCTGCGTGATGTTACAGGTCTATACATGTATAGGTAGCCGGGTATAGCCCCCTTCATCTGGCCAGACGCCACCAATGGCATCTATCTCTAGTTCCAAAAAAACTCTGGATTCGATAAATTGCAACAATTTTCAGCTGGAATTTCTCATCGATTGGATTGACAGTAAGGTGCAACTGGAATTGAGATGGCAGTGAAATATTCCACAGGGGGTGTGGATTAAAAATGGAATTGCCCAATACCCATGTTACTTTTGAAGCACTTTAGTGGTAAATGCCAATTGACCTTTTCAGTAAATCCCATAATTCATTGCAGTTAGACCTGAGATGTCGTCATTTGACGTCACACTGACTGGCAATACGCAGTAACGATGTTCGGGTGTGCACATTGGTGTGACGTCAAATGACAACATTTTATGTCTACCTGCAAAGGCTTGTGGGATTTATCAAAAAGGTCAATCCTTGCCAACTTTACACTGATGGATAAGGTGACGTAAACACTTACTATATATAAACACCAAAATACTGAATTAACAACATGCTAGCACTGAACAAGAATGACCTTAGATGACCTGACCTTTTGCCAGTTCATCATCTAGTAGTAAACTTATAAAACAAGTAAATTTTGTTAACTTTACACAGACGGATAAGAAGATGGAAACACTTAATATATAAACATCAAAATACTGAATTAATAACATGCTAGCACTGAACAACAGACTTGTAGTACCCGTACCCGTACTCGAGTCCCAATTGCCGTACCGTACCCATGGCTCCGTACCCGTACTCATGCCTTGTTTTGACTTCGGACCCGGACCCGTACCTGTACGCATGGACTGGGACCCGTACCCGTACTCATGGCTTCGGACCCTTACCCGTACTCATGTACTGGGACCCGTACCCGTACTCATGGACTGGGACCCATACCAGTACCCATGGGTACGGGTACCATACAGTACATGGCTAAATGCATGCAGGAAAGTGAGAGTCAGAGTAGATCTACTCTCACTTCCCACTCATGAATCACACTGCACTGTGAGTCCTATGATCATAATCAAAGCAAATCTAGGCTACATATGATGGGGATGGGTGGGGAGGAACACATTGAGCCAGATAGCAAGTGCCCTAAATTTTAGCCTGGTCCAGGGCCATGAAAAACTGGCTACACAAAATGTGTATCACATGCTACCATACAGTGTTGCCTACATTAGCTTACATTGTGACAGCCTCCAGCCTGATGTTCACACTCTATGCCACCCATACATGTATTACATTACTGCATGTCGCATTTACCATGTTCACACTCTGACTGATACAGAAAATAAGCAGCAAACTGGAAAAAACATTTCAAGAGATTGTCTTTTGTGGTGAATTTCAAGTTTTCGTGTTCATAGCTTTTATTCATCATTTTAATATTCCCCAAAATACACTCTCCTATGCACATTTTAGTGCACACATGAAGAACTACACTAAATGTGACTGGTGTGAGCACTGAGCAGTGAACACTTTCCACCATGCAAATGTACTTGGGACAGTCTGAGTCACATGAATAGAGAGTTCCTTTACCGCCTACCTGTAAACACTGAGAAATTTAGGATTTATAGGAGCTTATAGGCAAAGTATTAATAAATCTTGGATATAATTATCCTGATGTACATAATTAAAGATAATAATTATATTAAGCTAATGGATAATCTGGTGTGTGCCAGGGATGTGTGGATATGCATGAAAGGCTCTGCCTATTTGGAAAATTGACAATTACATGTAATTTTGGTTCAAATTTGAGATCCAATTGATGTTTTGAGATAGATAATAACTTGAATGCCTTATCACTACTAAATGTATGTTGAAATTAGTATTGCACAGTCTGTGTGTCCATGCATACAAAGACATAGACATTTGCATGAATTTTGCATCCCAAAATATACCACCTTTAAGCTAGATTCACTAATACCATAGATCTTTTTGTACTTGATTAATTCCTAAAACCAGTTCTGCAACTTACTGTAAATGAGAGTTCTTCTTAGCAAATAAAATGCCTCAGCAACTCATGGCACACATACAACTTAAAATGTATGTTATATGATTATGACGTAATAAATTTCTCTAATATTTTTGGTGCGGAATGTAGTTTTATTCATTTGTTGTGGCATAAATGACATCAAAGAGTGTATTTACAGCAAGATATTGCTAATAAATTAATGTTTAAATACCAATAACAACAGCTTTGTTTATACCCATACCCATAATAGGACCCATGTACTCGTACCCATGGCCCGTACCCGTACCCATACTGGGACCCGTATCTGTACTCGAGTCCCAATTTCCGCACCCGTACTCATGGCTTCGTACCCGTACCCGTACTCGCACCCTATTTTGGGTTCGGACCCGTACCTGTACTCATGGCTTGGGACCCGTACCCATACCCATGGCCCGTACCCGTACCCGTACTCATGGACTGGGACCCGTACCCATACTCATGACGGGTCCCAATACTACAAGTCTGCGTGAACAAGAATGACCTTAGATGACCTGACCTTTTGTCAATTCATCATCTAGTAGTAAATTTTGTTACCCTAAACTACAATGGAGCTGTAGTAGCCTATGGCTCAATACCACTAATTCTCTATAACACAGTTTTCAATGGAAAAATAGTAATTTCAAGCACAATTTTCTCATACATAGAACTCTCAGTGTAAAAATACATTCATACATATGCGCTATATAACAGCATGTGTGATTGGTCGATAGGCGGGCATAAACAACATTTATGCCGGGTTGTGGGATAGGCTTTTACGACGGGAATTCATAACAATTAGTGGGTTTTTAGCGGGTTCGCCGTCGGACAAGTTTAGAACTGTCAAGCTTTCGTCAGGAGTAGCTCTGACTTCTTCAGGACAAAGTACCTAAGAATGAGACATGTAGACCGCCCCTTGTCTACTGATGACTCTGAAAAAAGAGCCGTTTGCTGAAGACTGCCCTTGTCAACAGAAACTAGCAGATCTCGCCTATCTGCTGATTTTGTAAGTTTTGGTGGCTCTGAAAAGAGCCGTTCAATGAAGACTGCCCCTTGTCTACAGAGAACTAGCAGATCTCGCCTATCTGCTAATATAAAGGTTTTTGGTGGCTCTGAAAAGAGCCGTTTGCTGAAGACTGCCCCTTGTCTGCAGAAACAAGCAGATCTCCCCTATCTGCTGAATTTGTAAGTTTTGATGGCTCTGAAAAGAGCCGTTTGCTGAAGACTGCCCCTTGTCAAGGAGCCGTTTGCTGAAGACTGCCCCTTGTCAATTTATGCCGGGCTTTCCGGTCATAAACAAGCCGTGCCAGAACCGATGGACGCTCACGGGTAGGATATATGCACGTATGCTGGCGAGCTATTTACATAAGCGCAAATGATGTCGCGATCTTGGCAGCGTCTAAACACGGTGGACTGAGCAAGTAAACATATTTTTACAATTAGCAATGGAAAAAGTTTTAAAAAGGATAAGGAATTGGTAGTTTTAAGTCTAAAATGACAATATTGTTTAGTTCTGGAAAAAAATAACAGCACCCAGAATGTTGCGTATGTATGAACAGGGTTCATTCATATATTTTCATGACTAAACATTGTTTATGTTCTCGGGCTAAAGCCCTCGGGCATAAACAATCATTTAGTCATGAAAATATATGAATGAACCCTAATTATTATCAATTTGAGTAGAAGGTTGAATCCCACATGTTGACCTGAGACTTTTGAAGTGTAAAAACCACAATTTTACAGTATGCCCTCCTTTTAGGGGACTAGATAGGAGCACACCGGCTTGGTGGGAAAATCGATGTGCAGCAGATGAACAATGGCTTGAACCGTAAACTTCCATTACAGATGGAATAACATTTGAGAAGTTACACAAAAGTTATAAGATATCATACTACACCTTAACAGTTATAATTATTTACAGAACAAATATTGATTATAAGCATACAGAATTTGTGATTTACGATTTCATTTAACTGTACAAATGGCCAAGTGGCCAAATTGTATCATACAAGATTCATTCTTTTGTTCATTCATTTATGTATTCATTCATGTTTCTACAACTCTTCCTATACCTTTGTACGGTAGCCAACCGTTGTTAATCTGTGATGAGTCCACACTTTACCAGTAGCATATACATGAAGCCAAGTTAATGGAAGCGCATAATTGTCATGCCTGGAACTTGTGTGCACTGCATGTTGTTTTCATTATTTTGGAGGAAGCGGTAGGTAAAACTATTGCTGATATCAACAGAAAAATCATTGATCTTCTTCTAATGTTGAGTAGCAATGATTAAACTGAACATTGAATGAAATAGTCCTGTGAATTAGATGATCTTTATCTTATTTTTGTTGTTGAAAGGGATTCAATTATGCTTCACCGTTGTTCATGAAATGTTATTATTTTTCTTTTTTTTTTTTTACAGGCTCAATCTTGAACACATATTAGATTTACATGCATATGACTCAACTCTAGGTCAAAGGTGAGTAATAAACCAGGGAGGTACTCCAATATAAAAGTACTGTGCATTCTCATTAAAGCCATATAACATTTGCTGAGGAGGACGCCCTCAATATTTTTCTAAATTCTGTTTTTTACATGATTATATTGTACTTTATTATTAATATACCCTGCAAAAATCAAGACTATAGGTGCTGTAGTTTTGTCAAATTCTGAGATATTGAACAAAACGCAGGAAACGTTGTATTATTATTATGAACACGTACACGATATTCATAACACAGGTACACAGCGTGCGGGACAGATATACACATCAAAGGATAATACCATAACACAACCGACGGAGTGATACACATTGTCGACATTAGCGCTGGTAGTAAATTCCAAATTTCTTTGCTTTACCTCAGTTGTTCGGCTCAAAATTAAAGGGAACATATCTGATAATAAAAGCTAACATTTTATGGCAAATAAATACTAATCTATTTTTATTTTGTATGGAAATGTTATAATATGGCTTTAATATAAACATCAAAAAAGGGCCGGATTTTGAGCAAACAGCGGCGTCAACATTTTGGGGTTATAAGGATTCCACCTGTGGCTATCAACACTTTGGGCTCTTTTTGAACCAGAAAATTGGCATTTAGGGTAACATTTTCTGATTTTAAAATAAATTTGAAAATTACTTTAAACTCTTTACAAGCTCTACATACCTATTTAGCCTAGTGTTAAAATAGTATTTTTTACCATCATGATTTAAAAAATGATAATATGCCATTTAGGGGTAAAATGTGGTGGTTACGACAGAGGGTAATAAATGTTGACACTTATGCCATTTAGGATAGCAAATATGTTGCCATCAGTTATGCCATTTAACAGTATGTGTTAAGGGGTGATTGATGAGCATGGGTAGCATTTATATATTCGAGTGACCCCCCCCCAGGGTCAAGGGTCACTTCTTTTGCTCCTCAGTGATATTTATTTTATCCCAAGTCACAGGTCTATGATAGACATGTCCTTAATATTTTACACAGAGGGACTTCAAATGGAGTCACCCATTCAGGTAACCCATTTGAAATTCACACTCCCTGTGTGGGAGATTAATGTCATGTCTTCCTTAGGGGGTGTATGGATTTCAACTGGAATAGCCATTTGCATGTGATGAATTTGGATCCTCCTCTATTGCTTATACATGTAGGAGTAGAAAGTTTGTAATCATCTTTGAAAGTTCTGTCTCTCTCTTTATTTCATTTCAGTGGAATCGAAAAACTGAAGGATAGAGGACTGGATATAAGGTCAGGTCAAGGGTCAAGTCATCACATTGACCCCTCAGTGACCACTGTGACCTTCCAGCTTTGTGGCAATATTAAAACAAGCGATTTAGATGTATATATTCAGGTATGTATACTACTTTTTGCTGTCGCCCAGGACAAAGGTCAAATCATAGACCTCTCTGATCACTTGTCAAGTTTGCAGTTTAGAATGTTACTTACATATAGTTGTGCATAGGTAAGGGTCCCATCTTTTCCTGTAACTTTGATATTTTAAAGCGTACATCACATATTTACTGCGTTGAAAACACACTTGTCTCTGATTGGCTGCTGAAGCGATCTGCTTTTACCGAGTGGAAATGTGTGAATGAACATTGCGCCATATGCATTGTTAGCTCCAATTTTGCAACATTACTGCAGTACAGTAGCCTATGCCCCTGGGAATAATTGATTGACAGGTTAGCTGTATTTGTAAACATTGCAGATATCCCATCATTGAAAACTTCATAGATTACCCTATACTCTTCTGTACCCACTAGTGGCGGTAACAGGATTTTTTTTAGGTGGTGGGGGAGTGAAATTTGATGAGGGGGTTAAAATAATAACGTTTTCCTAAAATTTGGTGATTATAGCTCAAAATTAGGCGATTTTAGCCCTGATTAGTGGATTTTCTGTTCATTTTTGTCCTGACGAGAGGGAGAAAAAATTAAGGGGAAAAAAATTCCCCCCTTTCCACCAAAGACCAAACAGTTATTGTATTTTGGTTCACAAGACAATTTACATTGTGCCTATAATACTCTTATAAAACATTACATTACAATTTACATGTGCCTATACTTCAATCATTATTAAATTTACATGTGCAACTTACAGGTGTTAACATTCATTCATAACCTCATGAATATATGCGATGCGTGTGATCCAATCATATTTTATTATTTGTAAAAAAACACATGTTGAATAGTTTGTGTTGTGTTACTTTTACACATTTACAAATATTAATGACTTCATTTGCATATTATTTGTATTTACAAACCTTTGTTATTTACAAATCTTTGTTGTTGGGGCCACAGTAATTATGAACCGTGTAATTCTAGTTCAAAATGTCTCACTTCTGAGGGGGCAATATCTCCCCTTAAACTCCCCCCTCCTGTCACACAAGTGTGACACTTTCACTATGGACCACAATAGCCTCATCCCAATGGCATACTTCAACACTCATAGTGCAAAATTTGACCTCAAGTTACAGAGTATGAGTTTCTGCACCCAAATTTTCAAAGGTCATTCAATGAATGTGCAAATGTATTGGTGTTAAAGAATTGCGACACGATAGATGAGCATGTTGTGGATCCTAGTGTTTGTGCCGATCAGCATCACCACAAAGAAACATCCACTTGGCCTTTATCAAAATAATGTATTTAAGCAAAATTGCGATGATTTAAACTTGTATAATCAACTTTCACTACATATGTTTATCAAATGCCAATCAAAAGAGTTAACTCCAACAATACAGACCATTGTACGTATATATTACATTCAAGAAACAACCATGCACTTTTTTAATAGTTAGACATACAATGTATATACAACTATTTTGTTAAAGTTAAAGCCCTAATGTATGATTTTCGTTCAACTTTTGATTTTGTTATTCTTAACCAAAAAGCTGAAATAATATTAGTAATAACGGTCAGAAAGTGTTTCTGTCCATTTTAAGCCATCGAGGTAAAGTGAAAAAAAAAACCCACTGAATATTTTGGCTTTAACAAAATTGCTCTGCTGACCTACAAACACAACACATTTTGGCTGATTCCATTTAGGTGTAAGCAAGTTGGGATATGTGTAAATGTGCCAAAAAAATAGGCCATTTCATATTATAAGATCATACATTTGTTATGGCTGTAAAGCAATAAATCCAATTTTTATACCAGCAATGTACAAATTGCCAACAAACATGTATTTACAAACCAGTTGTATACTAAAACAAGTTTACCAAAAGTGTCAAATGTCATAATTTGTCTCCTAAATAATATCATTACCCATAATGCAATCATTTTACCTAAACATTGCACACCTTTAATTTAGAACAAAGGGTAACACAGAGTCACTATTATAACTGATTGTTCTAAAACTTCACACCAACTGATTAACAGACCCCTTCTACATTGTAGACTGAGGATTGATTTCTCTTTTAAAGGGACTTTTTTTTTAAAATTTGGTTGAAAGCATTTGGATGCTATGCAAATTTTTCAAAGTATCTAGGTAACCCTATTCTTATGTTCCGGTGATGGTAGTGCAGTATACAAATTCGCAACGGTAAATGCACTGCATGCTAGCCATGGCTTCAACATTAAAAGTCCAAGTTTTAAGATATTTTCTCAAAATATCAAAATATCAAGAACCAATACTACAATCAACGAAAAAAGTCTTGAAACGCTTGCGCTTAAATAACGGAAAACTGTCACCCCCTCTCCCCCGTGCAATGTTGAGAAATACCAAAGTCTTCAGCGGTTTCCCAATGTGTTCCAACATTGATTGATGGGGAGAGGGAAGGGTTAATCATTGTTGTAGATGTCATGCTTGTTCCCAGGCAAAATATACGTCATTTCCATGATCATATGAAATTCTGCACGGAATTTCGACAGAGTGTACCAAGCGTTCCAAGGACTTTTTTAGATTGTCTCTGCGAATGCAAAATATTTCATCTAAATTTCGTTTTTGGCTCATAACTCAAAAACGGAATGTCGTATGAGCTTCTCATTGCACACGATTTGAGAGTGGATTATATGCTTTGGAATCATAACAAAACTGTTGATAAAGAAATTGGTTTCTTTAGGAAGTGGTCACTGCAATCACCCCCTATGCTAAAATACACACATTTTGCAATTATAGCTCTAAACTGCTCTAAAATGTCGTTTTTGTCCCATAAATCAAAAACAGAATGTTGTATGAACTTCATATTTCACAGGATTTGGAAGTAGACCATGTACTTAGGAATCATAATACAATTGCTGATAAAGAAATTGGTTGGTTCAGGGAGTGGGCACTGAAACACCCCATACCCCAACTTACACGCATTTAATGACATTTTTATGCTATATCTCAAAACCGAGAAATCGTTTCAAACACATATCTCGTAATTACGGCTCTATGCTGCATGATTCCGAGTTGCCTAATTTATTTTTAAAATTATTACCGAAGCTCACCTTCATAGCACTTGTCAGATAGGTGAATAGCGTTAGAAAAAAGAAAATTGAGTGTTAATTTAATACTAAAACCGCATATGCGTTACGATTTGTAATGAAGTAAATAATAAACTACGACTATCTTCAGTAGATAGCATTAACTTGTTTTTGACATGATGTAACAACTATCTTCAGCAGATGTGTGCTTCACAAATTTGTGTATGTATAATGTGTGGGGGTGTGCGTGCATGGTGTAGGGCGTGGGATGTATCTGGGGTATGGCGGAGGGGGTTTGTAGGACTATTATAAGATCACATTTAAATCGGAAAGTATTTCATTTGGGAGCTTTTGGGAAAGAAATAAAGAAATGATAAAATAAAATAAAATCAAACATAGAGAAAGAAAGGAAGAAAAAAAGACAGAAAAAATAAAGCCAAAATGTATACTTCATGTATTTATAATAAACAAAAATTTTCACCAGGTTCACCGTCGCAAATAATAAATGAGACAGAAAAAGTGATACCGCCTGGGAATCGAACCCAGACCCTCAGGTTTATAAGACCTCTGCCTTAACCACTTCGCCACGGGAGCTTTGTGATTAAGGCGCTTGTAATTTGAACCTATAAGCGGTCACTTCAACTTTTTTTCCACGTTCATGTTTTTATTTATTTAAAATGTCTTTCGTTCATTCTTTCATTGATTGAAACTAAGTATTTTATTTAAAATGACTTTCGTTCATTCTGTCATTGATTCATTATTGATCTTTCTTTCCTTCTTTCTTTCTTTTCTTTCTTTCTTTCTTTCTTTCTTTCTTTCTTTCTTTCTTTCTTTCTTTTTCTTTATTTTTAATACGAAGAAAGAAAAAAGAAGCATAGAAATAATGAATTCATACTTTAGCAATTATTCACGCAATTAAAACACGAATAGTCAAATGGTGTAAAGTGTAAACCCATAATGGTAATCTGTAATGGTAAACTGCTGCATTGAACAACGTGCATACTGAGCAGTTTGCCCTGCATTGATATTAATATATACGTATAGATATCTATTTCAATTCAAAATGGTAAACTGCTAACAAATTTCATAAATGCGATCAATGTGTCATTACTTTTGTATTCAAACATTCTCAATTGGTATAGCCAATGTAAGCGAACATCACGCTTCATGAGATGCGGCCTAAAACCATAAAAGGTCGATTTTGGACCATTTTGTCATTATGGTAAACTGATACACTTTGCCGTTTGCACTATACAGCTTTACACTTTCCCGATACCTGACTACTATAAAGACCAAAACTGGTTACTTCGATTGCGAAATGGCAGCGTGGGCAACGGCTTAGTCCTTCGACTGGTAATCTTTTGACTATTGATTGATGCGAATGGTTCGAATCCCGTGGTGGTCGATTTTTTTCTTTAAGTGTATTCAATTGTTGTTTTCTTTTTTTTTCTTCTTTTTTTTTTTTTTTTTTTTCTCACCGCAAAAGCGTATTTTATTATAAATAATATCCAGAAATGAGTTGTTTCAAATTGTCACATCATAATCTTTCTGATTCGTTCGGATAAGCCTATACTCAGCAAACACAGGTTTTACAGAAAACATTTACATGTTGGGTTATATTATAAAGGGTACAGAACGTTTTAATAAAATTCAAAAACATTTTGGAAAACATGCTGCAAAACATTGTAATATTTTTTAAAAACTATATGTGTAGTGTTTTTGAATTATGAGACAAAAACGAGATTTTAGTCATAATTACGAAATGTGTGTAATTTAGCATAGGAGGTGTTTTCAGTGACCATTCCCTAAATAATCCAACATCTTTATCAACAATTTTATTATGATTCAAAGGGATATTATATATTCCCAAATCGTGTGCAATATGAAGCTCATACAACATTTTGTTTTTAAGTTATGGGACAAAATGACATTTTAGAGCAGTTTAGAGCCATAATTACAAAACGTGTGTTGTTTAGCATAGGACATGGTTTCAGTGACCACTCCCTAAATAAACCAATTTCTTTATCAACAATTATGTTATGATTCCAAAGCATATAATCCACTCTCAAATCGTGTGCAATATGAAGCTCATACGACATTCCGTTTTTGAGTTATGAGCCAAAAACGAAATTTAGATGAAATATTTTGCATTCGGTAGAGACAATCAACGAAAAAAGTCTTGAAACGCTTGCGCTTAAATAACGGAAAACTGTCACCCCTCTCCCCGTGCAATGTTGAGAAATACCAAAGTCTTCAGCGGTTTCCCAATGTGTTCCAACATTGATTGATGGGGAGAGGGGCAGGGTTAATCATTGTTGTAGATGTCATGCTTGTTCCCAGGCAAAATATACGTCATTTCCATGATCATATGAAATTCTGCACGGAATTTCGACAGAGTGTACCAAGCGTTCCAAGGACTTTTTTCGTAGATTGTCTCTGCCGAATGCAAAATATTTCATCTAAATTTTGTTTTTGGCTCATAACTCAAAAACGGAATGTCGTATGAGCTTCTCATTGCACACGATTTGAGAGTGGATTATATGCTTTGGAATCATAACAAAACTGTTGATAAAGAAATTGGTTTCTTTAGGAAGTGGTCACTGCAATCACCCCCTATGCTAAAATACACACATTTTGCAATTATAGCTCTAAACTGCTCTAAAATGTCGTTTTTGTCCCATAACTCAAAAACAGAATGTTGTATGAACTTCATATTTCACAGGATTTGGAAGTAGACCATGTACTTAGGAATCATAATACAATTGCTGATAAAGAAATTGGTTGGTTCAGGGAGTGGGCACTGAAACACCCCATACCCCAACTTACACGCATTTAATGACATTTTTATGCTATATCTCAAAACCGAGAAATCGTTTCAAACACATATCTCGTAATTACGGCTCTACGCTGCATGATTCCGAGTTGCCTAATTTATTTTTAAAATTAATATTAAGATTCACCTTCATAGCACTTGTCAGATAGGTGAATGAACGTTAGAAAAAGAAAATTGAGTTTTAATTTAATACTAAAACCGCATGTACGTTACGATTTGTAATGAAGTAAATAATAAACTACGACTATCTTCAGTAGATAGCATTAACTTGTTTTTGACATGATGTAACAACTATCTTCAGCAGATGTGTGCTTCACAAATTTGTGTATGTATAATGTGTGGGGTGTGTGCGTGCATGGTGTAGGGCGTGGGATGTATCTGGGGTATGTTTTATTTTTTTTGTTGGACTATTATAAGATCACATTTAAATCGGAAAGTATTTCATTTGGGAGCTTTTGGGAAAGAAATAAAGAAATGATAAAATAAAATAAAATCAAACATAGAGAAAGAAAGGAAGAAAAAAAGACAGAAAAAATAAAGCCAAAATGTATACTTCATGTATTTATAATAAACAAAAATTTTCACCAGGTTCACCGTCGCAAATAATAAATGAGACAGAAAAAGTGATACCGCCTGGGAATCGAACCCAGACCCTCAGGTTTATAAGACCTCTGCCTTAACCACTTCGCCACGGGAGCTTCGTGATTAAGACGCTTGTAATTTGAACCTATAAGCGGTCACTTCAACTTTTTTTCCACGTTCATGTTTTTATTTATTTAAAATGTCTTTCGTTCATTCTTTCATTGATTGAAACTAAGTATTTTATTTAAAATGACTTTCGTTCATTCTGTCATTGATTCATTATTGATCTTTCTTTCCTTCTTTCTTTCTTTCTTTCCTTCTTTCTTTCTTTCTTTCTTTCTTTCTTTCTTTCTTTTTTCTTTATTTTTAATACGAAGAAAGAAAAAAGAAGCATAGAAATAATGAATTCATACTTTAGCAATGATTCACGCAATTAAAACACGAATAGTCAAATGGTGTAAAGTGTAAACCCATAATGGTAATCTGTAATGGTAAACTGCTGCATTGAACAACGTGCATACTGAGCAGTTTGCCCTGCATTGATATTAATATATACGTATAGATATCTATTTCAATTCAAAATGGTAAACTGCTAACAAATTTCATAAATGCGATCAATGTGTCATTACTTTTGTATTCAAACATTCTCAATTGGTATAGCCAATGTAGCGAACATCACGCTTCATGAGATGCGGCCTAAAAACCATAAAAGGTCGATTTTGGACCATTTTGTCATTATGGTAAACTGATACACTTTGCCGTTTGCACTATACAGCTTTACACTTTCCCGATACCTGACTACTATAAAAGACCAAAACTGGTTACTTCGATTGCGAAATGGCAGCGTGGCGCAACGGCTTAGTCCTTCGACTGGTAATCTTTTGACTATTGATTGATGCGAATGGTTCGAATCCCGTGGTGGTCGATTTTTTTCTTTAAGTGTATTCAATTGTTGTTTTCTTCTTTTTTTTTTTTTTTTTTTTTTCTCACCGCAAAAGCGTATTTTATTATAAATAATATCCAGAAATGAGTTGTTTCAAATTGTCACATCATAATCTTTCTGATTCGTTCGGATAAGCCTATACTCAGCAAACACAGGTTTTACAGAAAACATTTACATGTTGGGTTATATTATAAAGGGTACAGAACGTTTTAATAAAATTCAAAAACATTTTGGAAAACATGCTGCAAAACATTGTAATATTTTTTAAAAACTATATTTGTAGTGTTTTTGAATTATGAGACAAAAACGAGATTTTAGTCATAATTACGAAATGTGTGTAATTTAGCATAGGAGGTGTTTTCAGTGACCATTCCCTAAATAATCCAACATCTTTATCAACAATTTTATTATGATTCAAAGGGATATTATATATTCCCAAATCGTGTGCAATATGAAGCTCATACAACATTTTGTTTTTAAGTTATGGGACAAAAATGACATTTTAGAGCAGTTTAGAGCCATAATTACAAAACGTGTGTTGTTTAGCATAGGGGATGGTTTCAGTGACCACTCCCTAAATAAACCAATTTCTTTATCAACAATTTTGTTATGATTCCAAAGCATATAATCCACTCTCAAATCGTGTGCAATATGAAGCTCATACGACATTCCGTTTTTGAGTTATGAGCCAAAAACGAAATTTAGATGAAATATTTTGCATTCGGTAGAGACAATCAACGAAAAAAGTCTTGAAACGCTTGCGCTTAAATAACGGAAAACTGTCACCCCTCTCCCCGTGCAATGTTGAGAAATACCAAAGTCTTCAGCGGTTTCCCAATGTGTTCCAACATTGATTGTTGGGGAGAGGGGAAGGTTAAATCATTGTTGTAGATGTCATGCTTGTTCCCAGGCAAAATATACATCATTTCCATGATCATATGAAATTCTGCACGGAATTTCGACAGAGTGTACCAAGCGTTCCAAGGACTTTTTTCGTAGATTGTAGGCTTGTTAGTTCTCAGTTTTATGCATATTTATGCTGATTCCAAATATGGTCATGAAAATGTACAATTCTGAAGTTTTTGGATTGAAAATTTTTTTAATTTGTCGTCTGCAGTTGACATCTGCGTAAATAAATGAAATGCTCCTCATGCGATATCATATGGTCTCATACAGGATGGTGGTGGCTCCTCATGCGATATCATATGGTCTCATACAGGATGGTGGTGGCTCATCATGCGATATCATATGGTCTCATACAGGATGGTGGTGGCTCCTCATGCGATATCATATGGTCTCATACAGGATGGTGGTGGCTCATCATGCGATATCATATGGTCTCATACAGGATGGTGGTGGCTCCTCATGCGATATCATATGGTCTCATACAGGATGGTGGTGGCGGCATCATGCGATATCATATGGTCTCATACAGGATGGTGGTGGCTCCTCATGCGATATCATATGGTCTCATACAGGATGGTGGTGGCGGCATCATGCGATATCATATGGTCTCATACAGGATGGTGGTGGCTCCTCATGCGATATCATATGGTCTCATACAGGATGGTGGTGGCTCCTCATGCGATATCATATGGTCTCATACAGGATGGCGGTGGCGGCATCATGCGATATCATATGGTCTCATACAGGATGGTGGTGGCTCCTCATGCGATATCATATGGTCTCATACAAGATGGTGGTGGCGGCATCATTGAAGATCTTTTGAAAACACTGGCTCTTCTCACTCCATAAGACACAGCCCACACTTGATGAAAAGCCATTTCTTGGATCCTTTCATGTCCCATACAACAACTTGATAAGGTGCAGGGCCTCATGCTACAGTATACATAGACGTAAGGATTGCATGCGCAACTACAGAAGGCAAGCCAGAGTGACACCCATTCCAAAGTTGGTGCCACATGTTGATCACCATCTAGTACTAATTCTTTTGCAATTACAACAAAAAACGGCAACCACATGTGCAGCGCAAATATGATCGATGCCACAAGTCCACTCTTAGCTACCCGCCATTCATCGCTAACATGAGTATGTAGATTTTTTAGAAATCCTGAACTTACGGTGAATCCAGATATAAATACATTCAATCTCCATGATGATGTGCGATAGTGTAATGCGGTGGCATAGCTTTCATCATGTTCTATGCCTTCTGCAGTCCCTTCGCAAGAGTCAAACGAGGTTAATATTACGCGGCGTTTGTGACATATCTCTGTCCATTTATGTCGATCTTTTGTGACATTATCTTGAGCGGCGATATGGATTCGGCGATAAGCAAATGCCATCAAAGATAGCGGTGCAAGAAATCCACAAAGAATCAAAACTAGATTATACCTATTGGTAAAACTCTGATTTGACCTTGATCCGATGGTACAGGAATATCGATATGCATGGTAATCGATTGAATCTTGAATGATGAGTGTTGGTAGTGCAAGCATTGCGGCAATAACCCAAACAGAAATCAACATGATATAGCTGTGTGTGCTTGTGATACGTTGATAATAAAGTAGTGGGGTTCTAATGGAAACATAACGGTCCACTGCGATCATAAGAAGAGTGAAAATTGTGGCAGCGAAGAAGAAAACCATCAGGAATCCGGTACACACACACCATCCATTGGAGAACACCCAGTCATCATGAAGAGTTGCAATGACTACAGATGGTATTATCAGAACAGTCATACAGATATTGCACACCGCATATTGTAAGATGAGGCGATTGGAGACCGACAACAAAAACGGTTTTCGTAAAGACGTGACCAAAACTAAAATGTTGCCAATAAATGATGCTAGAAATATCAAAGATAAAGTTATCACACGAAATGTGGTCAAAATGGACAATGAATCGGTGGTTACGTTAAAAAACATGTTGTCAACAGGTTGTCAAAATTTGATTGTATTTATCCACAGATAGAATATCGTATCTTTGCCCTTGTAAAGCGGAACGCCTCAGCCAACCTCCGATTTGTATGAATATTGTGAAAAACTGCGTTTATAGGAGGAGAATTTATTTTTAAAATGGCAAATTGAAAATGGGCTACTGCCTACTAGTATTCCAGTTGAAATCCATACACCCCCTATGGAAGACATAACCTTAATCTGCCACATAGGGAGTGTAGATTGCAAATGGAATCACCCATTCAGTGTCGTCTGCTCCAAAATGGGCTATTCCAGTTGAAATCCATACACCCCTATGGAAGACATGACCTTAATCTGCCGCACAGGGAGAGGGAGTGTAGATAGCAAATGGAATCACCCATTCAGTGTCGTCTGCTCCAAAATGGGCTATTCCAGTTGAAATCCATACACCCCTTATGGAAGACATAACCTTAATCTGCCGCATAGGGAGAGGGAGTGTAGATTGCAAATGGAGTCACCGATTCAGTGTCGTCTGCTCCAAAATGGGCTATTCCAGTTGAAATCCATACACCCCCTATGGAAGACATGACCTTAATCTGCCCGAGAGGGAGTGTAGATTGCAAATGGAATCACCCATTCAGTGTGATCTGCTCCAAAGTTGGGCTATTTCAGTTGAAATCGATACATCCCTATTGGAAGACATGACCTTCATCTCCTACACAGGGAGTGTATATTGCAAATGGAGTCACCCATTTAGGTAACCCCATTTGAAATTCACACTCCCTGTGTGGAAGATATTTCCCAAATCTTCCATAGGGGGTGTATGTATTTCAAGTGGAGTTACCCATTTGTTGCCATCTAATAATAATATAGGAACCATAACTGTAACTAACAATTACTGTATTTTTGCACCAGGTACATTCACAAGAAATAACATTTTGACTTCTTTACAGAACAACACTTAAAATTCTGATTAATTGTAGTCAAATATTATTTCTTTCATAGGAGTGTTGATGGAAATTATGTTCTTTGACGTATGTAGTGTTTATGTAGATGTTAAGTCAATTGGCAGTAAGCTGAACTGAATTAATGTGTTATAAAGGTGTCCTACGTTTATACAAGCAAAATTTGATCTTGTTGCAAATTTGGGTTTTAGTTCAAGTGTTTTTAAACAAAATTAACACAGTAGTGTAGTGTTATAGATTCATGGGTAACGTAACATGTGCACCCGGTTTAAGCAAAATAGAGAGTAGTGTAGAAGTTTAATGAGAGCAATATTGTACCACTTTCATCAAACCAAGTTCATCAATAATTTATTTAACCGATGAGAACTACCTGCCTATTGGCCAGAA
Organism: Amphiura filiformis; assembly: GCF_039555335.1. Lineage (NCBI taxonomy): Eukaryota > Metazoa > Echinodermata > Ophiuroidea > Amphilepidida > Amphiuridae > Amphiura > Amphiura filiformis. The sequence goes on from NC_092629.1 coordinate 26,375,171, forward strand.
AGAAGTTTTCATTATCAATTGGCCCAATCAGCAACATTGTTAGAATAATTTCACCATGCAAAAAAATTGGGGTGAATTATTTCCAAAGCTCCATTCTGATTGATGATTAAAGTGAAGATATCATGTAACTGACCAATCAGAGGCAATGTTAGATCGGCAGGTAGTGCTCAGGTTAAATGTGATTTTCTTCTCCTTTATACCCACTGCATCAATCTGTTTTTTTGATGTTAGAATTTGTATGATAAATAGATGGAGTGAAGACTTGTCTTTAGTTTTTTAAGTTTTAAATTAATACACAATTTGCTACTGTGGCTATTTTGCTGAAAGCCTGATTAGCCGTTCATACTACCTTAATTAAGAAAAAAAATTACGGGGGGATGGAACTTTCAAGTACCTTTTTGGTTTGGGGTTTTTTTTTGCAAATGACCTTAAAATCACCAAAATTGTAAATATTTTGAATATTTGAATTTTGAAATAAAATAAAAAAGCCTGAAATTTTTTGACATTTTGTTTGCCATCATTTGTACAGAAAAAAAACATTTTCCCCAATTTCTTAAAATCTGAGTCAGTCTGGCTCGTAGAGTGGTTTTTTTTTCTTTGTTGCCTAATGCAGTTTTAAATTAATACACAATTTGCTACTTTGGCTATTTTGCTGAAAGCCTGATTAGCCGTTCATACTACCTTAATTAAGAAAAAAAAAAAATTACGGGGGGATGGAACTTTCAAGTACCTTTTTTTTTTTGCAAACGACCTTAAAATCACCAAAATTGTAAATATTTTGAATTTTGAAATAAAATAAAAAAGTCTGAAATTTTTTGACATTTTGTTTGCCATCATTTGTACAGAAAAATAAAAAACATTTCCCCAATTTCTTAAAATCTGAGTCAGTCTGGCTCGTAGAATGGGTTTTTTTCTTTGTTGCCTAATGCAATCTTTTTCTTTTCTTTTTCTAGAACCTAATTTTGGAGAAAAATGTGCAAAACAGCAAAAATGAAATTATGGAAATACTCAGGCTTTGTTGCCATGTTTTGTGAACCATTTTATTTAAGGGAAGGGGTATGAACGTTTGGACATTATTTATTGTGGGACATTAGAGCACATCAGACATATTGCATTGCATTGCGAATTGCATTCTGAATACGAAGAATGTCCTTCTGATATCAAATAATTTTGATTTTTTGAAATTCGCAATGTAATACAAGCATTAAAAATTGATTGAAAATTTTTGATATTTAACAGTACTCGAAGTAAACTTTATAAATCTGATGATTTATACTTAACGTGTATGTAGGTGGGATGAAATGCCGACGATCAATTGAAAATTTTGACCTTTCGTATTGAAGATATGGATTTTTTTCCCCAAAACACCAAAAAAAATTAGGTGTTTTTGGGGAAAAAATCCATATCTTCAATATGAAATGTCAAAATTTTCAATTGATCATCTGCTTTTCCTCCCAGCTACATACACTTTAAGTATATCATTAGATTTATAAAATTTACTTCGAGGGCTGTTGTATATCAAAAATTTGAAAAATATCAAATTTTTATAATTTGTCATGAAATTTGTATTATATCGTGATTTTCAAAAAATGAAAATTATTTGATATCAGAAAGACATTATTCGTATTCAGAATGCAATTCGATACGTCTGTGGTGCTCTCATGTCCCATAAAAAAATACTGTCGAAATGCTATAAACGCTCATTTCAGATCCCTTAAGGATGCACAATTTCAGATCGAGCCGATTTTTGAATCGGGTTCGACTGTTTGAAACCGTATTTCTGTTATACTTGACATATTAAAATTTTGCTTTCTTTGGTGTGAAGTCTGAATCCTACTACTACATCCCTCCCCCTTCCCCACCAATCAATGTTGGGTATTTCTAGGAGTGCATGACCAAAAAAACAACTGCCAACATTGATCGGGGGGAATGGGGGGCATATTTGAAATACCCATGTTAAATTGTTCTAACAAATGACCGGGATTGAAGTTCCAGCTCCTCGAGGGGGTGGATGTGAAGCACGCATGGCTGCGAAGCGGCCAACCAGACGCTTGGCTAGGACTGGTGGATTTTGTAAAGAGAGAGAGCCTATCATGGTCCCTATGCACTGAACAAGTGCAAGTTCAAACTTGGAATCACTCAGATGGAGCCCATATAGAAGAGTGTAATAGCCCCTCTATAATTAAAGACAGAGATAAAAACAATTTATCACGTCTGATGTCACTATCAATTACGATCCTTGATTGGTTTACACAGGTTAATCAGCACGTAAAAGGAAGACCGATCTATCTGGTGCTGATCGTAGAAAAGGAATAGCAGCAAATGGCGAAAAATTATGTACTTTTACAAGGCAAAAAGCAGCTTTTCTAGGCATTGTGGACATGGTGCCTTCACCAAAGAAAGTTTCTTACTATAAAGACCTAACTTTTGAGATGGTTTGCATGTCGAAAGGTGCAAAATTAACAATAAGGCGCCCGGTTATAAATCCGCGTTCAGCAAGTCATCATCACGACACTTGTAAACAAACCGTGCTCGAGTTTGATTGACAGATTACGTCAGACGCGATAAATTGTCTTTATCTTTGTCTTTCATTATAGCTGTGACTTTGTAAGTTGTGATGGTGACTGTCCATTGAAATCATTCAGATGGAGCCCATACAGAAGAGTGTAATAGCCCCCTCTAGCTGTGACTTTGTAAGTTTTTTTGACAGGTCAAAAGGTGAAGGGAGCAAGCATTTTTGGTACATATAATTTAGGCACCACTTAACTATTACACCCTAAAAAGGTGTAGAAACATGCTGGGAACTTATTCTAGTGCTCGCATCATGTGATTAGACAATTTAAGCTTCTAGTTCATCACGCTGAGGTACACATAATTATTGCACAGCAGGGCCTTGTTATCTCTTCACAAATAGCTGATAGTTTAAGCCTATACTTATTAGTCTTTTCCCCGTGTTTCTGCTCTCCTTCTGACTGTCTTCTTAATCGTGTTGGTTCTTTAAAAGATCTTGTTTGCTTGTATATTTTGTTGTAAAGCGCATTGAGGCTCTTCGTAATAATGCGCTATATTAAGTGCCTGTTTATTATTATTATTATTATCAGAGGACACAATTCAATGACTTAAATATATTTCTGAAAGGATGACTTGAATTATGGTACAAAATTGAAGCTGCATGATATCAATAATTATCTATTAGGTGTAAAGGTTGAATTATTATGATTTCATTTGTGATAAAATTGCAATGTAAATATTCCCTGTATTTGCTGGAGTTAAACCTACATTATGTGACACAAAAACTTTGACAAATAAAAGTTTAGCTTTGTGAAAAAAACTTTTGTATAGTAATGACGGGTAATGACAGAGATAATAACATGAATAATACAAACGTGAATAATTCAAGGAATAACCCTTGAGGTCAGGTCAACCCTAATTGCAATTAGTCGTTTTGTTTACCTACATACAGTTATATTCAAATAATCTGTCCGCCAAGACTTACTGGTTCATCAAAGAGAACAAGCTGCTGTGTGCATTTTGTGGGGCGCCATTTTGATTACAACTTTGCCTGGATTTGAAACAAGGTACAACTAACTGTTGAAGTCTACAGTCTACTTTATGAATAGTTTCCATTAAAAGGTAAGATGATAAATGTGCTACAAATATAATATTATATGATCTTTAGGGCTACTAGAGGTGATCACTTGTGGAGAGTTACACGATTGGTTTTGTGTACATGTATAATTTTATGACAACAATTAGGCCTATAGTAGATATTAGGGACTGTGCAATAATTATGAGCAGGGGGATTGTTTATTAGAAGGTAAGATGATATAAAAAGTGATACAAATAGTGTAGTTTGATCTCCAGGACTGACTAGAGGTGATCACTTGAGAAGAGTTACGGGTTTTTTGGAATGTGTATAATTCTATGACACCATAGTAGACATAGGTCTGTGCAACAATTATGAGTGGAGAGGGTGTTTATTAGAATGTAAGATGATAAAAGTGGTATAAGTAGTTTGATCTCTAGGACTACTAGAAGTGATCATTTGAGGAGAGTTGTACAATTGGTTCTGTGGTACATGTATAATTTTATGACACCGTAGTAGACATTAGGGGCTGTGCAATAATAATGAGCAGGGGGAGTGTTTATTAGAATGTAAGATGATAAAAGTGGTATAAGTAGTTTGATCTCTAGGACTACTAGAAGTGATCATTTGAGGATAGTTGCACAATTGGTTCTGTGGTACATGTATAATTTTATGACACCATAGTAGACATTGGGGGCTGTGCAATAATAATGAGCAGGGGGAGTGTTTATTAGAATGTAAGATGATAAAAGTGGTATAAGTAGTTTGATCTCTAGGACTACTAGAAGTGATCATTTGAGGAGAGTTGCACAATTGGTTCTGTGGTACATGTATAATTTTATGACACCATAGTAGACATTAGGGACTGTGCAATAATAATGAGCAGGGGAGTGTTTATTAGAATGTAAGATGATAAAAGTGGTATAAGTAGTTTGATCTCTAGGACTACTAGAAGTGATCATTTGAGGAGAGTTGCACAATTGGTTCTGTGGTACATGTATAATTGTATGACACCATAGTAGACATTGGGGGCTGTGCAATAATAATGAGCAGGGGGAGTGTTTATTAGAAGGTAAGATGATAAAAGTGGTATTAGTAGTTTGATCTCTAGGACTACTAGAAGTGATCATTTGAGGAGAGTTGCACAATTGGTTCTGTGGTACATGTATAATTTTATGACACCATAGTAGACATTGGGGGCTGTGCAATAATAATGAGCAGGGGGAGTGTTTATTAGAAGGTAAGATGATAAAAGTGGTATTAGTAGTTTGATCTCTAGGACTACTAGAAGTGATCATTTGAGGAGAGTTGCACAATTGGTTCTGTGGTACATGTATAATTTTATGACACCATAGTAGACATTGGGGGCTGTGCAATAATAATGAGCAGGGGGAGTGTTTAGTAGAATGTAAGATGATAAAAGTGGTATAAGTAGTTTGATCTCTAGGACTACTAGAAGTGATCATGTGAGGAGAGTTGCACAATTGGTTCTGTGGTACATGTATAATTGTATGACATCATAGTAGACATTAGGGGCTGTGCAATAATAATGAGCAGGGGGAGTGTTTATTAGATTGTAAGATGATAAAAGTGGTATAAGTAGTTTGATCTCTAGGACTACTAGAAGTGATCATTTGAGGAGAGTTGCACAATTGGTTCTGTGGTACATGTATAATTTTATGACACCATAGTAGACATTAGGGGCTGTGCAATAATAATGAGCAGGGGGAGTGTTTATTAGAAGGTAAGATGATAAACGTGGTATAAGTAGTTTGATCTCTAGGACTACTAGAAGTGATCATTTGAGGAGAGTTGCACAATTGGTTCTGTGGTACATGTATAATTTTATGACAGGATAGTAGACATTAGGGGCTGTGCAATAATAATGAGCAGGGGGAGTTTTTGATAGAATGTAAGATGATAAAAGTGGTATAAGTAGTTTGATCTCTAGGACTACTAGAAGTGATCATTTGAGGAGAGTTGCACAATTGGTTCTGTGGTACATGTATAATTTTATGACACCATAGTAGACATTAGGGGCTGTGCAATAATAATGAGCAGGGGGAGTGTTTATTAGAATGTAAGATGATAAAAGTGGTATAAGTAGTTTGATCTCTAGGACTACTAGAAGTGATCATTTGAGGAGAGTTGCACAATTGGTTCTGTGGTACATGTATAATTTTATGACACCATAGTAGACATTAGGGCTGTGCAATAATAATGAGCATGGGGAGTGTTTATTAGAATGTAAGATGATAAAAGTGGTATAAGTAGTTTGATCTCTAGGACTACTAGAAGTGATTATTTGAGGAGAGTTGCACAATTGGTTCTGTGGTACATGTATAATTTTATGACACCATAGTAGACATTGGGGACTGTGCAATAATAATGAGCAGGGGGAGTGTTTATTAGAAGGTAAGATGATAAAAGTGGTATAAGTAGTTTGATCTCTAGGACTACTAGAAGTGATCATTTGAGGAGAGTTGCACGATTGGTTCCGTGGTACATGTATAATTTTATGACAGCATAGTAGACATTAGGGGCTGTGCAATAATAATGAGCAGGGGGAGTGTTTATTAGAATGTAAGATGATAAAAGTGGTATAAGTAGTTTGCTCTCCAGGACTACTAGAAGTGATCATTTGAGGAGAGTTACACGATTGGTTTTGTGGTACATGTATAATTTTATGACACCATAGTAGACATTAGGGGCTGTGCAATAATAATGAGCAGGGGGAGTGTTTATTAGAAGGTAAGATGATAAAAGTGGTATAAGTAGTTTGATCTCTAGGACTACTAGAAGTGATCATTTGAGGAGAGTTGCACAATTGGTTCTGTGGTACATGTATAATTTTATGACACCATAGTAGACATTGGGGACTGTGCAATAATAATGAGCAGGGGGAGTGTTTATTAGAATGTAAGATGATAAAAGTGGTATAAGTAGTTTGATCTCTAGGACTACTAGAAGTGATCATTTGAGGAGAGTTGCACAATTGGTTCTGTGGTACATGTATAATTTTATGACACCATAGTAGACATTAGGGGCTGTGCAATAATAATGAGCAGGGGGAGTGTTTATTAGAATGTAAGATGATAAAAGTGGTATAAGTAGTTTGATCTCTAGGACTACTAGAAGTGATCATTTGAGGAGAGTTGCACAATTGGTTCTGTGGTACATGTATAATTCTATGACATCATAGTAGACATTAGGGGCTGTGCAATAATAATGAGCAGGGGGAGTGTTTATTAGAAGGTATTCAAGGTAAGATGATACAAGTGGTACAAATAGTTCAATATCATTAGGCCTAATAAAAAGATTTGTATTACCCTTTTCGACCGACCCTAAAATCAACAAATGTTTTGAAAATGGTTTGCATGTTTTATTTTGTATAAATCATTTACCATGGTATTTTGTGGTGAAAAAAACAAGAACAAGAGAAAAGAAAAGTAAAGTAAAGCGACTGACCGACCCTGGCTTTGGAGCTCTCAGGCCAATACAATTTTTAGACCTTATCATTCTTGGGTAATCACCATTAATATTATTATTATTTTATCATTATTAAATTCAGATAGATGATGGCAAATTTAAAGCTTATGCAAGTTGTTCTACAAGAGTCTACAAACGTTTTGTGTGATAAATTAAAGCCGAAAAAAATATTGGTATGTCTGCAACAGAACGGTGTACTAGATAAAGATGATGTCCAGAAAATAATGAGTGAAAAAACGGATGCAGAGAAAGTTATAGCATTGCTGGATCAACTACGTTTCAAGCCTGAATCGAAGTATGCTTTATTTATGGAGACTTTGGAGCAAGTAGATAAACAGCTCCATTGGAAGGTGAAAGTCATAGAGAGAAAGCACAATTACAGTAAGTATTTTATAGTAGGGTCAGAATATGGGTTCCTGTGAGTCTAAAGAGGGGGAGAAGTTTTGAAAATGTTTCTTTTTGTACTTTTGAGGGTGCTGAATAAGAATTTTTGGGTCCAACCCATTTTCAAAATGGCTGTCAAAATACCATTAAATGACATCCTACTAATGGGATATATTGACTGAATTTTGTACTTTCGAGGGAACTGAATAAGAATTTTGGGGACATTTGTGGAACTCCCAGTAGAGAGTGGTTTTCAAATGGCTGTCAAAATACCATTAAATGCGATTCTAGAATGGGCTTAGAATATAATGTATTATTGCGCCCATTTTGAAAAACCTCACTCTAGCGGGAGTTGAATCCCTATATTTCCCTAAGGTTGGACTCACAGATACCTATACAGCTATCAAAGAAAAAAATCAGTCGATATACATCCCATTAGCAGACTTCTAGGTATTTAAAAACTGCCATCTAGTGGAGTTCCCAACCTGTCCCAGTGGACCCAAAAATTCTTATTCAGCACCCTTGACAGTGTGAAAAACATTTTCACAACTTCCCCTCTTAAGTCTCCAGGAACCCATATTGTGACCCTAATATTGTTTCAAGTTATTTTAATATAAGAAATGCATGAAACATCTCTTCCTAGGTTGGTATATATATATATTTTTTTATTTCAAATGTAGGTTTTTATGTTCAAGCCTAGGCCCATAAAGGGGATATTTTACCCCTCCCCCCGGCCTGTGTTTTTCAAAGAGGACTTAAGAGCACACATAAATACACTACTTAACAACAACAACTATTGATACCAGGATGACTTAAGCTAATTAAACTTTAAAAAGTTCATTTAGTACAGTCTTAGTTGTAATAATCATAGTCAATAGATATACACTTCTTTGGCAATGGCCTATTCAGTTGAAATCCATACACCCCCAATGGAAGACACTACCTTAATCTCCACTGACACAGGAGTGTGCATTTTAAATGGGATTACTTGAATGGGTGCCTCCTTTTGAAATCTCTTCCCCCTGTGTCTTCCAAAGGGGGGGGGGGGGGTGTATGGATTTCAACTGGAATATTCCAATAGTTTTGAGCAGAGAGTTACAAGTTTCATCATGACCTGGGCTTTTATTATGATCAAAGTTGTCAATTATTTTAATAATTTTGTTCTCAAATATACATATTATTGTTTAATGGATTAGGTAAAATATTTTTGACATTTAATGCCAGTTTCATCAGCAATTTTAGGACCAATACTTACAAAATAATTATTAAAATTTGAAATATCTCGAGGATTAAATAAATTGCCTAATTAAAAAAATGTGTTTGGTTGCAATTATTTTAGTGCATCCAAATATGTTATTAATGGCATGCCAAGTAACTTTCTTTGCTGAAATTTCAAATGATAATATATTTAAATAATGTGTAATATAATAATATTTAATACAGCGATGTTTACAACATTTTAATTTTGGAGTGCTCATGAGTACCTTGTCAATTCAAAGTACTGGGAGATGAATTAGAATTTAAGACTCCTTTGTAATATTTTCAACACATTGATGAGAACATTAATCTAAATTTTGCTTTTTCTTCAATTTCTTCTTCAGATCCACCTGCTGCCCAACAGTGAGTTTACTGAAGTTATTATTAGGCGACAAAATATTCCCCTGTTCTATGGGCCTGACCAATCCAGATCTTGCAAGGGGGAGTTGGTGGGGGTTAGTCGTGTGCAAGTAATAGCAGCTGTTATTTGCCCAAAGTGGGTTGATTTTGATTGACAGTTTTTGAAGAAAAACATACTCAAATATGTTTGCAAAAAAACTCTTCAGATTTTTAAAGCTTTTTATGATATTTTAGGATCATTTATCCTCTAAGAGAAATTCCATACCGACAAAGTGTGTCCACCTGTAGAATAGGGAGGGATTATTTTTGTCGCCCAATGTATATTACTTTTATTTCCATTTTTAAAGTATTAAATGTGATATCAGCGGTAGTTTTGAAAGTGGTGGGGAGCCAGTGGGTGGCGTATGTATAAAATGTAAATAATGTCCGTAAAGCAGTCATCGCTTCGCGCTTGAGCTACGTACGTATGGGTGTCTAGCTAGGGGGGAATGTGTCACCCTCAAAATTGAGAGACTTTTGCAAAATGAAGGCCAACTTAAAGCCATTTGGTGGACCATTTTGGTACTATTATGTAAAATAATTTGAAAAAGTGGAAAATTGGTACAATGAAGGCCAAATTAAAAGCCATTTGTGGGCATGTTTTCAGCTTTTATTGTTAAATTAGAAAAGCTGATCTAATTGTAATTGTAAATGGGATTAATTCTTCAACATTCTGTTCTTGTTTTTTGTTTATTGAGGTTTCTTATTTCTGTTTGTGTTATATGTTTGGTATGTTTGATAGCTTTCTTTTGTGGATGGACACTGTATTATATACTTACAGTGTACACTGTATAAGCATTTGGATCACTATTTTCTATTTTTCTACTTTTTTTTCAAATTTATTTTATTTATAATATAGTTATGGTGACTCTGCTGAAGCTACAAATCAGACTTCAGACCAATCTGACTTATCTGGCAGGTATGTATAAATCATGTAAACATGGAAGTGGGGTTCTGATTGGCTAATTGAATCATGTCATCATCACATCGGCACCTCATTCACCAATTAAGCTGTGACCTACAATCTTGGAAAAAAGTACTTGGAACGCTTGGCACACTCCGTCGTAATCCGTGCAGAATTTCTTATGATCATGGAAATGATGTATATTGCGCTTGGGAACAAACATGACATCTACAACAATGATTTATCCTCCCCCCTCACAATCTATCAACGTTGGACACATTGGGAAACCGCTGAAGACATTGGCATTTCTCAACATTGCACGGGGAAAGGAGGTGACAGTTTTCCGTTATTTACATGCAAGTGTTCCAAGACTTATTTCCAAGATTGTAGTTCATTTGACGCGATAATCAGGAAGACCACTCAGACACCGCTGAAAGACCTTGCTGAATACTAAAGTATCAAAAGTCAAAACCTCTTGTAGACTATTCCTTGGTTCCATTCGCAAAATGTTCATGATTTTTCACATTTTTCTTCATGTAATAATGACTTATGTTAAAGGTTGTTTGAAAGTTTTTGCCAATCATGCTTAATGTTTCAGCCAACAGTCGAATGAAAAGGAAGATATACTGATTCGGACATTTACAAAATGGGCTAACACACACTTGAAAAGTGTCAATGAGGAAGTGGACAATTTGGAAGAAGACTTCTGGGATGGACCTAAACTGACTGCCTTAATTGAAGTTTTGGTGCAGAAAGGTACAGTAGATATCAAAATGTCTTATATGTGTATCAGAAGTAATCATTTTTTATTCAATGGACAATTTTTAGAACATGACTACATGTACAGTTTAAAACATGGTAGAAATAGGTACTTTCCAGGCTCACTGCATCTCCAGCGGGAACCACGAATTAAGCACACATCACATCGTAGGAACGAGACTTCCAGTTCCCACAGGATATGCTGTGAGCCTGGAAAGCACCTGTGATCAAGATGGCATACCCTGCTATCGAAAGCTAATTATATAAGAAACATGAGTTTTAAATCATTGAATTTGTCTATCAAAAATTGAATAATTTCATGAACAATCCATAGTTGAAACTATTCAATGGTAGAAACAGTTGCAAAAAATGTAAGGGTGCTATCCTACATTGTCTAAGATCATAGCTAAAAGGTTCGTGACCCGATCGAAAAGCCTCATCCCCCATTTTTTATTCATCAAAACTGTGATTTTAGTATCAAAAGAATGTTAATATTTTTCTAATTACCCCAGTGAAATTTAATGCCTGAGGTATGTTTGTTTTAAATAGTGTGAATGTAGTGATTTGAAGTTACCACACCGGAAGTGTTGTTAATATCCTATGGGGCATTGTTATACACGTTTCTGCATCTATTGTTTTAAATAGAATAGAGAACATGAAAAATCGGACCATGCCTCTTTAATTAAAATTAATTTGCAATTATTTATTCCTATGATATTAAGCATGTAAAAAAGGAGGCGAACCTGCATATAAGCAGTGAACGGAGTGTCCATATCTCTATCATTGGTCATTGGATCAGACTCCTTCATGTAATGTTACTGTAGAGGGATCGATCGCTACACCTCCACAGTGAATATGTTACCTTCACAGCATAAAGAATGCCGGTACCCATACACCTGGGTATAGTAATTATGAGGTAAAGCACCTTACTCAAGGGCACAAAATGCATGGCCACGGCAGGGTTCAAGCCCAAGCCCACAATCTTATGATCATGATAAAGGCCTGTACTCTACTGCTAGACCAAATTTTCGTTAAATTTGAATTACGTTCTGGTGTACGTAATTCAACATAGTGGCCTATGGAGCAGTGTAATACACATAATCATTATATAACTCGCAAACGCAAAATCGGAATCAACTGAAATTTTGGGATTAAGCTTTTTTCATGGATATGTACTGAAAAATGTCATAACAAGAGGATGCTAAGATCACAAAATACTCCTTTAAGCATTCTAAGTATAAATATGTAAAAAAAAAAGGTAAAGGAGACGATCCTGTATAAACAGTAATAAGAGTGCCCATCTCTCTTTCATTGGCGATTGGGCCAGACTCCTCTTTGTAATGTTGCTATAGGAGGATCGCTACACCTCCTCCACAGCGAGTCTGTTACCTTCCCAGCATTTAAGAATGCCGGTACCCATTTATACACCTGGGTGGAGAAGAGTAATCGAGATAAAGTGCCTTACTCAAGGGCACAACACGATGGCTTTGCCGGGGCTCGAACCCGCAACCTTCCAATTGAATACCTGAGTGGAAGAAGGGCCCAACTCCAATTTTTTACAAAAACGAGTTAGACCCAGCATTTTATTGCCAGCAGATTGTTCTTCCTTGTGTGTGAAAGATGAGCCAAAATCCACTCTCTAAATGGTCTTCCACGTACAATTAATCATGGTTTTCATGGAAGAAAGGCCCAAATCCATGGAGTTATTATTATATATTTGCAACACTTATTATTATTTACAGGACAGAAAGAGCTGGATCCAGTTAATCAAAAAACAGTGATGCTAACAGTGATGCAGCAACTATTTTTAAGTTTTACAACATTTGGGAGTAAAGCTAATGCTTCCCAGACGAAGGAAAGTAAAAGAGACCAGTTGCTTTCCTGGGTGCAGGAGCAGATTCCAAGCTGCAGTATCACAAATTTTACTAGTGACTGGACTCATGGAAAAGCTATTGGTGCTTTGGTGAATAAATTTGCTCCAGGTAAGTAACCTAAATGTTAACTAGTTGTCTTATAAGATTCTTATTGCAGCCGTCTGCACAGGTACACCGTCGCCAAGGTATCTGGTGCACACAAAGTACCCACATAGTACCAATGCTGCTACCTACAAGCAATAGTACTGCTAGTACCAGTGCAATAGTACTGCACTGGTACTAAGCTGGTAGGCCTACTCCCCTGGTACAAAATTTATTACCCCTGATTTGCGACAGTCGGGGGTAATTTAGCTTCAGTTTTTTAAGGATCTGTCCACCCCGACTGTCCACCAAATGCTAAAGTTTGTTTGGCTTTTAATTGGCGAAAATTATTCACCATGACCTGTTTGAGATATTTATTTATACATGTAAGTTTGATATGAATATCAAATTGATTTGATATGAATTTTTAAACACACACACATGAAAGTGTATTTTCTATGTACAGGGGAAAGAAGAATCACACATCGCATATAGCACAATTAAACATAAAATTACAAATAGAAACATGACATGCATAGACAGATATACCAGAGTTAAGACTCCGGAAATACCTGCCTGTGATAGGATTTGAACCCCAGACTTCTCGCTTGCAGGGCGAGCGCTCTTATTACTGAGCTACATACTCGCCCTGATTCTTCTTTCCCCTCTAAGCCTATATATTAAGAATGACTATTAAGCATCATTAATTTTATCTTGTGCGCTAGTTTATAATGTTGCTATGCTCCAGTGTATGATGCTTAAGCCTCTTCCCCTGTTCATATTTTCTGTGCTTTAGGCAAATTGATATCATATAAGAATAAGAACCATTTAATAATAATTAGATCAAGTTTAGTATGATGTTAAAAAACTTTGAAGTTGAATATTTTCAACATTATACATATTTCCCTTGATCGTATCACATATTAGAGGAAAGCTTTTATGATTATGATCATCAAGCGGTCACTTTTCTTTAGACTTTATTGTAATATGATTGGAAATAAAGTGTTGAAAATATTATGTTTTTTGTTGTTATTTCATTCGAAAATCAGGAGCATGTTGTGACTGGGAATCTTGGGAAGAAGATTATGCTACACGGAATATAGAAGAAGCAATGAAGATGGCAGAAGACTGGCTTCAAGTAGCACAGGTTAGGTTATGCAATATTCTTGAAAGTGATATCTTGAAATTAGGTGCAAGACATGCAATCTTGAACTGGATTGAATTTGACAGTTTTTGAAAATTGTTACAACTTTCAAGCTTCTGATGATTTAGAAGGGTCTCTTCCGTGTTTAATTTGTTTGATAAATTTAGCTAGGATAGAGAGTCAATCGGAGGTAGATAATTCAATTTATAGAACTCATACAAAGATTCTTGTCATTTGATTGGTCAATTACTATTGATTAATATAATGATGTATATTCATACGTAGCGGTAAATGTAAATAGAAAGCAAATTTATACTTCTACGCTACTCAAATTTGGTACACTCACCGGAGCGCTTTCACCGGGTTAACCGGCGTCTTCAGCGGATGTTATTGCTCTGCTCTTGTTGTTGCTAGTGATGTAGTACTAGGACACCTCCGATGACGTCGCAGATGTTGATGACGTCAAACTTGAAAACAAAACTGAACAAGAAAAGCAATCTGGTGTCGTGTACAGCATCCCTTGCAAAGACTGTGACTCCCTATACATTGGCGAGTCTGGACGCAAGCTTGAAAAGAGGCTAACAGAACACAAATCTAAAGCGGCCAGTTCCAAGTCAGCAATTAAGGAACACGTCGACAGGAGCAAAGAACACCAGATTGACTGGGAGAACGTAAAAGTGTCAAGGACTTCCCTCGCAGGGTCTTGGAAGCAATCCACATCAGAACTAAAAGACCCAGACTGAACCGTGACAAAGGGTTGGACATCGACCCTACTGTCTGGGACAACCTCCTGACCCCTGGAACCAAGGGGCGGCACAACATCTTCAAGTTTGGCGTCATCAACATCTGTGACGTCATCGGAGGTGTCCTAGTACTACATCACTAGCAACAACGATCTTCAGACGCCGGTTGACCCGGTGAACGCGCTCCGGTGAGTGTACCAAATTTGAGTAGCGTAGAAGTATAAATTTGCTTTCTATTTACTATTGATTAGTTTTGCTATTTTTTGCAAAAGACTATTGTTAAGCACGAGCGTATAGCATGCATTGACCCCCTTGACTCGCCAATTCTAGGTGTGGGTGTTACTTCTAAAACAAATATAGTGTAGATACTTATTTCGTCTTCCTTGTTTTCAAAATTAGTGAAAAAAAGATTTATATATGAGTTAATACAAATATTGAATGTTTTTATTTCATTCCGTGTAATATGAACTGACTCAGCAAAGCATCGTTGAATGGAACAGTCCATATTTCACCTCATGACAATATTCTTACCATTGTCCTCATAAATATTTGTATACTGAGTAAGTAATCATTTGTACTTTCATATTCTTTTTATTGCTATATCTCAATAGGTTATCACAGCAAGTGATATGCAGAGTGGAAAAGCAGATGAAATATGTGTGATGGCATACCTTGCTCAATTTTGTTTATGCACTGAAATTGAGGTATGTATGATCTTCTACAACACTTCTAATCTTGTATTTGTGTATGTATTTAACCATATTGGTTAATGACTGAATAGTATTTGTAATGATATATACTGTACACAAAAAGTAACCTATACACTTAAAACAAAATCCATTTCTTAAGACACTAAATTAGAAGATAAGATGGTAGGTAGATGGATTATTTTTTTCTGTGTATTTGGCAAGATACAACTTTTGTTTTTACACAAGTTGGGAGTGAATCATGCACTTAATAGTATGAAAAGAGGAAAGGTGCCAGGAACAGACAATGTGATTCTTGATACAATTGTGGAAGGAGGAGACTCCATCACAGGAGAGCTTGCCAAGCTTTTCACAGCTTGTATCAGGCAGGAAAAGGTACCACAACGATGGAAAGAGGCAAATATGGTCATTCTCTTCAAGAAAGGAGACAAACGAGACCTCAAAAACTACAGACCCATCAGCCTGCTCTCAAATGTGTACAAGCTTTTCACAAGATTCCTAACCAACAGATTGGAAAACACTCTAGATAGTAACCAACCCAAAGAGCAAGCAGGGTTCAGAAGTGGCTATTCCACCATGGACCATATACATACCATCAATCAACTGAAGGAAAAATGTCATGAGTATAATCAACCTCTCTGCATGGCCTTTATAGACTATGAAAAGGCATTTGATTCCATTGAAACAAGGAACGGAACATGTTTATAGGGATCACCTACAAAGACAGAAAGACAAACAAATGGTTAGAGATCAAACAAAGACTCAAGACATCTTGGAAACAGCCAAACACAGGAAATGGAATTGGGCAGGGCCCCGGGGGCAGGGCATATCACCAGAAGAACAGACAACAGATGGACTACAGCAATTACTGTATGGAGACCGATGGTGGGAAACAGAAACCGGGGAAGACAGTGCAAGAGATGGAGAGACGAGATAGATCAGTACTGGGGAACAGTAAATTGGTTCAGCAAGGCAAGAGACAGAGCTACCTGGCGGAGACATGCTAAGGCTTTCGTCCAGCAGTGGACCGACAATGGCTGATGATGATGAACTTTATTTCCTCAACTTATAGTAATTTGAATACTTCAGAAGTGACAAAAACTAACATTGACTTTTCCCTAGCAGCATGCAGGTATCAAACATAGTGAGCATTCATCTGTCAGGCTATAATGAACCCGTAACAAAAGGATGCAGAAACCGCCTTGAAGAAGAAAATATCAAAATTTGTCACTTTCAAATTCTAACTTTGCCATTCAAATGCGTATATAGCTTAAGTTATTAGTGTACGTAGAACAAAGTACGCATAACAAAATTCTCCATCTATATCGACCACTTTATTTTGTAATTTAGTTCTAGAAATAGCTTTGTGTTTAGTGTACGGTTACATTTTGTATTCAGTATACTTCTATTAATTTGTTTTGTCTTGTATGTTTTATTTGTTTCGATCATTATACATATTATTAAGGTGAATGCCCAAAATTATCTGGCAAAAATCGCTTATCCCCCCTTTCAATGCATGTGGCTGATATTCTTTGGCCTGACAACAAATTCTTGCCCCCCCTATTTCATCGAGAGGTACACATAATTATTACATCACCCCATAGTGAAACATGTGATTTAACATTTTTGAAAAACTTTGATAATTAATTTTTGAAAAAATATATATACTTTGTGAATTAAGAGCATTTTTTTAAACAAAACCAAAACTTTCACTCGCTATTGATGGTTTCTCCTATCATGGTTGATAAGCACCATCAGAATTGTTGTTTATCATTACTTCTGGTTGGAAAATGCACCTTCTACAGTCCGGATATGTCCAACCATAAGTAAGGATCAACAACTATCATTCTGATGATGCCTATCGACCATAATAGGCAAAACTGTCAGTAGTGAGTAGAAGTTTTGGATTTTGCTCAAAAGAAATTTTATCAACAAACCTGATGAACCTATTTTGTAATATACATGTACTTTGTGAATTCTAACCATTACATTATTTACAGTCTGTCTGAATTTAGGCTGTGTAATGGTATAATTAAATATGATTACATTGCAGGTACCAAGTGGACCAAGAAAACCTGTTGTAAATGAACTGAATATTGGAACTACAGAGATGACAGTAAACTGGTGCCATAAACCAAGACCAGTAATGCAGCCTGTACAGGAATACCAGGTGGAGTATGTAGAGGGTGCAGGTAGACGTGCAGGTAGACCAGCTGGTCACTGGAAAAAGCATCCCGATCAAATTCCTCACAGTATATTTACCTGTACAGTAAAGAATTTAGAGCACTACCAAGAGTATGGCTTTTGTGTACGAGGTCTGCATGATGGTTCCAAGTATGGGCCCATAAGTCCTCTTTCTGATTTGGCCATAACAACACCAAACCTTGGTAAGTTACATGCATTTGAAGCAGTTATATTATATATAAAGTTAATTTGTTTAAAGCCATCACTTGAACAACAAACATATGTGGAAGTGAGGGTCTAACTGAGCAGTAATGTGTAGTCCTACATTAGGGTGTATTATAAGACTATCCATGTGCTCAAGGTGAAATTTACACCTACTCATGTTACTGTTTTACCATTTTCCTGAGAATCAGAGAATTCCAATCTGTAGCTTTAAAGTAAGATGTTCCAATCATCAAACTTATCCCCATTTTAACAATATAGAACATTATTTGCAGTCTGTCTGAATTTAGTCAGTGTAATGGTTATGATTACATAATTTATATTGCAGGTACCAATTGGAACTACAGAGATGACAGTGAAATGATGCCAAGATTGTGATTTCGGTATCAGAGGAAATAAACATTTTTCTCAATATGTTCCCCAGTGCATCAAATGTGGGTTAACCGTAGAACTAAAGTTTTTCATCCGTCATTTAAAAAAATGTGCATCTTTACCCCAAACGACTTAAGCTAATCGTAGATCCATCTTAGTGACAAGATTTTTACTCCAACACCTTACGTCTTTTTCCGTGCTAGCCATCCATGCACCCAGATACTTGAAGTCCCTCGCCTCTTCTAGTTTGGTGCCATTGTTTGTCTGGATAGATATCTTTTGACCATGGTTGAAAGACATGAACTTTGTTGTTGAAGCATTCATTTTGAGGCCAACCATTCCAACAGATGATTCAACCCTTTGCAGTAACTCTTGCGCTTGGTGGATTTTCTCTGACAGTAGGGCTATGTCGTCTGCAAAGTCTAAATCTGTTAGCACTTCAGGTCCGATTCGTCTGCTTCTTCTCTTCTCCAGCTGGAATCCAAGCTGCTCTTCTTTGCCTTCGACTGCCTCCCTCAATGCATAGTCCAATACCACCACCAAGAGGTATGGGGTAAGGGTGTCTCCTTGCAGTACTACACCAGCAAGAATATCAAACAGTTCAGTTTCTCCATATATGGCGAAACTACTTTTGCCTTAATCTTTGTACAAGTTGCTATACCTTCCACAAATTGATAAGGGATTCCATAGGCTTTGAGAATTTGCAGCATCTTTCCTCTATGAATGGTATCAAAGGCTTTCCTGAAGTCTATGAAAGTTATTATTGCAGGCAGGTTTTTAGCTTTCACTCCTTCAATGATTCTCCTTAGGGCCAGTATGTGGCTTACTGTTGTTCGCCCAACCCTGAAACCATTCTGGCTGATCCTAAGAACTTTGTCTACTTCAGGATCTGTTGAGAATCATATTTTTAGTGAAAATCATATTTTTGGCCATAATGACCTTTGACCCAGAATTGGTCTTGTGACATTTGTGCCCCAACCCAATGGTTCTTGTGACCAAATATGGCCAAACTGGCCTGAAGCATATGGCTATGATGGCTCGTTATAAGATTGACAGAAAGCAGAATTGACTTAAAACAGTATAATCACAACAATCATGTGATTGTAAAAATTGTAAATATGCGATAATAAGTAGACAGATACCAGTCAAACTTGGCAGATGTTTATTGCAGTGGCGTAGCTAGGGGTTTTGGCGCCCAGGGCTAAGGATACATAATGGCGCCCCCTTTCCACACGCGCGAACATTTGCACAAATAGGGCCTAATTAATTTTGGTTATAATTAAGTTGAATATCGGTCTTAAATTGATCTTTCAAATGATTTTGTGCTGAAATGCGTGTGAAGCGTGCAAAAAGTTTGACTTTCATAGCTATAAGGGGGCGCAGAATCGATGCTGAATTGGTCAATTCGGTGCCCCCCACAGGTGGCGCTCAGGGCACATACCTCCTGTGCCCTCTTCACTTTTCAATGTTTCTGTCATTGTCAAAATTTCATAGTATAAACTGTAGTTTGCATATAGTTATTATTACTTATTATTTCGGTATGTTTTTATTACAGACTTGAGCAACATTAGATATATACTTATGGAAGCTACAGAAAAACTCTGCGGCTATTTGGATCCCTATTATGTCATTGAAAACATGTATGCACGGCGCATGCTCTCCTTTGCTGACAAGCAGAAGATAAAAAGCATACAAGCTTTTTCCGAAAAGGTTGATTTTTTGCTGCAAACATTGAGGCGAAAAGAGGCAAAAGCATATTTTGTTTTTATGTCAGCACTGTGTAAAGAACGTGATGATTTATTCAGGGAAGTTGTTAATATAGAATGTGAATTTACCAAAGGTAAGAAGTTCCTTGTTTTATAAATTTGTTAAGTCATACACTACAAGATTCCTATTGGGGCCGCCTTCACAGGTACACTGTCGCCAAGGTACTTGGCTGGTACTGTGTAGTACCAGGGTAGTACCAGGGTAGTACCAGGGCAGTACCAGTGCAATACCACCGCTGATGGGTCCTGAGCAGTAGCACCATTGGTACTATGTGAGGTACTTTGTTTGCACAAGTCTGCTATCTTGAAGACGGTGTACCTGTACAGGCGACCGCAATATGAATCTTGTAGTAGTGTATGAGGATACTTCTATTCTATACTTCTATACTTATATAATTATAGGAGTGTATGAAGAGTTATATTTGTATATTTTTGGTAAAACAGTTTGTATAGGGACCTGCTTGGAAAGCAGTGTTAGTCACTGAATGCAGTTTTACCCTTGATAAAGATAGATTAAAGCCATATTATAACATTTGCTGAGGAAGACGCCCTCACTGAATTTTTAAAATTCCTTTTTTACACGATTAAATTGTACTTTATTAAACCAATATACCCTGCAAAAATCAAGACTCTAAGTGCTGTAGTTTTGTCAAAATCCGTGATTTTGAATTAAAGGCTGATTCAGCGCTTTATCATTACGATGGAATTATTAGTCGAACGCATACACGATGTTCATAACATACAGTACGTCCACGGCGTGCGGGACGGTGATATACACAACAAAGGGTCGTACCACAACATGACCGAAGAGAGTAATGCGTATTGGCGACATGTGCGCTGGTAGTAAATTCCAATTTTCTTTGCTTTGCCGTAGTTGTTCGGCTCAAAAATAAAAGGGATATATCTGACAGTAAAAGCTAACATTTTATGGCAAAGAAATGCTAATCTATTTTGTTTGAAAATGTTATAATATTGCTTTAAATGAATAAATAAATAAATAAATAATTCTACCCCAAAATATGGGAATGAAATTGTATTCTTATTGTGATAATTGCAGCACCAAAGCTACACTCTAAATTTAGCCAACCAAAAGCTTTAGAAGTGACCAAAGGAGATGGACCAAGAAAAGCTAATGTAGTACATGAACCACGTAAGAGGCCTAGGCCTAAAGGTAAGACGGTGAGACTTTTTTTTTTTCATCATGTACTTACAATTGAACTCTTGAGGTTGGTGGCCCACTTGTATTACAGTGTAGATATGCTAAATTTAAAATTGGGGAAATGCTCTTGTTCTTTGCTAGGATAATTGCATTTCTATTGGCTATTTCATTGCTATATAAGTATTATTTTTAATTTGTACTTATTGTCTGATTTATATTGCCTGATCTGGACCTCTTGAGAGCTTACCAGAATAATAATGAATGAATGAATAAAATGATAGTGTCGAATGCTGCAGATAGGTCAAGCAAAACAAGGAAAATAACATTTTGCCTATATATTCATATCATCCAATATATCGCTATGGTTTATTATAATTATTCCCCAAGGGAATTGTTCAAACCAGTATCCAACATTATGTCTCTCATCTATCCTATAGGTAATGAAAATACAGTGCCAGGAGCGGCCCCTAAACGAACACGTTATGGTAAGACAATGTTACTTTCAAATGTGTCTACGGTAAAACCAAACCTCTTCATAGTTTGTGAAAACAAAATCGAGAGGACTAATATTCTGGGGTATATAGATTTCAAGATGAATGAATTTATGTTATTTTTATTGTCTCACGTGAACACATGTGTCGTATCAACATTCATGGTAAGTATGTTTATTTAGCTACGTCTCAACAAGTAACAAGTATGTCATCTTTAATTTCGCCTATGGCAGAAATGCTATTTTGTATGTCAGACTAACATGAACATATGAATAGATACCCCTGAGGTAATGAATAAATCGGACCTGGTAAAACACATTTTAAAACACCACTGAACTTAGTATTTGGAGTGCATTAAAAAATTATCAATACACTCTCAACATCTCAAATCTATTTTCCAATTGGCTATAAACTTAATGCTAGGAGTGTATTTATTGCAAAATAATATTTTTCCGACAGATCTTTGTAGCGCAAGTCCAAACTATACGGCTCTGTTCAGTATATGCCATCAATATGAACCCAACAAGTGAACCCATCGTGGGTGGTCCTTACTTTTAGACCACCCTGGCTATATATGGACTAATTTTTTTACTTTTGCATCTAGATTTAATTTTGCATCAGGGTTAAACATTTGGAGTACCAATGTACCACTGTGTTAGGCCCCATATTTTTCACTATATACGCATCACCTGTTATTGTAATTGCTCGTCATCATAACTTGAATGTTCATACTTATGCAGATGATACGCAGCTTTACCTTTCTTTTGATGTAAACAAACCCAAAAATGAAGACTTAGCTCGTCAGCGTATTGAAAACTGTATTTCTGATATACGATCATTTCTGATATACGATCAACTTAATGATGACAAAACTGAATTGCTCATAGTATCTTCCAAAAACTCTCAAAGTAAGATTCAGCGTAACAGTATTCAAATTGTATCTTCCACTATATCTTCTTCAAACAGTGTGCGAAATTTAGGCGTGTGTTTTGATTCTACACTTTCAATGGATAATCATATTAAAAAAGTGTGTCAATCTGCTTATTTTCAAATCCGGAACCTACGTAGTATTCGGAAACTTCTATCAAAGGATACTGCCGAAATACTACTTCACGCCTTCATTACCTCGGCGCTTAGACAATGGAAATGTTCTACTAAATGGAATTACTGAACAACAGCTTAGAAAACTTCAACTTGTACAGAACTCTGCCGCACGCGTTTAGACAAACACTCGCAAATATGATCATATCACACCTATTCTTATGAATCTTCACTGGCTTCCCGTACGTGAAAGAATTGTATTTAAAACTCTTCTCACATGGAAAGGATTAAACAACATTGCACCTTCTTACATCACTGACCAGTAGCATAGCCAGCGGGGGGGCAGGGGGGAGGGCAGAGTGCCCCCCTGAAAAAAAAAAAAAAATGAAAGAAAAAAGTGCCCCTCTGATAAAAAAAATAAAAGAGAAAATGAGGAGGGCAAAGGAAAAGAAAAAGGGCAAACAGCCCTTTTTCTACCAAAATTTAGCCCGATCATGGGCCAAAAATACAAAATTGTAAAGATAAAGCCCTTTCAATCCTGATAATGGGCAAAAATAGTGTAAAATACCAATTTTTTGAGCGCTACACACGCACATCGTCCCAAAAAAGCCTTTTTGGGAAGCTCGAAGACATACATTCTCTATTTATTGTATGATGCAACTGTAATTTTTTTCGTCTGTGCCCCGACCAAAAAAGCTGGCTACGCCACTGTCACTGACCTTCTCGTTCCATACACACCTGCATGCACTCTAAGATCGTCAGTCAGATTTCTATTAAAAATTCAACGATCTAATTATTCTCTGAGAGACCGTGCTTTTTCTACTGTTGCACCAAAACTTTGGAACTCGCTTCCATATAATCTAAGACAATCAATTTCTATTGATCAGTTCAAATCTGTACTCCAGACTTTCTTATTCGCTGTCGTAGTGCACGTTAGTAACCATTGGTTACTGCTCCAAGCCTGGGGTCATACACCAGTTCTGAATTTTGATATGCCATAGGCTTTGTGTTGTGATCATTTCGATTAGTGGTTTATAACAAAGAAAGCGTGATCCAGTTGACCTGGCAACGGTCATATTGTAACGTGCATTACGACAGCGAATTCAATGCTGGGTATAATGTCAACTAATGTTTGATTAATATCATGCTTATATACTGCTCTGTACTTTTTGTTTTACATGTATTAAGGATTCTTTGGTTCACATTGATTGTATTTTGTATGAAATTGTATTGAGCTAACAATTTGGATAGTTGATTTGTTTTAATCAGCTATACTTTTTGTTAACTTTGTTTTCATGTATACTTGTATGTGTATCTTGTTTTTTGCGCCTTGGATTAGATTTAATTTTCTAGATAAATGGCGCATTATAAATGCTTATTTATTATTTATTATTTTTATTAAACAGTTGCCAAACACTAAATGGTGTCAAAGTGTAATGTAATGGAAGGAGGGCAGAGCAACGATAAATGAGGCAAATTATGGGGTTAAACCAAGGTCACACAATTTGATGCCGCATTTGCTACTAAAAGCTCTAAATTTACAACGATTTATACCAGTATATAAAATTTGGTGCATTTTCAAAAGTGGCGAATCAAAATGATTACTCAGTTGGAATTCTGTGTATGGCCAAGCTCGTTTAATGTCTGCGTACAGCCCCTGTCGACTCTCCCAAGTACCTGGTTTATTCTATTGTTAATTTAAAATGCATGGATTGTTACAATGCTTTCTTCTAGGTCATGATGTGATCGATATTACCAGGCGGTGGTTTCAGGCTATGCCAATGGTTCTGCTCTGCAATTTACCTCTACAGTTCTGCGTGCTCCTCTTTTAATTTACAATTTTGCAAATGTACTAAATTTCATATACTGGTATCAATCTTTATCAATTTAGAGGTTTTGTGGCAAAGATGGTTAAAGAGCTAACAAGATGCTGCACATGACTGCGTCAATCAAATTGTCATCAGGTTTAGACTTATGACGGGTTATACATAAGTGAGTATTTTCTTTTTGTGTTGTGTTTGGGTATCAAATGCTGTGGATAGGTCAAAGAAAACAGCATTTTGCATATCAACAGCATCCAATATATCGCTATGTATCAAAGTAGGTTTATTATAATTATTCAAATAACCGGTATGTTTGTTATAATATAGCATTCACTGAACCAGTATGCTAAAAGTAATAGAACATCATGTCTCTCATCTATCCTATAGGAAACAAAGGTACAGCTTCAGAAGCGGACGTCCCTAAACGAACGCAATATGGTAAGATCATGTTCCATGTTACTTTCAAAATTAAAAATATGTCTGTAAATCAAGCTGTAAGACTGAAAGAGACTACACACAACAGTTTCCCGGGAAAGTGGATCAGATGCTCAGATCGGATGAAGTCCTCCGATAAGATGGATGAGATATTAGTAAGTAGTAACTTGTTGGTTTTATCAATCAAAAATTGCCAATTGATAACCTCTTGTTATTTTGTGAACGCAAAAGGACTAATAATTTCCGATCCTTGCATATATTAATTGTGTCTCGCATTGTCTCTGGGTGAAGCATATAGGCCGTCTTCATTATTTAGATTTTAAGAAAAACAAATTAATGTTATTTCTATTGTGTCACCTGAACAAGAAAACATTTTTTCTTCACGGGAGTGACTCAGTTCTTAGCGACAGCTATGGTGGTTGAAATCAGCCCTTGCCTGATCCTTCTGGTCCTCAAAGTCTGACTTGCACGAAGGAGGTAGGCTTGAGTGACCACTTATAGGTTGAATTCCCAGTCTGCCTAATCATGAAGCTCCCGTGGCCAAGTGGTTAAGGTACTGGTCTCGTAAACAGGAGGTCCTAGGTTCAATTCCCGTGCAGAATCACTTTTCCTTTTTTCTCCTTTAATCATGGCTCCACGGCAAAACTGATAAAATTTAATCATAGTTTACTTATTTCCGTCGAAAAAAGACACCGTTTTCCATGTTAATCATAGTGTTTTAAAGAATTTGTGTATACTTTCTCTTTGTGCTGTTTTTTGTTGTATGTAACTGCTGCCTTTTGTAAAACCATTTGTTGTCACTCTTCGATTAAAATGATGTTATTTATGACTTGGTCAGTAATGGCTAATTCATAATGTAGTGGTTATTTAAATGATTTACGACATGTTACTATTTTTTTATGATTCTCAGACATCAAAATAAAAATGGATCTTCAAGGAGGCCCTGTAGACCACCTGAAAATGATTGATACAATCTTCTCACAGATGTTAAAGCCTCAAATCTTGTCCAACCTAGTCAACAATACGTTCAATCCTCTTGGCTGTACATTGGTGAAGTTCATTACAATTCCTGCTGGTTCTATCCAGTATAGTGTCCAATGTGCAGATGTAATAGTTCTGAAAGATACTTTCCAAAGTACTGAAGACAGCTCTTTGGACAAACAACTGGATAGGGCATTGCTTACAAAGGACGTAATTGGTGAAGAAGAGGGTATAAAAATTAAGACCACTATAGATGAGGCAGAGTTCAAACAGGCTGAAGGAAAACTTGTGAAATTGGGTAAGAAATATTTAAAGCTAATGCTAAAAATATCCTTATAGGATATGTATTCGCTTCCCTCTTTATCTCTCTCTTTCTGTGTTTTCTCATTTTTTCTCAGTCCATATTAACCTTTTCATTCTTCCTGTTATGTCCTAGTGTTGTCAGTTAATTTCCTTTTATCTGATTTATGGTGTATGGGCACAATGAATTTGATTGGATAAGGGTCTGGTACCCCAATAAACGCAGGATCAGTGTGATCACGCCATTCAAGATAATGGCACGAGGAGAGAGCATGACAAAAGTTAATCAATCAAATAAATCCTTTTAAAACAAGTTCAAGACATTTTACATATTCCTTTTTATGTCTGAATGCTAATTTAGCTAAGATGATCAACCAACATCTCAACACTTCCCCCTCCCGTATTTTAATGCCTTTCTCTCAACAATTGTTTTAAGGTTGTGTTTGAAGGTTGTGTTTGAGAAATGTCAAAGACAAATAGTGATATTGTTGTGTGTATAATCCATTTATGTGCACAGATGTGTAACTTCAAGGTATTTAAAAAAATACATTTGCAAAAAATTACACAAATTTACAATAATTTGATTCAATGCCAAATTGAGTTAATTTGTGTGTATAATCCATTTATGTGCACAGATGTGTAACTTCAAGGTATTTAAAAAAATACATTTGCAAAAAATTACACAAATTTACAATAATTTGATTCAATGCCAAATTGAGTTAATTTGATTTGATAATGTATTAGATCTTCCTGGTATACCAAGTACCCCTAATGCTGTGAACATCGACAAGACAAGTGTAAAGCTTACCTGGTCACCTCCTGAAGGAAACCAAGAGAGTGACAAGTTTAGAGTGACAGCATATATCGTTGAGAAATGTGACATCAGTAAAGGATATTGGTCTCAAGTCAACAAGAAGGTTAGTTTTTTACATTTGCCTTGAACAAGTAGTCAGCCAGCCATTGAGTGAGAGTAAATGCGTAAGTCGTGTTCTAATAGAGATTGCGATGTTCCAAAGCGCAGCACGTGGACCGTATGTTTTCACGTCACGTTTTTTATGTCTGATAATCTGGTGTTAAATATTGCTAGTCTCGGTTCCAAACTGGATTGTGCTCATTCGTCACGAAGGAGAACAAGTCGGCTGGAATAAAGACTATAATATTTGATCTCATCTAATCTAGGTCGATAGAGGGCATAGTGATTGAAAAATTAACAGTAAGCGCAGGCTACTGAGTCTCTGCCTAATTCAAACAGCCCGCTTTTGATTTTGACTAAAATTTTAACTTAACATGCTGCTTAAACTTAATTGTATTTTAGTGCTCCCCAAATATTATAGTTGCCCAAAAATATATATTTTGGTAGATTAAAGATCACTACATCCATATATCATGACTTTACTTTCAAAATGAGACTTTTTCGTCCTGAAAATTGGGCGCGTTGCATGAACTTCCACATGAGGTAAAATCAGCATATTTCAACGTAGCATCTGCGTTTTATACTACGTTGGAATCCAAAATGGGAAATCGCAATGTCATTTTTTGTACGCAAAGTATCACACACATTTCTGCGTATCTCTGCGTATGGACATCGCATGTAAATTTAGTCGATTTTCAACACATCGCTGTACCTTTATTATAATGATTTGTTACAAACAAAAGGATCATAATAGTAATTAGACTTTCCTTCAGTATGTTCATTATCATTGACTGTTTTAACATATTGTGAACTGGACAAATGTTGTGCATTTTCAACGATGTATCTCTGAAACTAGCTAAATATGTGACCTCGCTCGATACAGGAGAGTGATTTTGAATAGATCAACGTACGTTCGATACCTACGTTTGGAAATCGCAATCTCTCTAATATATTTCGGTATCCCAACTTCAATGTGTAGCATGTCTATGAAAAGGAGATACATACAAACGACGCTTAATATAGCGCATTTCCAGACATGAGCAATACGCTTTAAATGCAACAAAAATAAATAAATGAGAAACTTAATGACCACAGCAATGCAGAAAAAGGGAAACATGCAATGAAAAACTAGTACAAGTGGGTTTTTAAACTGGCTTTAAATTAAAGGCACTAACAGTGGGAGATGAACGGATGGTTATAAGAAGGTCATTCCACAATTTGGGACACAGACACTGAACCTCCTGTTGTATTTCAGAGTCGCAAGACAGTTTACATCCTGAGCGGAGACCGATGTCTTAATGGTGTGTGAAAATGGTGATGCTATTTGTGAGGTAGTCCGGAGCCAGATTGTGCCAACAGTTTCCCCTCTCTGTGTCAAACTGTTGGCAAATATATGTTGTTGGCTTCTCAATCACTTTGGGTGATTAGTGGAATTAGAATGAAGGATTTATTTCATTCATTAATTTTATTTAACAAATTTGGCTAAAATATGTGAAATCCCTATCATTCATGCTGCCACAAGCTTTACTACATAATTGTTGGCCTTTGACCCAATAACTTGTGAATGTATGAGATTTTGATAAAATTAACACTCTCTATTTTTCCTAATTGAATAAAATGTTTAGGTGTGTGAGAGCAGTTATGCCATTAAGAATCTGACTCCAGGCAATCAGTACCAATTTCGTGTCCGTGCTGTGAATGCAGCAGGTGTTGGAAAAGCAAGTGCAGCAGTAGATATAATTACAGCTAAAGAACCACCTCATTATTCATTATTTGGTAAGAGTTGTTTTAAATTTCTTAGTCAAAATTCACAGCACATTGTCAGTTAAATGTGCAACATGTGATTCATTGTCACCAAACCAAGGAATCATAGATGGAATACTATACTGCTCTTTTCAAAGACACTAACCTTACAGGTATAAACTGAAACACTCAGCATAAAGTGAAATCTCTATAGTATTACGATATATGTCTTATCCTTGTTCTTTGATAATTATAATCTGGTAAAATGCAGAGGGTGCGGGGCAATACATTCAAAAATCCTGTTACATCACTACGACAAGGATGCAATGATTGTCACAATTTTTAAGATGGATGATCACACTCAGTGTGGAAACTATCATGGGATATATCCTTACTCTACCGCTGGGAAAGTTGTTGCAAGCTGCCAGTAAGATACTGCCTGAAAGCCAATGTGGGTTCATATCCAGTTGTTTTATTTAAATATAGATTCACCCAGCCAACCTGGTAAACCAGAAGGAGAGATCATTAATAGGACAAGCATCAGGATCACTTGGTTAGCTCCGAAAAAGGATGGCGGTTCTCCTATAACAGGATATGTCATAGAGCAAAGTCTTGGTCAAAGTGAGCAGTGGACTAGAGTCAGTAAAGAGAAGGTAAGTGTTGTTGTAAATCAGAGACGTCTTATCAGCGTAAGTCTCTAGGGAAAAGGCATTTTATTTGGGGGACTTAACTATTTGGTGAGGGTGGTGATATAGAGTTACGCAATCTAATGTTCAGATATCAGTAGGCCTATATTTTTAGAGAATAGATTGGTATAGCTATATATTTTACCTTCATGCAAATTAATTGCTAAGTTTTAGGTTAAAAGAAGCTATGTTTTTGATTGCAAATAAATGCGTATAGATGTTGTAATATGGGTGGTTGTGAAGAAATTCCAACCAAAAGGCCAAAAAGACACTTGAGTTTCTCAATTTTTGAGAAACTGTAGAAAGCTATCGTAGGACGCGTTTCGATTAATGGTGATCAAGACTTAGTTGATCTTTTTATTCATCTCATCAGCTACATTTTGCTCAGCTTAATTTTAAGATCACCTAGTATGTTGGTATAGTTGTTCACAGTAGAAACATAAATCTGCATAGCTATATAACTTTGGTCTAAAATGCCTAACTTTTTGACATTGGCAATTTGGTCCATTTTTAGTGACAGTTTTTCTCTAAAAATGGAAAATGCAATGTCTATTATGGCATTGTGTCGGCCTATGCTAACATTTAGTTGGGGGACTAAACTATTTTGTTCTGTGACTGATATTTGTTTCACCCTATCAGTAGGTTGTATTTTTCCTGTTGAATCTTGCATTTGCTCCTGATTAATATTTGTGTGTTGTTGTGTTATCATTAGGTTACTGAGCCCAGTTATACCATAGAAGACCTCAAGGCAGGCACACAATACCAATTCGAGTATATGCTGCTGAGAACATGGGAGGCGTAGTGACCCAAGTCAACCATCAGAAGTCATTGCTCTAGAAGGTAAGGTATCTTTTTAATTGCTCCAGTAACATTGTACAGAAACTTGGATAGCATAGAGAGAATTCCAAATAAAACTAACTTCTTTGGTTTCCCTGTTTAATTTGAGAGCAATAAGGTAAGGTTTGTGATAGGGAAAATCATGCCCTTTAAGGCAAAAAAGAGGTTCTTAAAATGGAAAACTAAAGGAGGCTATGTGATATGTGCGAAGTATGTATTTTTTTGTGTTTTTGCCCTCTTTTTTCTGACTACTTCAAAATTTCAGATTTTTTCTCTGGCAACTAAGAAAGAAAGGAAATTATATGCTACAATTTTAATGCACTATATGCATCGTCTCCTGAGACAGAGCTACTTTTTTGATCTATTATTCTGTACATTTTTTTATAATTTCAATACTGGTGTATCATCTTCAGCTGATAAGCCAGAACAAACAGCCGCGAAGCAAGGTGAGATTATTATTACCCCCTTATAAATATAATCAATGTAAATACCAAGGGGGTATAGATCTAGTTCAAATTGGGGAAAAGCTTGTATGATCACAGCTTCATTATGCCATTGATCTGACTCCATCGGGCTCTTGTCTGTTGTAATTTAACCTGAGAATTATGAAAAATGTTTCAACAGGCAGACCTTGGTCTGCCTGGGCGATTCTTGACTCAAGCAAACTGCTTGTAATTGGCTGCTAGAAAACAGGCAGACAAGCTTAAGATCTAGAAGAATTTACCAAACAAAAAGCATGGTTATTCACAATGCGATACGGCCCTGAAAATATATGACCCAAGTAGATACATGCATTATTTTGCCAATCACATGATTTGAGTTTATTTATGCATATCATTCAATTTACAGAGTCACATTATAAAAACATAGAATATAAAAAAGACAATAAAATACATTTAAAATTACAATATACAATACAATTGCAGATATGCTTAGGATAACCCTTTAAGCCCTAAAAAGGGCTTATTTCCAAAGGGGTCCTTTAAAGCTTTTAAACATTGCACTCATTAACATCAAAAAATTAATATCAAAAAAATTAAATATGATAATATCAAAAATCAAAAATTATTATTGCACAAATTTTAAATCATAAAGCCAAATATGTGTACATCCATATCAAAACGATGCACCCACCGGCCGCCACACGTGTTCCACTTCACAAAACAGCCAGGAATGAACACCAGACCCACCCCCAAAGCGGAGACCACACCAAACCATCCCCCAGTCACACGATTTAGGAATACAAAGGACATTCCCCAACTATGTGACTCCGGGACAGCCCAAAGCGACCCCCAACCCGGAGACGAGTCTGGCACCCACTGCCATAATGTGAAATGAGACACATGCAGCAGCCCACAAGTGCACCGCCCTGATACGGATGCACACATATTGCAGACGTGTATGAAAAGGCAAGTCCATCATGATTAACTGGGGTTCAATGATATCAAATCAACAAAAAATATAGATTTTAAGTTGTGAAAAATTACAAATGCAAGAAAACCATCACATGGTACTATTTATTGTGTGATGGTACGAATTGTATAAGAGTACTCGTTTAGAGTACATTTGAAAGTCTCTTTACACAGATATACAGGTTGATGTATGTTAATGTCTGTTGGATTTATACTTCATAACCTGCATAAGTTCATTCAGTGGTAACTTAGAGAAGAGCATGTATCACCAGTGGGGAAAATGCCCCCCCTGTCAGAACTCCCCCTTTTTTGCCCCTTTACGCTGTGTCAGCTCCAGGAGAAATTAATTGGGCAGCAGAATCCACTTTACATGGTCTTCATTTCAACACCATCGATAGAGAACTACTTTGGAAACTACATCGTCAGGATCATTTGTGAATTTCATGCTGGGATGCAGTGGACTGTGTTAGATAATGGTGATACAATAGAGTCATTTCCGGTTTGATATGGTGTTAAGCAGGGGTGTATGTTGGCACCAATCCTATTTGGTCTTTACTTGGCAGCTGTTTTGGAAACTGCATCGGACAACCTAACGGGTGTTTAGCATGGCGTTTACCTCCGCTCAAGGACAGATTGCAAATTGTTCAACCCGGCTTGTATTTATGCCATTTCCCTATGTCAAGAAGTATAATGTGAACAAGAGCTTCTATAGTATGCTGATGACTCGGCACTGGTGGCTCAATTCATTTGAAGATCTGCAGGTTATGTTGGATCATTTTGTGCCTCTGTCAGTAGCATTTGGCCTTACATTTATTACCAACCTGCTCTTGGTACTCCACACCAAGATCCTGATCTTTACATACATGGAGAACCTGTCAAATCTGTCATCAATGGACGCGACTTCATCGATTTGAACAGTGCAAGAGAGATTAATTGCAGTGTTTACCAAAAATTGTATGGGCCTCTTCTGTGATCACTTTTAATGTCTTCTTATTAATAGACTTAAATCAAAATGTTTTATTCAAATATAGATTCACCCAGCCAACCTGGTAAGCCAGAAGGAGAGATCATTAGTAGGACAAGCATCAGGATCACTTGGTCAGCTCCAAAAAAGGATGGTGGTTCTCCTATAAGAGGATATGTCATAGAGCAAAGTCTTGGTCAAAGTGAGCAATGGACTAGAGTCAGTAAAGAGAAGGTAAGTGTTGGTGTAAATCAGAGACGTCATATCAGCATAAGTCTTTGGAGAAAAGGCATTTTATTTGGGGGACTAAACTATTTGGTGAGGGTGGTGATATAGAGTTACGCAATCTAATATTCAGATATCGGTAGGCCTATATTTTTAGAGAATAGATTAGTATAGCTATATTATTTTACCTTCATGCAAATTAATTGCTAAGTTTTGGATAAAAAGAAGCTATGTTTTTGCTTTGCAAAAAATGTGTATAGAGGTTGTAATATGGGTGGTTGTGAAGAAATTCCAACCAAAAGGCGATTTATTCCGTATAGGAAAAAAGACACTTGAGTTTCTCTATTTCTGAGAAACTGTAGAAAGCTATCGTAGGACGCGTTTCGATTAATGGTGATCAAGACTTAGTTGATCTTTTTATTAATCTCATCAGCTACATTTTGCTCAGCTTAATTTTAAGATCACCTAGTATTTTGTTATATTTGTTCACAGTAGAAACATAAATCTGCATAGCTATATAAATTTGGTTTAACTATTTGACATTGGCAATTTGGTCCATTTTTAGTGACAGTTTTTCTCTAAAAATGGAAAATGCAATGTCTATTATGGCATTGTGTCGGCCTATGCTAACATTTAGTTGGGGGACTAAACTATTTTATTCTGTGACTGATACTTATTTCACCCTATCAGTATGTATTTTTCTTGTTGAATCTTGCATTTGCTCCTGATTAATATTTGTGTGTTGATGTGTGTTCATTAGGTTACTGAGCCCAGTTATACCATAGAAGACCTCAAGGCAGGCACACAGTACCAATTCCGAGTATACGCTGAGAACATGGGAGGACGCAGTGACCCAAGTCAACCATCAGAAGTCATTGCTCTAGAAGGTAAGGTATCTTTTTGTCCAGTAACATTGTACAGAAACTTGGATAGCATAAGAATTCCAAATAAATGGTTAAAAATGGTTTTCCCTGTGGAGAGCAATAAGGTAAGGTTTGTGATCGGGAAAATCATGCCCTTTAAGGGCAGTGTAATGGGAGAGAACATGGACCTTTTCGAGCTTCATTATTTCTGAATTGTCTGTCCAAAGTATATAAAACTATACATTTTTGGAAAGGAAATGAGCCAAGGAATCTCATGGTGACGTCAGATTTGTTCAAAAATCTCAAGTTTTTGAAAAAATCACAAAAATTCACTTTTTTACCCAATTTTTTTGTGACAACTTAGAAAAAAAATCCGTTCGAGATAAAAAAATTCAGTTAGCTTTTCATGAAGAAGAGACATGAACTTAGGGAATGTTTTTTTATTTTTTTGAAATTCGTTTCTTTTTTAAAAATATTGAAAAAAACATGTGAAAAAAGCCATTTTGTCAATCTATTAAGCTAAAAATTGCACATAATGGTGTATATTTTTGTTTAAAACAAATATTTTGAAAAAATTAAACCATCCCTAGACTTTGATGTACTCTAAAGGATAGTGCAAAAAGTTTACCCTTTGCTTGCATATTTTTCGGGTTATCTTGTCACAAAAATCGCGCAATATTGTCAAAAGTGAACTCTGAGAAATCGACGTTTTAGTAAAAAAATGTCAAAATTATGCACAAAACGTGTTTAAATTTTAAAACGGTAAGACTTTCACACTTGTAAAAGCTGTATCTGGTGCATGGTCTAAATATGCATCTTTTTGCACCAATGAATCTATAATGTCTGCTTTCAGTGCGCCAAAATTCAAAATATTTAAAAAATCTAAGTGGCATTTTGACGGCAAATTTTTGTTTTGTTTACAACACATTTGCTGGCGTTAACAATATACCGAATGCGCCTTAACTGCGTTGGACATACGCGCAGAGTTGTGCCGCGTCACGCGACACGATTCATTGCCAGCGTAATCACAATATTTCGCAGATTCGCAAGCATTTCTGACTCATTATTTCCGCCAATTTACTATGCTGTCTTGAGCCATGTGACATTTTAGAGTTGAAAAGAGTGAAATAAATCAAGCAAAAATACGAATAAATATTAGTAAGTTGTATTTTATCAGTTTCAAGTGAAAGAATACATCTTAGTGTTGATAAATATCAAAAATCTCAAATTCGGTCGTGGACGAATGTGTCTTCCATTACTCTGGCCTTAAGGCAAAAAAGAGGTTCTTAAAATGGACTAAAGGAGGCTATGTGATATGTGCGGAGCACAGTATCTTTTTGTATAATGTATTGTGTTTTGCCCTCTTTTTTTTCTGACTACTTCAAAATTTCAGAATTTTTTCTCTGGCAACTACGAAAGGAACTTATATGCAACAATTCAAATTTTAAAAGCACTATTTGCATCGTCTTCTGAGACAGAGCTACTTTTTTGGTCTATTATTCTGTTCATTTTTTTATAATTTCAATACAGGTGTATCATCTTCAACTGATAAGCCAGAACAAACAGCCGCGAAGGAAGGTGAGATTATTATTACCCCTTATAAATATAATTGATGTAAATACCAAGGGGGTATAGATCTAGTTCAAATTGGGGAAAAGCTTGTATGACCACAGCTTCATTATGCTATTGATCTGGCTCTTGTCTGTTGTATGTAATTGAATATGAGAATTATAAAATATGTACAGTGATGATTTTGACAGAACCAAATTTGATATCAAAAGTTTAATCATCATGAGCATAGGAACCGTTCTTTGGAAATTCATGCAATTTTTAAAATGACATAGGGAGTTGTATCACGCAGCGGAGCTAGCTTGAGTGCCAAGAATTACGTCGCCTGAATAGGCCGGCAGGTTAATCGATTATAAAGCGTGACTGTTTGTGACTGCGGGAATTTTCAATGAGGTATAAGATGTCTGGGTGTGTGTTACCCATGCATGTCAAAATGCAAATCAAGAACCCGCTCTTTTAATTGTGCGCAGGCAAGTGTACAATGATTCCTGTACGGGTTTTGGCCACATAATAAACTGATATCATGCATTGGCTTTTGCGTGATCAATTCATAATTTGTCATTTTTAAAATTGCACGAACATCCAAACAACAGTTCATATGCTCACTATGATTAAACTTTTGATATCAAATTTGGTATCAACCTTCGAAGGAAAGTGTATAGAAAATTATTATATAAATTATTTTGACATAAACTCATCAGACTCTGATTAAATGGGGATGGAACCAGTGGCGACTTTTTAATTTGGCTGTGTTTAGTTCAAATTGGGGAAAGGCTTGTAAGACCACAGCTTCATTATGCTATTGATCTGGCTCTTATCAACAAGCAGATCCCTTGGTCATGCTGCAGGTGCATTCTTGACTCAAGCAAACTACTTGTATTTGTCTGTTACAAAACAGGCAGACAAGTTTAAGATCTAGAAGAATTTACCAAACAAAAAGCATGGTTATTCACAATGCAATGCAGCCCTGGAAATATATGACCCAAGTAGATACATGCAATATTTTGCCAAT
Source organism: Amphiura filiformis (assembly GCF_039555335.1). Classification (NCBI taxonomy): domain Eukaryota; kingdom Metazoa; phylum Echinodermata; class Ophiuroidea; order Amphilepidida; family Amphiuridae; genus Amphiura; species Amphiura filiformis. Next base: position 26,411,496 of record NC_092629.1, read on the forward strand.
CACATGATATCAAATCAACAAAAAATGTAGATTTTAAGTTGTGAAAAATGACAAATACTATAAACCAGCACATGGTACTATTTATTGTGCAATGTTACGAAAGGTATAAGAGTACTCGTTTAGAGTACATTTGAAAGTCTCTTTACACAGGTACAGTTTGAAATACAAATAAAAAACTTATTTTCTTTTAATAATCAGATGTATCATCCGGCTCAACTGAAAAGCCAGAGGCAACCGCCCTAAAACAATCTGAGACATAAACATAATGTAAAAATGTAAATATAGATCTTGCTCCAATTGAAAATACCTCAAAATGGGTAAAAACTTGTCAATTGTGGAGAATTGTGTTCCTTGTCCTGTGGAAATTAAAGCTATATTCAGATTCTTAAAAAACATAAACAAAACAAAAAAGACCAATATAATCATCAATTTTGTTAGATTGTTGATGATGTAAATTGTAATATTGCCATGCATAACATGTCAACCTTGATTTATGCTTAGACTTATGCTTATAATTGGCTCCAGACCCTTGAGATTCCCACCATTCTTTCTCGCTTTGATTATCTTCACATTATGTTTGCTGTTGGATGTCTGTGGAATAAATACAATATTAGCTGGGCTGACTATATCAAGCTGAATACTCTTTCCTCCAGACAAGCAGTCAACATAGATTTCGGCATTTCCATCGCAGGCGAACTGACGCTTTCCATAATTCCCTCTTTGTCGCATTTCCCAGGTTATGGTCCACCTTACCAAATGATGTCTCCAGTGAAATTGTTTTTATTAGCTCAATTTGCAAAGCAAAATTGAGACTATAGGCATGATCCGAATTTCTCTATGTTTTTTTCTTTCTCTTGCTACATCGTTTGAGTAATGGAGCTGGTAATTTGAGGTGGCGATCTTTGCAAGTTTGTTCATGAAAGTTACTTATTTTGCTGGGAAAAAATGGACAGGAAGTGTGCTTTTTCGAGCAATTTGTCACAAAAAATTGTGCAGTTTCACAAGAATAATCTCATTCCTAGATTTCTTACATGCTACACCAGGTTTAACCTTGGTATTTTAAGCAATATAAGTCATCTGTTACATGTTTACATTTTAGCTTTGCCAATGATGTTACTGTGTTTTATGGAGGTTTAGATTTGGAGCATGTGTATTTTTGCAGAGACCTCTCAGATATTTGTGAGGATAGTTTTACATAGTAATTATTTTTATGTGAGATTGTAAAATTCTAAAGCTCCCTAAATATGCATAAACCACTAAAACCTAATGTCAACAGTAGAGTGTTTGTTCAAGTGCTTGACAAGGACAAAGTAATCAGGGTTGCCAAGCTCATGGTTTGGTAGTCCAAATGGGTAACTTTTATAAAGATTTTCCCTGAGACTTCCAACAATTACCTGTCCCACAGAAACAGATGGTTAAGAAAAAAATTGGGTGGCTTTTCAGCAATGCAGGTGCAATTTGGATGTCTTGAAGCCTACATTTATTTAACTAATTAACAGACACAGATAAATTTGGGGTAAACTTAGTAATTGGAATCCTTGAGAGCGTTCACATGGTAGATTTCCCCCCAAGTTTTTGTCCGAGAGCCGCTTTGCTCAAGCAAAAATTCCTCTGTGTGGACATGCCTAAAGACAAATATTTATTACTACTGTTTATACCTGAAGATATTTGGTGCCCATTCATTTATTTATTATTCATTAACAATTTATATGCAGAATAACCTCAGCACCTTGCCTCCCTCCTGAGCAGTGGCATTGGGAGCTAGGGGGAAAGTTGCATCCCCAACACAGAAATTTCCAGTGATGAAAATGGGGATGGGGATCGGAGTATGTCATTAAAATGACTGAAAAAGGTCAAAAATTGACAAATGGGGACAGAGTTTGGCTTTACTCCCGCACACTAAAATGCTGGCTATGCTGTTGTTCCTAAGGCCACCTTTGTTTCAGATGGACATTTTATTGTGGACCTATGTCATTGCACAAGAAATAAAATAAAAAATTTCCACATAGCCCCTGAATTAAATGTATTTAATTATTTTTGTAATCACTCAAAAGCATTTTGTGAGAATTTTACATCTGAACTAAGTGCTATTCAATTTTTATGGGCGTTTTTATTTTACATGTAAAGTCTATGGGGGTGATGATTAGAAATGGACAGCAATATTGAAAAACCCTCATTTTGGGCTATTTTAGTCACTAAAATGACCATAAAAAGAATAGCACTTAGTTGGCTGTAAAATTCACACACAATGCTACCTTAGTGAGTACAAACATAATTAAATACATTTCATTCGGGGGCTATAGCTAAAAAAAAATCCATATACCTTAAAGCCTTAAAGGAGTATTTCGTGATCCTAGCATCCTCTTTTTATGACATCTTTCAGTACATATCCACGAAAAAAGCATATTCCCAAAATTTCAGTTGATTCCGATTTTGCGTTTGCGAGTTATGCATGATTATGTGTATTACACTGCTCCATAGACAATACGTTGTAATTTCGTTCTGGTGCACCAGAACGACCAGAACGAAATTCAAATTTCACGATATCTTTACTAAACGAATTAATCTGCAAGAAATATTTTGTACATAAACATTATGAAGCCAGAGGTTTCCATTGATATAAAAATCTCAACTTTTTTGAGAAAATTGGGGGGATGAGGCTGTGGATCACGAAATGCCCCTTTAATATACGATCTTATTATATGAAATTGGTTAATTTGTTTCAAACCTGATTTTTTTTGCTTATTTGTAATGTTTACACATGTCCCAACTTGCACCTAAATGGAATCAGCCAAATTTGTTGTCTTTGTAGGTCAACAGATCAAAGTTCAACATATTATCATTATTTTAAAAATTATGATAATATGTCCTCCCATAGAACTGCATGTTAAATGGTCAAAATAACTAGTGGGGTTTCTTTCACTTTACCTCATTATTTCAACTTAAAACGGACAGCAACCCTTCCCGGCAGTTATTACTAATATTATTTCAACATTTTGAATAAAGAATAACAAAATTAAAATTTGACGGAAATCGTACATTAAGTCTTTAATGGTTATGGAACAAAGGTGGAGGGCCCTGTTGCACATAAATGACCTTTATATACATGTACATTATGCCACGTAAAATTAAAATTTTGTTTCACATCCCCACCATGAGAAGTGGATCTAATGTAACACCAAGATACTTGAATTCATTTGTATGATCAAGCATGTCATATTGTTGAACTTGGTAAGAATGTGAGATGCACCAAATACTATATTATTTAGTTTTATTGTTAATGTTGAGAGTTAACTCGTTTTTATAAAACCAACTAGCAATATGTGACTCCTCGCCACAACTGAGCCCGGATGTCGCCAATCATCATTTTTGAGATATTCAACCAAAATATTCTGCTTGAAATTAGCTTTAAAATGATGTATATCATGTCTATAGTACTTGACATTTAAGTAGTGAAAAATCAATAAAACAGTCAATAAATCCTTTCTTTCCTATTGTTTATTGTTAAGTTCGATGGTGCATATCTCAATAGTGGCACTGGCGACATCCGGGCTCAGTTGTGGCGAGGAGTCACATATTCTTAACATAAATAAATAAAGAAATGTTATAAACACAATTAAATACCAGTATATTAAAAAAACCCAATTTGATATATTTAACGGTTATACATATATCTGAACATTATATTTACGTCAAATTTCAAATAACAATTGAGCTACAGCACCCTTGGTGCTCTTGGTTTGTTTTCTTTTTCGCGCAAAACGTGTAGTTGTATGTACCTTTATCAGTAATGTGTTGTGTGTGCTTTTTTTTGTTGTTGTTTTTTAATCGCTTTTTGATATATAATATCTTTCGTCAACGGGGTTATCGGAGACCCACTTCAAAGTGATTTAGTTCGCTATCAGGAATCCGCCAGGACCCCGTTGACTATTGTATTTGTGTTTATTGTTTTAAGGCTTTTTTTCTGCTATTGTATGTATGTTTGCCTGGATTATCAATAAATCAAATCAAATCAATCAAATCGAATATTCAAACTTCTTTAGTTTCGAGTTTCAATTTGCAAATGATTCAGTGTCAAATTACATTTTAGTTTATGCCCTGTTTGCTGATACACAAGAAAGTATTGGTATGTAATTCAATGCAATAATAGCCCTGCAATGCAAGTAGACTCACACAATACTTTGCTAATCACAGGGACTCAAATTACAACAAAAAAAAACATATTTTGGAATTTTCATTTTCCAAGACCCAATTTTATGGCACATACTTCGTCCGTGTGTTTGGTTTCCCATCATCCTCTCTGCTGGTGGTAACGACAGCTCCATGTTTGGCTCGACATAGTATAGGAAAATAATGCTAAAAATGCCTCTCTTCAACATCTAACATTGTCATCATGATATAACTATCAAATAGCAATCTTTACCCTTTTCAAAACCTGGAGTATACACAAGATTTACAACTTGTGAGGGTGTTCCCCTCCCCGTCCACAAATCAACAGTCTATCTTTACCTTGCTAGTATTAATTCATGGAATACCCCATATGTAAACCCCTAACAAAAACATGGTCAACTTTGGCACTGCAAATTCCTTTTAAAGGGATTTTTATTAAACTAAATCCAAGTCTGGAATATTTGGTGGTGATGTTTACCAACTGTAAATATTTGATTTGTGGACTTCCGGGGTATCAATTCTGTCACCTCTAGAAAATATCCAGCTAAATGACCATGCTTTTTATCATAAATTGAAGCTCATTGTTGGACCCCCAGTCAGAGTTTTATAGGTACTGCAATTAGCATGTTTATTTTAAGAATCTATCAAAGTAAATGATTTCATTTTACTCAGAATATGATGTTTCCCCTTTAATGATGCATTGAAAAGCTGATGTGCCAATGTATGCATTCTTGCAATATTTAGAATAGAATCCATAACACAAATTTAAGAAAATGTTTAACCTGGTGCCAATTTCGTATATTTTGTTGTTGTTGTAGCATCTTAAAAATTGTATTCATCATTTTGTGATCAACAATAGGTATTATTGTAAAAGATAGCAGGCTAACGTAACGTATCAGTGATGATTTTGACAGAACCAGTGAAAAGTTTCATGTGTAATGCTGTAATATCTTTATCTATGAACCTGTGTAGACTCTCATTCATCTGGGTTAAGATTAAGATTTAAGATTTAAAATTAAGATTTATTTTAAATCTGGTCAACCAGACATACCTATGTTTTGACGGACGAACCGATGTTGTGACTGAAACCTTCAGTCTTCAGCTGGGCTTTGATGCAAATGTTTATGTTAATCTTTATGTATGCTTTTCTTCTGCGATTAAATGTTTCTGTATTTTGCATCTAACGTTGACCAAAAACTAGTCAAGTTAGATACATAACATTGCACAAGATTCTTCTCTGCAATATTTACAAGAGTTGTAGCATTTTAATATGGTAGAGGAACTTTTGGGACACCCTGTACATATTGCATACCACATAAATAAAAACTTTGTGTGGAAATGTATTAAAATCCGTATCAGAAAGCATATAGAGAGCGTATAGAGTTCAGTATGAAGATCGGGAGAATAGACAAACTATTTGATACCAGCATAAATGAATAGATTTTATATCCAAATGTACTGGTATAGGAATATCATTGCAAATCCAACTAGCATTCTCAGTCTGATATTCTATTAATATAATGATTATTGTATGTGAACTGAGTCTGTCAATTAACCAATATTAATTTTTATTTCTTTTCATTGTTTCTGTAGATTCAAAAGCTGTCACCCCTTCTGGTAAGTTGTATATTACATTTTTATTTCAACTAGGGTTTCTCTATGTAAACATAATAATTTTGTTTGGGACTTTGATAATTTTCATACTCATAATATTCATAAATACATTTCATACTCATTGTTTCATTTTACACGATTATGACACAATTAAGTAAAGTATGCAATTTGTCTACTGATTTTGAGAGACTGTTGAAACTTGAAACTGTTCAATTTCTTTTGTACATGTATTTTGTTGTTTTTATAGCAGGAAGTTCAAGTTTTCATATCTTATTGCCACTGTACAAATAATAAGTTTGGTGGGTTTTTTAAAATATAGCGTGTTTCTATTGAGTCCCCTGCATTTTACCGGTAAAACTGTTCGCCGTCAAATAGCGGTGAAAGGCGGATAACGGTCAGTTTCCATTGCACATTGTTTACCGGTAAACACTCGATGAACAGCGTCAATTGACACACCTTTAAAGTTTGCCGCTTAAAGGTCGTGCACTGGGGTCAATCCTCGGTCAATCGCAAAGCATTGTGGATTTTAATATTGTAGTATTTTCTTAATTGTTTGGCTAAAAATGAGGTAGCAAACATCATGATACATGAGAAAAGAAGACTGAAGAATAATGTTTTTTATTAGCGTTTTCATTCGTTCTCGTACATCAAATTACGCCATTGGGAAATCCCCCTCAGTGATATCGACGTGTGTACTCAGTAGCCTATTGTTGCGCGAAAAAAAAATAGGTCTTGGAATTTCATCTTTCACAGTTTAATTTCAGTTAATTCTTTTTAGCGAATAGTAATTTAACATCGACAACATAATATTAAATTCATGAAATCTTTCTAATTTTCTGAAGCACACACCGCTGCGGATCCGAGTTGATTTCTATTTTTTTTCGCATGCACAGCTGGATTCATCCGCTGATGTTGTTGTTGTTGTTGTTTTATTTCATGGCTTTTACTAGGGGTCATAAATCATAACTAAATATTTAGCATAATATGTATAATGCAGGGATAATGCATTATGAATATTTCTTCCATTTACTTTATTTATAGCAAGTGAGTCAAATATTTGTATGTGATTAGGCCTCATGATGCAGTCATGTCTACAGTAGAATTCATCTCGACCTTTGCAGGACTTAACCCCATTAAAAGCTATTAAACCAAGATAACACTCATTGAAACAGCTCAACTGATTAAATCGGATCTTCTCTGGTTGTGCACAAGTGACTGTTTTCATGTGCGATATCGCAATAAAGCTGGTATTCATAGCTTCAGTTGGGTAACCGATTATAAAGGAAACGAAAGGAAACAATGTTATGTGTGGCTTTGTTCACTTAAATCAGACAAAGGCGTGCTTTTTGTAAACCAGCATTCTTGAAAATGAGCAACATAATGATTTTTGACTTAACACGGTTTGGAAATAATTTCTTCATATTTTTGGTGTTATCTGTCGTTTACATGTCCTTCCTAAAACACAAAAGTACGACCCTCTCCAAACACCTAAATTAGCTAAAAATTTAGGACATGTTACAAAACTATATTGTCTAGAATTTTAGAAGAGTACTTTTAATATTGGCGGTTATTTTTCACACAGCGACGTTAACTAGGCAATGTACTATTACCTATAACATTAACTAAAACACCAAAGTACTAATATTTCCAAACATCTAAATTAGCTAACAATTTAGGACATGTTAAAAACTATATTTTCTAGAACTTTAGAAGAGTACTTTTAATATTGGCGGTTATTTTTCACACAGCGACGTTAACTAGTCATATCCCTATACTGTTAACGTAGGGCTATTTGTAAAGGTCACGCGTCAATGGGAAAGAGCACTGTGTATTGTGTATAGGAAAACGGACAGTAACTGCAGTAGGCCTATGTAAGAATTTTTGCGAACGGAATGGTATAAGCTAGCTCATGATGCAGAGGTCAATTTCGCGACTCAACTTCCGCTTTTCTTCCCTGTATGCGCATTCAATCGGAACGGAGTGAGTTTCTATTGACGTTATCGGTAAGCGCCCCGCTATTTTCCTTCCTCAAGAAGGAAAACGTTACCGTAAAAACTCGCCCCTGTTTACCGGCAAATAGCGGGGAAGGTCAGTTTCTATTGAGCAGAAATAATCCCTTTACCGTCTTTTTACCGGTAAACGGTCCCAATAGAAACACGCCTATAGACTTTGCTCATTTTGCTTGATTGTGTCACAAGTTGGTGTAAAATTACATAATCGGGTTTTGATTGAGCAAACTTCAATCAAAACCAAAATTGTCATTGGCGTAATAAGCCCTGGGTTTTGTTGAAAAGGGTTTCATTGTCCTGTAGATCAATAAAAGGTGGAGCCATGCGTGTTGTGACGTCAGGCCGACACCTGTTGTGCATCCATGCCCTGTGTCGAGTCGCGTGCCAGTAGCCAATCATAGGCAGCGGTTCTGGGGGCGTGGCTGTTTTCTCAGAAAATATTGCCGGGAAAATTCATAAGCTGTTTCGATACCATCCGAAGAGGTCAGGAAAATTTTAAAACCCACCCACCACTACCTTTATGAAAAATATGATATTAAATGGCATTGTTTCTTTTGCTTTTTACCATTTTGTCCAATATATGAATCGAAATGGAGATACATTGCTGCATTTGAGCAAGTCATTGGGAATGTTTTCACATACTTAATATTTAATGTCAATTCCAAATTAGGCTGTTTGGAAATTGAATGGGGTTGTCCTAATTCGGAAGTAATGATTAGGTCCAAGCCAAATTATGCTGTTTGGGATTTGAAGTGGGTCGTCTCACTTCAGGACCGTAAATGGCATCAGATGATATAGCTGTCTGATTGCGTAAAAAGGTATCAGATGATATTGCTGTCTGGATACATATATGATTGCTGTCTGAATACATAAAGCTCAGATGATATAGCTGTCTGAAGTGATATTAAAAGTATAAAGATAATATAGACAGTTGATTTCCTGTCAACTGTGTATACTCTCAGATAATACAGCCGTCTGAGGTGATATTAAATGAGTAATTGTTTAAGTCCTAGCCAAATTATGCTGTTTGGAGAATGGGACAAGGTATCAGATGTTGTAGCTGTCTGATACATCTGAAGTAATATACATGTAAGAACCTCAAATGATATAGCTGTCTGAGGTGATCAAAATGTATGTGATATTAAATTAAGTATGAAGAACACAGTTGACACTTGATCAACTGTGTAAATGAAAGGAAATAAAAGATTCGGATGGTAAAGATCCAGCTCCGGCAATAGTTGTGTTTGATCTACTTATTGCGTCCATAGGACAATCATGACTTAGGTTACCATGCATCTAGGATCTGTCACTTCTTTTAAAGCCATAATGTACGATCTTATAATATGAAATTGGTTAATTTATTTCAAACCTGATTTTTTTTTTTTTTGCATCTTTGTAATGTTTACACATGTCCCAACTTGCACCTAAATGGAATCGTCCAAATTTGTTGTCTTTGTAGGTCAACAGAGCAAAGTTCGACATAAAGTCATAATTTTGACTTTATGTCCTCCCATAGAACTGCATGTTAAATGGCCAAAATAAGCAGTGGGATTTCTTTCACTTTACCTTGTTATTTAAGCTTAAAATGGACATGAACCCTTCTCGGCAGTTATTACTAATATTATTTCAACATTTTGAATGCAGAATAACAAAATCAAAATTTGATGGAAATCGTACATTAAGACTTTAAAATTTACATTTAAATTTGAATAGTGGTTATCTGAATTCAAAGAAGTAAATTTTGTTGGATTATGTTGAAACTGATTATCATTAAAGTTTTTCAAAGTCATCAATATATTCAAAACTATGGTACAACATGTATATAGGAAGAATAAGGGTAGCTCAGTTAACAATGATTAAGCATTTAAAACAGTGGCGTGCCTGGACTTTTTATCAGGGGAGGCATAAAAAATGCCCAGTGAACATCAGCCCAATTTTACGGAGATAAATGATCAGTTTCATATCATATGAAGTGACATAACAGATGATACACAATTTTACACTATTTTATACCTAAAACAAGGTATTTACCGTATATGTGCAAATTTAGACATCGTACACTGTACGATATTGATTAACATACTTCTTGCATCGATCCCCAGGATGCTGAAAAAAAATTATAATCATTAATCTCCACATAAATGAATAATAACAGAAACCACTGATCCTTTGGTGCAATGGCCTAATTGGTCCCCTCACTGCTGCACAGTGTCATCGACCCGATATCTTCATGGCAGAAAATGCCATGGTAGGTTGAATCCACAGCCACGGATGGCCATTGTATTCCCACCTGTTTAATAGTTTTTAAATGCAGAGTAGGCTGAAGGACATCCGACTAAGGCTAATGACATTAGCCTGTGAAGCTCTGTGACTGACCTCTGTACGGTCAGCGAGCATACATTCACCATTGTCATATGCTTATAGACTGTCTCTTCGATAGTCTCCTACACAGCCAGTTTGTGTCAGTCGGTCTGACACTCCTCGATCCTGTATGTTCGTGATAGCCACATATAGTCTGGCCTGAGACTACCTCCACGAGGTTCTACGCTGCGCTATTTAAAATCTTGAATTTTGGTCACTTTTTCAGCTCAAAACGCAAGCTCAAAGTTCAAAGCGCAAACTAACGACTATCATATCTGTTCAACACATATTTTCAAGTGTATGAGACCAAATCTGGTTTCTTGAGAAAAAATCATATACGGAGATATTCATCATTTTCCAACCCGGTATCCGAAGATTTTCGCCTGATATCAAAATCGTGCATAGCAATTCACGTGTATCGATCCCGTGTATTTATTTGAATATCTCTGCTGCATCAAATAATTAATAGCCAGGCGATGTCGGTGTGTGCTGATCATCACCCAATATCCTCTTTGATCTTGTGTGATGAGGACGTGTTTATCGTGAGTTTTTTCACACTGGTACCATTCAGAGTTGTGGTTGTTGTTTCAGTCTATAGGTAAAACCAAACCAGTATTAATGGCTAGGGATAGTTTTGTAGACATGTTCAGACCGAAAAAGTTACAAAAAAACACAATCCAAAGTATTAGCTACAAATTGTGCCATCGTTAGTCTAACGAGGCACACATGCAATACAAAATGGCCACCCACAAAGCTAAGGGCATATTCAATTATCACGTGCATAACACTATTGGCAGACTGTAAGTTATGCAAAACTTGTTAGTCATGTTGTATTGATGTATGGTGGTTTTGTTGCTTGTTTTGTTATGGAATCTATGGTTGTGTCTTTCAGTGCCTGTCATAGATAGATAGATAGATAGATAGATAGATAGATAGATAGATAGATAGATAGTTTACACATTGGTGGGTCAAGTACAAGACCGGGGGGGTACTCAAGTTTGGTTTTGGTAGGGACGTGCCGCTTAGAATTTGAAAGTGGACCCATAAATATACCGGCCAATTTTTCAAGAAATTTGGACCCATCGATATACCAAACGTCAAAATTTTCGGCCGAATTTAACCCAAATTGTCTTAGTTTTTACAAATTTTCCCAACATTTTGGGAAAATTATGAAAATTTTGGCTAGATTAGGGAAAAATTGGGCTATTGTCCGAAAATATTAAGAAAATTTTGAAAAAAAGGACCCATTCATATACCAAAATAGGCTTTAAAAAAGGGGTCATTGATATACCAAAAGGCTGAAAATGCTACCCATATTTGCGGCACGTCCTCGTATGGTCATTTGTACTGAGTACTTCCGGTACAAGACATAGCTGTATTATCTGATTTTATAGTATTGTATTATTGGGTTTTCATACATGTAGTTCAGAGTCCTATACTATATATCATCAACACTCGCAACCAGCCGTTGTGCTAAAATTAGCTTCGCTAGGCTTGAATCTCTATGTGCCCGGGGTAGTGCTGTTCATACTCTTCGACCCAGTCATGTCTCACCAATGCAGGTCTTACCCATCATTGATTCCAAAATGGGACTCACACACCCTTTGTTATGAGCACTGGGCTGCTCGTTGTCCACTTGTTGCTCTTCTTTCTGCGCAACGATTTGGAGAGTAGCGCTAGGCTAGTACTACGCCATTGAAGAAGAAGAAAACAACCATGTCAGGAGGTAAGACCATCAAGGCAGTTTCATCTGGGACCGGGTTGCCTGTGGTCCTGGTGTTTCTGCTATGGGTGCTCCAGCCCAGGGGGTGTCTGTGGTCCTTTGGGAACTACTTACACCTCCATAGCTGCTTCTCTAGTGCGCCCGGGTGCACAGATGGAGGCGGGGCTTTCCGCTAACAAAAGCTCTGGCAATGGGCCGGAGCTAGTAGCAGGTAGAGAGTCTAGGCAATCCACCAGCGAAAACCCAGTGGGCATGGCGCCCAGGTTAGTAGCAAGAGTGCATTCGCAGCCGGGGCTTGCACCAGAGATAGTAGCCATCGGAGTGCAGTATTCTACAGTGGTGTATTGTGGCCGCTCCTACCCCGGGGGCTAAAGAAAATTTAAATTTTGCCGCCCCTGCATCAACAGCCTGGAAATTTTTTTCCAACCAGGATGGCTCTCGAAAATCTAAAAAGTGTGTGTGTGGGGGGGTAAAAGCAAGAAAAAGATTGCACCAATTTATTTTTAATAACAAATTAGAGGTGTTACAACTCCCCCAATTACCCCAACCGCCTCGAGCAGTCGCCCTATTGGCGACCAAAAAGGTATAGTTACATTTGTTTTCCATAATTTTCCGCCTTTTTCCATTACTAATTCTTCTTCCCGCTCCTTCTGTCCCGCCCTTTTTTCTTTAATATTTCTTCTTGTCGCCCCTTCATCTTCCACCCCCGCTTCTTTTTTGCCGTCACACCCCAAGCCACCCACAAAATATGCGCATGTTCTACTGGCGCCCAAGGGCTTGGGTTGGTAGCCAGAGGCGTTTACCACAGGCAAAGGACAGGTGTTGCACCCACGATAGTAGCCAGTGGGAGACATACCGGGGTGTTCACAGGCAGCCGTCCCATGTCGGGAGCTGCATGCTTGTGAAGCTCCAGATATGAGGGGATTGCAGTCTCTTGCAGTGCACTACTGAAGCAGGCATGGGCTTGCATTGGTGGTTTCTATCGTGCGCACCCCTATTCTTTCAGTCAACTGGGCGGGTAATCCCGGCTATATGTAGTAGATAAAGGGTGAGAAACAGACTATTACCATAGATAATCGGTGTCTTGTTGAGGTATGGTGAGCATGTTAGTCGCCGAAGGCGAGACCCAAGGGGTAGAGCCTTCCGAGCGACTAATATGCTAACCATACCTCAACAAGACAACCGATTATCTATGGTAATGGTCTGTTTTGAACCGCTTATCTTACATATACGGTGAGCCAAAATAAACGAATTTGTTGTTATGGTTTATTCATTTTCCAAAAGACAAACTGGAAAAGCTGATATGATTATCTTGTGTAAGTTTAGGGTTTTCCAAAAATAAAAACACACCGAGACAGTGTAATATTCTTTCCGTGTGTCCTGCGTTTGAGTCTACGAGTCTTATAGCTTCTTATCTAGTGTCAATTGAAAGTGATTTAATCAAATCAATACAACATTGATTTTAACCGGAGATTCTATTCAATTCACTTGTGGTCATGTCCCACTCGATTATACATATTCGTAATATTAATAATGAATATGTAAATAGTTCAAAGGTCAAAGTGGGTGTGTTTTACCTAGACATGGCGGTAACTCATTTAACACCATAGAATTTATATTTATCTTTAATATACTTATAGAACAAATGTCCTGAACCAAATCAACGCATATTCCTGGGTACCTTCCTCGACCTTTTTGGTTGGGGTTAGGACGCAGATTGTTGTAGTTTTTCTACATCTAGTCTTGTGGCCTGTAATGTACTGCATTTTAGGTGCAAAATATCCTTGGTTGAACTTAATTTGTAAGACCTCATGGCTCTTGTTTTGTTACCTACTTTGTCGGAATCTGCGTTAGTTGGGAGAGGGGTGGGACAAAGGTAGATTGACATCCTCGTCTTAATTATACAGGCTTTAAGACATAATACAAACTAATTTGCATTATTCAATAAAGGTGTTCTTGGTGTCATTCAATACACGCAAGTATTGTTTACCATCTTCATTTAAATCTAATATGCATAAACTTGCATAATAATTTATGCTGATCGTGTAAAATATATTAAACTTTGATGCATTTTAAGTTTGTTGAAATGTCCAAAAAGTCAAATAATGTGGCCAGTGTTTCTAAATATGAACATGTACTTCTCTTGTTCAAATTTTATTGACCTGACCAAGATTATCTTGACCTGACCAAGATTATCTTGACCTGACCAAGATTATCTTGACCTGACCAAGATTATCTTGACCTGTCCAGATTATCTTGACCTGTCCACATTACTTGATATAATCGACAGTTGACCAGACTTTGAACAAAAGAAATACAATAGATAATGGAACAAAAGAAGAGGGCTAGACGTATATGGGGAGTTAATCGGTTGTGATGGCACAACCGGCTTGGCCGATAAATTCGTTTCCCAATCATGGTCAATCACCTATTGATCAGTGGGGTACCTTGCTGATCAATGCAGCCCAATCAGCTGTTATGGGTGGGCAGCTTGGGGTGAATTGCCAGCTAGTATTTACACAATCAGTTGACAGCCGTGGTACACAACTAGCTTCCCTAAGCTCCTAAGACAGGAAACAGCTAGGCTTACAGCAGGGTATCCGGGTATACAGAGCCCCTTACAAGGAACTATGCAGTACCTCCCTGGTACAGCAGTGCACTGCTAAGTTCCCGCATGGGTACCAAAGCTGAGACTTCATCGGTACCTCGGTACCCGCTCTGGCTGATACAGCCATTGTGGCAGGGGTGGGTGGTACCTGTGTTGCCTTACCATGGGGTTACCATGGTGGTACAGTAGACCAATGCAGGGTCAGTTGTCTGCAAGTTATTTACCATGGTACCCACTGCAGAGTGTTTTCATTCATGGCCTAAGGCCATGGCAGATTATTCCACCTAGTTATTTTGCAGCACCTTCAGCAGTTGCTCCTGCCAGCTGGCAAGGTTGTGCTCCTAGCCCACGAGGGCTGGATAAAACTCATGTTGCTAGCATAAGGGTGACAGCTACGAGTGTTGGGGGTCTAGGAATACCGTTATAGGTAATTCGGGGTCTCGCGGGAGTACTCCCTCTTCTCTTGCTTCACATTCTGCTACCCAATGGGTACAGAGCGCTCAAGCAAGCGATGTCTGTTCTCTGTCTTCTTCGTCTTCAGAAAATGATTCAAACACAGAGGGCGAGGGAAAGGAGTTGGAAGTTGAGGACAGTGAAGATTCTCAGTCTGATGAGTCTGAGAATGAGTTCCAATTCTCCTACTCCCGGTACTCTGTGAGGAAACTACCAGCATCAGTCTTCCCCCGGACACCGCCAAAGTATTGAGCCGTACGTACCTCCAGGGTTTGGGTCTGGCTTATACCAAGGAAGATTCCAGGGAGGAGGACCAGAACATCCTTTCAGTAGGCTGCCCCGCTGCCAGTTCCTGGGGGGATTGCCTGTTCTCATTCCCAACTGAAATTGAGTTGAGGTACTGTACTGCAGTCAGGCTCTCGAGATAGAGGTGGCTTCACACTCAACCGCCGGTTACCCGTCAATTCCATCCAGTTGGAGCCGCTTTCTGTTGTTCTAAACAATGGAACACGTACACACCGGTCAACCGGCGGTTGAGTTTTGAAGCCCTTCCCAGCAAACACAAAACGTTTTTGACATCATTCGCAAAAGGTTATAAAAGGTTGTCAGAAAACGTTTAAATGTCTGGTTATATAAAGGGTATATTAAGAGTATAAAACGTTTTCATAACCTTAAAAAACATTTTGTTGATAATCTACTGCTCAGCAAACAAGAATGTTTTACAGAAAACGTTAAAATGTCGGGTTATATAAAGGGTATAAAAACGTTTAAATAACATTCCAATGACATTCTTGAAAACTTGATACAAAACATTCTAAACAGAATGTTATTTTGGGGTTGAAAAAATATTTTGCGAAAAATGTTTGCCCTAAATATTTTCAATAACGTTTTAAAAACGTTTTCATAACCTTTATATAACCCGACATTGAAATGTTATTAAAAGGTTTTGAAAAAAACATTTTAATAACATTTCTGTGTTTGCTGGGTTCAAATATTTTAACATAATGTTATTTAAGTATTGACACAATATTTGGCAAAAAAGTTTGTAAAAATAGTTTACAATAACATTTTTTGAAAACATTTAAAAATATTGTTGTAGTGTGTTTTCATACAAAACGTTTTAAAACGTTATCATGACCTTTATATAACCCGACATTTTAATGTTATTAAAACGTTTTTACCTAAACCAAAAGCCAAAATATAACTTAATTAAAACGTTTTTAAAACATTTTTGTGTTTGCTGGGTTAGGAGTCTACAAGACATATTGTTTTGGACTAGATTCCGTACAGCGGACAATTATTCCATTTCTCTGGCAGCCTTGTTCTAGCACAGTTCCTTTAAGTGTTATGAACGAGGATTACAATACCCACCTGAGGGTTCCACTGATGGACCCCGACAGAGTCGAACGTCTGCCTCTTTCAGCTAAGGCATCTGTGTCCTAATCCCTTCAAAGGAGGATGAACGCAAGCACATTGACAAGCGCGATTAGATATGTGTGTTGAGTTTCGCCACTACCGTTACCTCGGTCGGCTGGTGGCCACGGTTCACAGAGCAAAATCTGACCTTTCCGCAAACTTAATCTGTTAAAGGTGTTGACAGCCAACTTCAACAGAAACGCCATGGGCCTAGCCCACAGGATGTCCATCTGTCGTCCGGAGATCACCTGCTTGTCCCTTCTAAGGGACGCAGAGGTTCTTATTTGGCAAGGCTTTCAGTCAGAGTATGCCAAGAAAGTCACCAATGAGGCCATATCTGCCTTCCTTTCTTTAGGAAGGCCTATATAGTGCCTCATTAGGTCAGCGGCACTGGGCCCCTGCCAGTACTGCGCTGGGGCCTCGTTACCCTCAGCCTGAGTTTTCACATGCAGCTGGGTCCACAGGGAGGGGGGCCGGTGCTGCAGGGTTACCATGGGGTACCCAGGTGATTGATCCATGCAGGGTCCGCCACTTAGGGGTCACCCGTAGTGCCTACCATCAGCTTGATGCATTACTCCAGATCTCACCACACTGCTTCTAGTGGAGCAGCTCACATCAAGGAAGGGGCTACTGGACCCTTACCAGAACAGATGATGGTAACTAGGTGTGCTCGGCTCCTGACAGGGTCAGACAGCACACACCGCGAGGTGTACTCAAAATATTTCCATCCATTTTCACAGCACCTGTCATCACCCGTTTTCACAAGCACTTTCGATATCAGAAGCTGACAGGGAGCTCGAGTGGTGGTACTATTACCCCAACTTAATGACCATTAGCAGCATCATAGCTAGTTGGGGCAGGCCAGAAGAGTACTTGATGAAGACCAAGTTTTTCATGTTTATGGAGATATCACTGTCAGGACGATGCAAATTGCAGGAGTGACTTTATTCTCCTCGTGCAAGGTCTTGTTGGCTGATGGTATATGGCTCCTTGCTCTGGGAGTTGTCCAGATAATATACACAGTGATGTTCCATTAAGTGATAGACCTGTATGCATCCTGCCTGGTGGGTCCTCTGGCTTTGCAATAGATGCTGTAGAGATAGACTAAGAAGCAGTGAAGGCTTTACCGACCCGCCAATCTCAATACTACCAGGATCGTGAGGGGAGCATTGCATTGTCATATTGATCACATCATGCTGGCCAAGGTTCCTCTTTTTCAGGCCAATAGTCGATCTTCTCGTGGGTTTCAAAACAACTTCTTCCTCAGATACCCGTAGGCACAGGGATCAGAGCAACAATCTATCAACTGTGCACCGGCACTTGACAGCATAGCCCTTATTAGAGAACGCAGTCGGGAAAGAGTTTTCAGAAAGATATACTGGGCTCATCACCAATGGGAGACAAGAGTCTTCCTTCCTAGCATACAGTGAACACTTATTCCATGCCATGGTTAGGGTGATAGGCAGTTGTGTCTTCCCTTTACAGCCCTGGTGAAGCAAGTTACAGAGTTCTTGTCTGAGAAACTTGGATTAGGATTTGACCAGCAACAATCAGGACCTGCGAGTTTGTGATCCTCTTTCCATATATCGAGGTTATAGCCTGTTATGGAGACGATACTACTACGTCTCCTCAAGGGAATGCTCACAACCACCCACTAGTAGGAAGATCACCCCTCTAGGGGACATACTGCTGTTCTGGAGTACATGTGACTCTATATACTGCAGTCCAGCTGAGGCAGTACACTAGGTAGTAGTGCAGGACCGGAGTCATTAGAGGGCAGTTTTCCAGTCACCTTGAAAAGTTGGGTCCATTAGAGCAATACCAGTGCAGCGATATCTGTTCCAAAAGATTAACAAATGGATTCATTATGTTGGTTATTCGCAGCCCTTGGGGCTTCCGGTTGTCGAGGGAGTGTCTGTCTTTTTCTTGGGTAGAGAAATAGAATGACATCCTGTCACACATATGCTTATTATTCCGATCCCTGATCAGGATACTTAAGGATGGTTGATGGCGGTTGAACCGCTTTAAATTGTTTAGAGCAATAGAAACCAGCTCCCACCAGATGGGACCGGTGGGCAACTGACAGTCGAGTTTTGAAGCCGTCCCTAACTTGTACCAACATCCGGTCAGTTACTTGCCATATCGATTTTCAGATGTTGATGCAAGAATTATCTTAATCAACATCAAGTGGGGGTGCCAGGGTGTGTGGGTATAGGCCAAAGCCCCCCCCTCAGAACTCTTCCCCCAGTAAACACCCAAAATTATGAACATGACCGCCTCAAAAAAAAAATCACTCCCACCGTGAATGGAGTCTAGTCCAAAAATGGTGTAGCGATACATTCCGAGTAAGTTTGTTACCAAAAAAACTGGCAACAAAGTTTGGTTTGATGACAGCTGCAAGAGAGCTGCAAATAGGAAGCGTTGCCTGTTCAAGAGGTTAAATAAAACAAGGATAAGTTTGCAGAAGCCAGAAGGGAATACAATCAGGTTGAGAAGGAAGTACAACAACAACAAGCTGAGTGAAGAGCTTTCAGGTGGAAGCCTGAGTAGCAAAAAGTGGTGGAACACGGTTAATACTCTGTCTGGAAGAAAAGCTAGGACAGATATACCTGTAATAAAAGATCAAAACCAGGTCTACACTACGGCAAAGGAGAAGGCTGAAATACTAGGACAGACTTTTGCTAGGAAATGCCAACTTGAGAATGCAGAAGAACCTGCTCCAGAAGTAAAAGGGACACCACCAAATTCTAAGGACTCCATAGTTTTCAAAGCCAAGGACATCAGGAGGAACATGATAAAGCTAATGGACCTGATGAGATTCCCAATAGAATCTTGAAAGAGTGCAGTGCTGAATTAGCAAGACCTCTCAGCCGCCTATTTGACCTGTGCTTTGCAAAGGGAGTGTTTCCCATCCAGTGGAAGTGTGCTTCAGTCATCCCGGTCCATAAGAGGGACTCAAAGTCCAATCCATCCATGTACCGCCCCATCTCTCTTCTTAGCAACATCAGCAAGGTTATGGAGGCAGTGGTACAGAAGCAGCTTCAGAAGTACCTGTTGCAGCACCATCTCATTTCAGACAGACAGTTTGGCTTTAGACCCCGTCACAACACAGCTGTCATCTTAACCATCCTCTCTCAGCAATGGTCTAATGCTCTAGACAGAAGTCATGAAGTGCGTCTAATTGCCTTGGACATCAAAGGAGCATTTGACAAGGTATGGCATAAAGGACTTTGCTCCAAGCTGAAAGGCAAAGGAGTTTCTGGCAAGCTTCTGACCTGGATTGAGAGCTACCTATCCAACCGGTCCATCAAAGTGGTTCTATCTGGCCAATCCTCAAACAGTACGTCCATCAATGCCTCTGTACCACAAGGCTTAATCCTGGGCCCGCTGCTATTCACTGTCTTTATTAATGATCTGGGAGATGAATGCGAGAACACCCTGTATCTGTATGCAGATGATATAAACTGCTCCAAAAAAGAAACTTACCAGGTAAGAAATTTGTCTGTCAAATTCAAACGACAAATTGTGTTACACTAAATGGGATATGAGTGGAAGCAGTGTTAATTGACGCGAATTTTTACACCTCATTTGTTGCAAACGGATGAGTATTTTTGAAGTTATGCTTATTTAACCGAACCTATCCACTGGAATGAAAGTTGCACTCATACCACTTGAGATGGTTGGCAGTATACAGGTGTAATCAGTGCTCTCCTCTTCTTCTTTGCATGACTAACTTTCCTATTGCTTCTTGTGAGGATGAAGAATAAAAGTTCTGAACATCCTTTCATGTGTCTGTTTATTGTGTGAATTCATTGGGGCGGACCTGCAACTTTCAAATTTGATAGTAGGCTTGTTCAAATGAGCATAACTTCAAAAGTTTTGATCTGTTTGTGACAAATGAGGTGTCAAACTCCGCGTAAATGTACACCGCTTCCACTCATATGCTATTCAGTATAATACGATTTGTCGTTTGAACTTGACAGACGAATTTCTTACCTGGTAAGTTACTTTTTGGGACCAGTTTATATGACTTCACCCTATTCTGAGAGATCAGATCAAGTGATGACAGCATGGCTGCAACAGCGAGTCTCAACCGGGACCTGAGGATCTGGGCAGACAAGTGGAAAGTCACCTTCGAGCCCTCCAAGTGTAAAGCCCTGACTATCTCAAGAAAGAAGAATCCAACTAGACAAGACCTTTATTTTGGAAACACCAAACTGGCACAGATGGATGAGCTGGAAATCCTGGGTGTTACTATTGATAAGAAACTCACCTAGGATAAGCACATTTCCAACACTGCTGCTAGAGCTGGACTGAAGCTTGGAGCACTAAGGAGGGTAGCAAACAAGCTTGATGTAAAAGGGAGAGCCACAGTTTACGAGGCCCAGAATTGCAGTGTTATGGAGTATGCCTCACTGTGCTGGATGAGTGACTCAACCACCACCCTGAAGCTCCTTGACTCCATACAGAGCAAAGCATTGAGGATTATTGGTGTTGACAAGCAGCAGGCAAGAATGGATCTTAACATCCCCTCTTTACATCACAGACGAAAGGTGGCTGCTGCATCTGTGCTCTACAAGATGCACACCAGCTTGTGCCTGCCAGATTTGAAAGCATTACTGCCCAAGCCTTACGTGATCAGACGAGCCACTCGCTCCAGTCTCTCAATGCCAAGTCATGCACTGACTAAGCCAGTCTCAAGAACCTTGTCAGCCGGCAGAACTTTCGTCCATGTTGCAGTCCATGTTTGGAATGGACTCCCAGACATTGTAGTTGGAGAAATCACTGATTATGGAGCTCAATCCTTCAAGAGCTGTGTACATCAACATCTTTTGGGATCATGATTTAGCAGATTGTTCTTGTCACTCCCCTAAGCTGCTGTGAACCATTGATTAGTCCATAAGGATTACTAATATAGTGCCCTGTTGCCTATATAAGTGCTTGACTTGGTCATTCCTATTGGGCTATAATTGTTCACCTTGCATTTTTTTTTTTTTTTTAATTTAAAAAAAGTCATCCTATTGGGGGCACCGACCATTATTGGGTGAGCACCAGGCATGGTTGGGGACATGAGCCATTTATTGCCAATTTTCCTATGAGATATTCTAAATTTTCAAATCGATTTGGGGGCAGATGCCCCCCCCCCGTGCCCCTATGACGCTATGCAACTGCGGCAAAACTATGTTTGTAGACTCCTAACCGAAGTGATCTTATCATTTGGCCAAAATGTCAGTTCATCAAGCCCCTATTTGGCCCAAATTTTTAGTTGAGTGCCTCCCTCCCCCGTGTTGGTTCATTGTGTCTGCTACACACATCAAAGGAGTTGTGTTAATGCTATGTTAAGGGCAGACTAAGGGGGCACATTCGTCCACACCCGAATTTGAGATTTCGTGATACTTACTTAACACTTATTGTATTCTTTAATTTAAAATTGATAAAATACAACTGTTGATATTTCCCCCCATTTTTGCTTGATTTAAAAATCATTATTGCACTCTTTTCAACTCTAATAAAAAGTCACATGGCTCAAGACAGCTTAGTAAATTGGCGAGAAATAATGAGTCAGAAAGTTCAAGAATGCGAAATACTGTGATTTTACGCACACGATTCACGTTCAGTATGTTGTTAACGCCAGCAAAACTTGTGTAAACAAAACAAAGTCAAAATAGCTCAAAATGCCACTCATATTTTTCAATTATTTTGAATTTTGGCGCACTAAAAGAAGACATAATGGATTCATTGATGCAAAAAGATGCACATTTATATCATGCTCCAGATACAGCTTTTTATTTACAAGCGTGAAAGTCTTCCGTTTTCAAATATAAGGACGTTTTGTGCATAATTTTGACATTTTTTTACTAAATAAAACGTCAAATTCTCAGAGTTAAGTTCACGTTTGACAACATTGCACGATTTTTGTGACAAGATAACTAAAAAAATATGCAAGCAAAAGTTAAACTTTTTACACTATAGTTTAGAGCTCATCAAAGTCTAGAAAATGTTTTCTCATTTTTTCAAAATATTTGTTTTAAACAAAAATATACACCATTATTTGCCATTTTTAGCATAATAAAGTAACAAAATTGCTTTTTTCCACATGTTTTTTCCAAGAAGATGCTAATTTCAAAAAAATAAAAACTTTCCCTAATTTTATGTCTCTTTCTTCTTCATGAAAAGCTAACTGAAAAATTTTTACTCCGAACTTATTTTGTTTTTTATGTTGTCACCAAAAAATTGGGTTAAAAAAGTGTATTTTTGTGATTTTTTTCAAAAACTAAAGATTTTTTTAAAAAGCTGATGTCACCATGGGATTTCCTCCACTCATTTCCATTCCAAAAATTTATAGTTTTATATACTTTGGACATAAAATTAAGAAATAATGATGCTTAAAAGGTCCATGTTCCCTCCCATTACTCTGGCTATACACAAGCATGTACACTACGCAAAAAAAGTTTCTTTATGGTTAGGAAATTTACCCACTATTAAAATCTAGCGACTAATTTAGTACGTTCGCTAAAACATTACTTAAACATTCATATCTTTTCTCAGGAGTGTCAGAGAGTAGTGACTGAGGTGTCAAAATCATGGGACAATCTCCCCGCATGCAATTATTTAGCAAACGTACATAATTGGTCGCTAGATTTTAATAGTGGGTAAATTTCCTAACCATAAAGAAACTTTTTTTGCGTAGTTTACATTGCATTGCACTATCTCAATACATAGGGTCTATTCACAAAGTTAATTTTCGCGTCATAAAAATTTTGATGACATATTTGATATCAGCATGAAAAATGCATCAAAATAAGTACAACCAAGCCCAGTTTTGGTTAAGCCATTCTCCAAATAAAATATCACATACAAGTATACACCATAGATTTACAGTATAGACCTATTTCTCAGACGTCACCAATTAATCGATATTGGGTCCAGCATTCGAGTCATCATCACCCAAACGCAAATACCGTGCCGGCACGCGCGATCAACTTTGCGCCACTCTAGGCGTCCCTGCGCGGAATTGCCAGCTCGCAGTACGCGTTTAGTTCTTCACGGTGTAAAAAGTAAACAAAACTGTGAAACAAAACAAAGATTGAATTTTAAATAGCATCGCGGTTTTTCCGTATCTTTTGTATTTTATGGCATCAAAACAACTGGAACAAAGGTAACTAGTATACAGTTCCCGTAAACAATTATTTTATGGAATCTAACGTGAAATATGACAAAACAGAGGAGAAAATATACAATATTTGGTGTTTTTACATCGTGGACACGTGAGAAACGCACGTGTTGTTTGTTTACATCTCAGACCCCAATATCGATTAGGTGACGTCATCAGAAAAAGGTCTATAGGCCCATCAATAGGATTTTGGATTTTTAAAATTCCGATGACATGTCTGGAATGAGCATAAAAATCGCATCGAAATGAATCCAAACTTGACTATTTTCCGTTCAGGGATTGTCGTGATAGAATTTATTGTTTTTAAATTAATTATTTATTTATTGTTATTATTGTTATTCATCATGTTATCATTAGTATTTAATAAATTATATTCCCTGCAATTTTTTGGATAGAGCCAATATCTTCTGTTTTACTCAAGATGCTACCATCTTACTAGGTGGATGCTGGACTATGGCAAAGAGTAACAGCAAACTGATTATAATTAGAGGGGATGCTAGTGGGGGTAGCCATACTGCCAGATTTATTGTTTTTTAATTAATTATTTATTAATTAACATTGTTATTATTGTTATTCATTATGTTATCATTAGTATTTAATAAATTATATTTCCTGCAATTATTTTATCTCATTGTATATTTTACTTGTTACATTTCAGATATTGGTGAATGGGAGAAACAAATGGTGATTGGTAAAGGCAAATTGAGTGACCCAATAGGCATAGCTATCCATGAGAGCAATGGAGATATAGCAATTGCAGACTTTACGGCAAAATGTGTGTTTGTTTACAATACACAAGGGAAGTACAGGTTTAATCTTGATACAACACAACAACTAGATAAACCCTGTGGTGTTGTTTACACCTCAGGTAAATATTATGTTACAGACCAGTCAGCATATGTCAGGTATTATAATGCTGATGATGGTAAGTATTGTGGTAGTTGGCTCTCTGTTGAACCAGGTCACAATGTAGGTAATGATAAAGCAGTGCTATATGGAATATGTGTGGACACAGATTGTAATCTGTTGGTAGGTGATGTCCCCAATCTGGGTCAACGTTACATAAGTAAACACACAGGTGATGGGAAACACATCAATAGTTTTAATGTTGACATAGATCCTGATTTCATGGCTGTCACATCACATAATAATGTCATCATCTCTGGTTACAATGTAGTACAAATTGTCAATCAAGATGGCTTAGTACATAGGGTTCAATGTCCTGGCATGAGTTATCCATATGGTATTTGTTTTCATAGTGGTGTGTTGTTTATATGTGATTTGGATAGTGCCAATATCTTCTGTTTTACACAAGATGCTACACATCTTACTACCATCACAATAGATGCTAGACAACAACGTGATATGTATGGTGGATGCAAGGGCATGGCAAAGAGTAACAGCAAACTGATTGTAAGTAGAGGGGATGGTAGTATGGGTACTGCCAGAGTTGAAGTGTATACACGTAAAAAATAGACCCATTTATCAACATCATTAAATTAACATATCAATGGGATTATGCTAATTATATTAAATTATTCAAATTAATTTTATTTTCACATTTTATTAATTTTCATGGCTATTTTTTTATTTTCACATTTAATTCATTTTCATGCATTCTTCTATAGGGTTTTACCATAGGGCAAAATCATTTCCAAAAAAATTGCATAGTTGATCTGAAGAACCGCTGAACCAAACCGAGTCATGTTTGTGCTTATTCAACTGCATTTTTTATGCTTAATCCACATACGGGGACGAAAGTTTAAAATTCCAAAATTTTTGGTGTTTTTTTGGCGCGTTCAGTGATTCTGGTGGTAACTCAGATGCAAAAAAATTGAATAATGCGTCATAAAAATTTTAGATTTTGAAAATTTCGTTGATGGATTTGGAATCAGGATAAAGAATCGAGCAAAATGAGTACAAATATGCCTATTCTAGGTTTAGCGGTTCTTATAGTTTATTATTTCATAAATTCATGTGTAATTCAATAGGGCATATAGGTACAGTGCATACTGCTATAGGATTTTACCACAGTTTGAAATCATTTCATGTTTAGGTTTATTTTATTGCATTTTTTATGTTGAATAAAAATCTGGAAACAAAAATTTAAAATTCCAAAATTGTTGACAATTTTGAGGGGCGATTAATGTAAGCACTAAAATTCCAGCTCAAATTGGCCATATTTTACATTAACTCAAAGTGAATTTTTGCCTCGTAAAAATTCTGCGTCGTAAAATAATATTATTAGGCCTATACACCTCGACTCCCCAGTGAAGCTCTTGTGTCAACTTTATATTATATTTAATTGGCATTATTCAAATCCATGTAAACAATACATCATTATGACAGGATATTAAAACTTGTGTTCAGAAAAATATTAGTTGGTTGATTAACTGACTAATTGATTGATCAATTCATTAATTGATTGATTTGATCAATTAATTGAGTGAGTGAATCAATTATTGATTTTCCATGGTTTATTTGTTATTTTGTTAATTTGTCAATATTTTACCAGTTGATCAATATGGATCTTGCTCTTTTGACCAATTTTATGGTACTTTATATTATTAACATTGATCGTATGATTCAATCTTCTTGTTAGCATGTTGATAAATTGTTTCAGTAGATTATTTCATGATCATGTGAATTTGCTCCATTCATTGCTTTATTTGATCATAGGCCTTGAAGGCCTATGATTTGATTGACTGTTTGAAAACACACCCACACATGTTTCATGTCTTGATTGGAGATGCTGCTTTATTTTGTGACAGGTTTGTTATCCAATTCTGCTCTTATTGATTTCACCTTCAAAATACACAATTTTTCTATAGTGTTTTATATCATCTTTGTGTCATAATTTGATATAGAAAAGTAAATTTAAAGTTTTACCACCTTTCAATTTGATCAATTTTTTGCATTTTTTTTCTGACTTTAAATTGTTTTCTTTTAAATACTGTGTTTTGGGATGTGTATTTTTATTAATGCCACAAAAAGTATTTGTTTTGGTATGATCCACAAATGACTGTGTATCATTTTAACTCTTCATTATTTGGGGGATTTTTTTTCATATCATATTTACCTGTGTGTTT
This sequence comes from Amphiura filiformis, assembly GCF_039555335.1. NCBI lineage: Eukaryota > Metazoa > Echinodermata > Ophiuroidea > Amphilepidida > Amphiuridae > Amphiura > Amphiura filiformis. Next base: position 26,438,113 of record NC_092629.1, read on the forward strand.
ACTTATATATTTATTAGTGTGGGGACATTGTTAGCAATATACTTATGTTCTTTTTCTTTATTTTTGGAATGTTTTAGCAATTTTTTGGTAGGTTTTTAAACAATCACCATGTAACTCATATTGAGTAAAAAATTCAACTCTTGAAAAGAGTCTAATTTCAGATGTATTCATGTATTCCACTCTTTCTACATTACTTCCAATTTTACTCCTTTGGGAGTTGGATTCTTAATTTGACTCCTTTTTTCGATATAAAATTCACACCACTTATTACCTCTGCTGTACCAAATTCCACTTAGCTTTGCATTTGATATCATTACTACATTTACTACCATCAGTACTTACCAGAGTATAGCATTATATAACCTATTCAGAAACAGTTGACCCAAAGTCAAGCCAGTAAACAAAATGTTACAAAAATCAACATTTTTGGAGAGTTATAGGATAGGCCTATACTCCTTAGGCGAGCTTACTTCACTCTCAGAATGTGACAAGATTATTATCACAGGTGGATAGCTCATTTACATTTATACCCCATGCCTGAGATGTGAGATACCATGGGTATTTTTCATTTACTCCTTCTTTTACCAGAATGTGACAAAACAATTCCATCCAAAAAAAAACCAACGATAAAGTTAAATCAGCTCATAATTCAAAAAATAAATCAAGAACAACATTCATTTGCTTGATGATTGGGATTAATTTTGAGTTTACTTATCCTCACTTTTATTACTCACAATTTGTCTGAAATGCTTGACATACTGTCTTGTCTGTAACTCATTGTGTGGTATCATGCTACAGGGTGATTCAAAAATAATGTTACCCAATGTTAATGTTTTTTCTCGTACTTTGATATTATTGCATATTTTGTTTCATATTATTGATATTTGTATTATTGTGTTGATGTATTGTAATCTTGATTGAATCTTGATGATAAATTTGCCAATCATGTTGGGTAACATTCTTTTTGACACATTCTGTAGTAGCCTGTACTTCCATTGTTGTAAACAAATCTGCACTGTTATACTCCATTGTTGGATTGCTATGTATTGCCAAATTTAGGGGCCTCATTTGGCATCGTCACCAGCCATCATCCATCGCCATGGTGAGAGGACACCATCAACAGAGACAGACCTTCACCGTATTTGGAACTCCAAGTCTCCATTTTTAACCTTTAACCTTTCAACACTGAATACATAATATGATACTTTGCAAGATAGTGCTGGGTGTATGCTTGGGGTGCAATGAATGAATTTTATGAGGTAGTAGGCCTACATTTAAGGATATTGGCTTTGATGGGTGAGGAATAGAAGGCATTCAATTTACCCCCCTAACCCTAACCCTACCTGTGGTTTTTTGGCTATCGGAAGGGAAAGAAGGAATGAAAAAGGAGAGAAGATGAAGAAGAAAGTCACTTGGCACCCCCGGGATTCGAACCTCGGAGCCCGCTCGCATGCCACACAGAAGATCCCCAGCATGTAGCTACACATATATGACTTGGTCTGATTGCGTCATCAAGTCACGTGGAATGCATGCAAGCAGGGTGGTTTTAATAGTGAGCTTTAGTGAGTCCTAGTTGGGTTAGGGTTAATCTTAGCCAATCTGTCCCCTTTGCTGCATCCAATCATTGTCATAAAAATGCATTGTATAGTGGTGTTGAAAGGTCAAAACTTATACAAGTAATAATATTGTAATGTGAATTTGTCTATGTTGTATCTGTTAAACTAAAGACGCATTTATTATGAAGGAGCTTTTCTTATCTTGGACAGACTATAGCTTTTGTTGTTAACATGTGATTATATCAAGCAAAATATGAACAATGTCAAAAAATAGTTTTTGAGTTATGAGCTGATTTGACATCAATTACAATGAATTGCATTTGATGTATTATTTGAAGTTTGACTTTACTATCTGTCTAATTGTCACATTCTGGGGTTAAAGTCAAATACCAATTAAATAAGACATTGTTTTGCTTGATTATCACATGTTATAACCAAATCAAATAGTTACCAATATGTTTATTGCAACAGTTACAATACATAAAAGGAAGTTTTTTAATGTTGTAGAAACTAGAAACTAAAAGTTTGAATGAGGCTAAAAAAACTAGGTTATAGTTGAAAGTGAAATGGAAACATTTGTGCATTGAACATGCAAAGTTAGTAAGTCAGTGTTGATGGCAAATTTGTAATGTGCGTGTACCACAGTGTCAAATTTGGGTCACAAAGTCATGATGATGAAATTGAGGGATTTTGAAATTGCCTTCAAGAATGACAATATTTGGTTTTTATCATGGTCTTTTCTAAATGAGACTGATTTTATCTTAATTGAGATATCATAGTCTCTCCTAAATGAGACTGATTTTAACTAGTGAACAATTTATTATGATGATGTCTGAAGATTCTAGGGTAAATTAGATCAAATACAGTAGCGCATCGTGGCCGCTCCTACCCGGAGGTCTGAAGAAAATTAAATTTTGCCGCCCTTCCTCAACAGCCCGAAAAGGTTGACCCAATTTTTTTTCGGTGGTTTGAAAAAGTGAAGAGCAAAAAAAAAAAAAAGGATTATAGGCGCTAACGCACTAAAAGCAACACATTTTGATGTATAGTCCAATTTTTTCACAATTTTCATACTTTTCTAATTTTTTCCGCCCTTTTTTCTTTACTAATTATTTTTGCCGCTCCTTCTTCCGCCGTCCCTTTCTTCTTCCACCGCCCCTTCGTTTTGGCCACCCCTGCTTTTTACCCTGGGGGCTCGCGCCCCCAAAAATATGCATATGAAATATGTGACAGATTCAAGTCAGTCAAAAGAAAAGGATGCTTTTCCACCTTCCAATTTAATCGGATATTTATTATGCCCTAATTATTTTATGAAACAAAAGCGTAGATAGAAACAAAGCTCATCTGAATCTTGGCCATAAAGGGTTTTTAAAAACTAGTAAGAGAAATATACTTGACTATCTAAACTTGTGTTCTCTGACATATAATATTTAGGTAGGTTTTTTTTCTCTCTCTCTCTCTCTTTTATTATTACTTTGTATCTGTGTGTGGGGGTGGGGGTGGGGGGGGGTGAGTGGTGTGTGTCCAATTCAATTCTCTTTCAACAGTCACATTTCTGTGCTCATTGTGTACATTTTGTATAGATATATATTATATTATAATCAATCTTAGTAAAGAAATAATTGGTGAAAATAAATCCATAAATATTCTGTATCCAACTCAACAATGTCTACTTTGTTGCAATATTTTGTGTTGAAGATTTTCTTATTGTGTGATTATAATTACTATTAATGGATTCAAAATGAAGGCTGATTCAGAAAATAAAATTATTAGTTTTGGTTGACTTAAAGGGTGGGGGCGGGGTGGCAAACTTTGACAAATTGGTCGAACTGGTTTAAAATCTAAAACATAACAGCGGCCAGCATCCCACGGGGATGGGGGTGAGGTGGTGCAGATATTACACTTAGGTGGCAGCTTGACCTCCAAAGCCAGATATTGCTGCTTTGAACAGGGTCTTAGACCACACAGAAAATTAATTGTGAGACCCGCTTTTTTGATCAAAAAAACATGTTTATCAGCAAAAAATGTTTGGTTTCGGAATGTGTGCTGTCTACTGAAGATAGCTAGCTCATAGTGGTACACATGTGGATGCTGTCTACTGAAGATAGCTAGCTCACGGTGGTACACATGTGTGCTGTCTAATGAAGATAGCTCACGGTGGTACATGAGTGTGCTGTCTACTGAAGATAGCTAGCTCACGGTGACTGTGTGCTGGCTACTGAAGATAGCTAATTCACGGTGGTACACATACATGCATTATCTACTGAAGATAGCTAGCTGATAGTGGTACACATGCGGGTGTTGTCTACCGAAGATAGCTAGCTCATAGTGGTACACATGTGTGTGCTATCTACTGAAGATAGCTAGCTCATAGTGGTACACATGTGGGTGCTGTCTACTGAAGATAGCTAGCTTTCTACTGAAGATAGCTTATGCTGGTACACACTTGTGTGTTGTCTACCGAAGATAGCTAGCTCATAGCTTTTTTTTTTTTATAGTGGTACACATCTGGGTGCTGTCTACTGAAGATAGCTAACTGAATCTGGTACACATGTGTGGGCTGTCTACTGCAGACAGCTAGCTCACAGTGGTACACATATGTGGGCTATTTACTGAAGACAGCTAGCTCATAGTGGTACACATGTGTGTGCTGTCTACTGAAGATGGCTAGCTCACTCTGGTACACGTGTGTGGGCTATCTACTGAAGACAGCTAGCTCATAGTGGTACACATCTGGGTGCTGTCTACTGAAGGTAGCTAGCTCACGCTGGGTCACATGTGGGTGCTGTCTACTGAAGATAGCTAGCTGAGTCTGGTACACATGTGGGTGCTGTCTACTGAAGATAGCTCACGCTGGTACACATGAGTATGCTGTCTACTGAAGATAGCTAGCTCATAGTGGTACACATGTGGGGGCTGTCTACTGAAGATGGATAGCTCACGCTGGTACACATGTGTGTTGTCTACTGGAGATAGCTAGCTCATAGTGGTACACATCTGGGTGCTGTCTACTGAAGATAGCTAGCTGAGTCTGGTACACATGTGTGGGCTGTCATGGCCCATCACTTTTACCAAAGTCTGTATTAAGATGGACTCAGTGCTGACTATAACATCAATCCATGCATGCGTTAGTAATTGCGAGTCTATAAAGTGTCCGTGGGACGAGTGTAAAATTAAAACTTTTCCAAATTGAGTTCGGGTCCTTTTTTGTTTATTTCTATGATAATAGTGTCTCACATCTCACCTAAGACAAGAAATTAATAAACAAGTGACCGTTTTCACTTCTTATTGGGACACCTGTACACTTTAGGCCTACAGTATTAGTGAATACCAGTAATGGTCCACGAGTGGCTTTATTTGGGCCTTCATTTTTACATGATTTTTAACTTTTTAATTTTCTAACTAAAATTTCACACAATAATGTCTTCAATTGGACCTTTAATTTGCAAGATTTTTCAGGGTGAACACCCCCCCCCCCCATCACCGCCAAAACACCATTGGGTATGCATTTAAGAAGTTGCCCTTTCCGCTTCTGCTTTGGACACCTGACACTTTATGTTTAAAGCAATTATATACACAAAGTGAACACTTGTCTTCAATTAGGCCGTCATTTCACAATTTTGCTAGCGCTTGGTGGTACAAGTGTGTGTGTGCTGTCTACTGAAGATAGATAGTTCACGGTGGTACACATGCGTGTGCTGTCTACTGAAGATAGCTTGCTCATAGTGGTACACATGTGTGTGCTGTCTACTGAAGATAGCTACCTCACGGTGGTACACATGCGTGTGCTGTCTACTGAAGATAGTTAGCTCATAGTGGTACACATGTGTGTGCTGTCTACTGAAGATAGCTACCTCACGGTGGTACACATGCGTGTGCTGTCTACTGAAGATAGATAGCTCACGGTGGTACACATGCGTGTGCTCTGAAGATAGATAGTTCACGGTGGTACACATGCGGGTGCTGTCTACTGAAGATAGCTAGCTCACGTTGGTACACATGCGGGTGCTGTCTACTGAAGATAGCTCACGGTGATACACATATGCATGTGTTTTTCTGCTGAAAATATGCGGGTGCTGTCTACTGAAAATAGCTAGCACACGGTTGTACACATGTGTACCATCCTGAGTTATCTTCAGTTGATAACACAAACACACATGTACCACCATGAGCTACGGAGAGCGTGGCACAATGGTTAGGGTACTTGCTTTTAGTGCATGAGGTCCCGGGGCCAATTCCCGGTGGTGGCGATTTGCTGGGATATTGACTTAGAAAAAAAGTCTGAAATTAATTGGCAACCTCTGTAGATTAAATTCAGACTTCCGCTCTCCCCATGGTTCATTTAGAATTGGGTAAATGTTAATGAATCATGAAAGTACTTCGTCCTTCGGAGGGGACGTTAAGCCGTCGGGTCCCATGTGCAGAGAGCCATACCTGTACATGTATCTCGCAGTCAGATTCAACCCGTCCCGGTGTTCAAATGGACCCCGATGGAAATAAGCTTCAATAGAGGCTTTCTTGGGTTATCCAGGGTTGTCAAAACCCGATCAAATCAAATCAAATCAAAAGCTATCTTCAATAGACAACATCACACATAACAGAATTTATTTTCAACACGGACTCAAAAATGTCCAGATTTGAAATCAAAACAAAAAAATTACCTAAAAATTGCAATTTATTTTGATCATATAAAAAATGAAAACAAGTTTATATTTTTAAAGGACAGACATGTAATCAGCCTAAAACAGGCTTGTCGCAGTCTAAAAAGTTCATTGCTTATTGTAAAATATGTAGACTTGGCACAAATCTTTGCAATTACCGTACTCTAAAGAATTTAATGGTGTGCGAAGCGTATTAAAAGCAAGTGAAGGGGGGTGAAATGGGCAAGCTTCCACACGGAAATGCAAACTTGTGCAACTCGTATAGTGCAGAATTTAAACTCATTGAATTGAAGCACAATCTGCATTTTGGTGATTTTGTTTTGCTTTCAAATATAATGCATGATTATAATTATTTGCAATCAGACTGACATAATATTTTTCAGTTGGAAAATTAAAATTTATTTTGATACGGTTGTGGAGGTCGTGGCTGCCGAATTCAGCTCCATGACAAAGTGTATGAACATGGACGTGATATCAGATAGGATAACCATTATAAAAGCCTGTTAAATTCCATGTTCATGATGGATTTACGGACATTTGGAAGTCTGCTATAGGCATGTGAGTATTATAAACTAGGATCGTGTAGGGGTATGACAGGGCTGAACACAAATATTTGGTAAGCTTATAGGTTTCTGACCCCCCCCTTATAAATGCTATTTAGATGAATAATAGCTTGCCATAGCAATGTGAAATCGAGTGCATAATGAGCATATCTGCTAAATACGCACAATTTAAGGGTTCAACATGCCGCGCGTAATGTTTGCGACTCAAAAAAGGTGCTGCGTCATTCTGTAGAAAACACGCACAATTTTACGGCTCAACATGCCGCGTAATGTTGCAACTCGTTCAAAGGTGCTGCGTCATTCTGTAGAAAATACGCACAATTTTACGGTTCAACACGCGCGTAATGTTACGACTCTTTTAAAGGTGCTGCGTCATTCTGTAGAAAATACGCGCAATTTTACGGTCTAACATGCCGCGTAATGTTACGACTTCGTTTAAAGGTGCTGCGTCATTCTGTAGAAAATATGCACAATTTTACGGTTCAACATGCCGCGTAATGTTACGACTCGTTTAAAGGTGCTTCGTCATTCTGTAGAAAATACGCACAATTTTACGGTTCAACATGCCGCATAATGTTACGACTCGGAAAACATTGACGTACCAGTCATTGGCAAAAGGCCTGTGGATTTACCACAAAAACCACACACAGTCAGAGTGACAATTATTTAAAAATGAGTGCAAATTTGCCACAAAATTTCAAAGTCATTGACTTTCCCATTATATCAGTATTAGCTTTGTTATGTAATAGCCAACATGAACTCTAGCCACTTCACACCTTTTTGTGCAGTGTCAACACACAGATACATGTCATTGTTTATATAGCCCTATTATATAGCCAGGCAATATGCAGCCATGCATACATGTACCTGTGAGATGCATGGAACAATGTTTTATACAGGGGGGTGTAATCCTAACTCTAGAGCATTGAGCCCTAAATCTAAACCCTAACCTAAATCATAACCCTACACTCTAACTCTATGACATAACCCTAAATCTAAACCCTAACCCTAAATCATAATTTCAAACCCGAACCTTATGTCTTATAGCCAGAACTCTAGACCTAGTAGCCTAAATCATCAAAATCTGTTGCAATTTGCAGATGTATTTTTTTCTCCATTTTCTCCCCTTTTTTAATTTAAGAAAAAAAGTGGATTTTTTTAAGTCCATGTCGAGAATAATCCCTGTTACATGTGTACCACCATATGAGCTAGCTATCTTCAGTAGACGCACACCTGTGTATTCCACCGTAAACTATCTTAAGTAGACAGCACACGCATGTGTACCACTCCACTGTCAGTTATCTTCAGTATACATTACATGCAGATATGTACCACCCTGACCTTTCTTCAGTAGACAGTTACAGTCTACTGAAGATAGCTCTTGGTGGTACACATAGCATACGTTTGCTGTCTACTGAAGATAGCAAGTTCACTGTGGTACATGCGTGTTTTGTCAACCAAGACGGCTAGCTCACAGGGGTACACATAATACTTATATGCATGTGCTGTCTACTGAAAATAAATAATGGTTGTACATGCGTGCAGGTGCTGTCTACTGAAGATAACTAGCTCATGGTTCTACAAAAATGCTTGAAATGTTGACTAAAGATAGCTAGCTCACGGTGATACACATAATATTGTGCTGCCCACTGAAGATAGCTAATTCACGGTGACACATGTGTGTGCTGTCTAATGAAGACAGCTATAGCTCACGGTGGTACACATTCATAGTCTGTGTACTGAAGACAGCTTATGGTAGTACACCCCACACCCACTTGCACTTTGTGCAAACCCAATGAACTGTATTGACAGCAAATGATACAATAAGGTAGACTTTCCTGACTATGGATACTCTCACAAAATGAATCGGCCTCATCAATATAAACCATTATATTCCATAGGCCTACGTATGAGCGTGAAAACACATGCACGCGACGCCAACCAACAATACGCCCAACCAACGTACACCCCTACCCCTATTTATTCTTTAAGGTTTGTCTTAACCCTGGAATATTATGGAAACTTTGGGACCTCATAACTGCTAATTTGTTGGTCTAACCCTGGAATTATAGAAACTTTGGGACCTCATAACTGCTATATTGTTGGTCTAACCCTGGAATTATGGAACCTTTTGGGCCTCATAACTGTTACATTGTTGGTCTAAAGGTACGCATGTTTAGAAATATGGCAAAGACTTATACGCCATAAATGTATAATTTTTTTCAAACCAGATTTTTTGGTATATTTGTCATGTTTATACAACTTTCCCAACTTACACCTAATTAAATCAGCCAAATTCCCCCTAAATCACAGTAGTTTAATAAGCGGCCAAGATGGATAGTAAGTGGGGATTCTAACTTCCTTTTTTACCTCAAAATTATGACCAGATATCTTCCTGACATAATATTATTTACTACTAATATTATTTCATTATTTATGACAAAGAACAAAACTAATATTTGACCGAAATCGTAAATTATGTCTTTAAATTAGAAGACAGTCTTTCCTTAAAAAAAAAAAATACAGCCCAACAACAGCATCACTTGCATATTGGTGTCTGTCATCAAGGGAAACATCAAGAGGATGTAGACTTATCTTTGCACTGGATACCCTAACGAAATCAAGACGATCAACATGATCAAGGTAGACTTTCCCGACTGGATATATACTTTCACAAAACGAAATCAAGATGATCAACATGATCAAAGTAGACTTTCCGACTCTGGATGCCCTCACAAAACTAAATCAAGAGGATCGAGATGTAGAATTTCCCGACTCTGGATGCCCTCACGAAACTAAATCAACATGATCAAAGTAGACTTTCCCGACTCTGGATGCCCTCACAAAACTAAATCAAGAGGATCGAGATGTAGAATTTCCCGACTCTGGATGCCCTCACGAAACTAAATCAACATGATCAAAGTAGACTTTCCCGACTCTGGATGCCCTCACAAAACTAAATCAAGAGGATCGAGATGTAGAATTTCCCGACTCTAGATGCCCTCACGAAACTAAATCAAGAGGACCAAGGTAGACTTTCCCGACTCTGGATTCCCGCACAAAACTGAATCTAGAGGATCAAGGTAGACTTTCCCGACTCTAGATGCCCTCAAAAAACTAAATCGAGAGGATCAATGTAGACTTTCCGACTCTAGATTCCCTCACAAGACTAAATCGAGAGGACCAAGGTAGACTTTCCCGACTCTGGATTCCCTCACAAAACTAAATCAAGAGGATCAAGGTAAACTTTCCCGACTCTAGATGCCCTCACAAAACTAAATCAAGAGGATCAATGTAGACTTTCCCGACTCTGGATGCCCTCACAAAACTAAATCAAGAGGACCAAGGTAGACTTTCCCGACTCTGGATGCCCTCACAAAACTAAATCAAGAGGATCAATGTAGACTTTTCCGACTCTAGATTCCCTCTAAAAACTAAATCAAGAGGACCAAGGTAGACTTTCCCGATTCTGGATTCCCTCACAAAACTAAATCAAGAGGATCAAGGTCAACTTTCCCGACTCTAGATGCCCTCACAAAACTAAATCAAGAGGATCAATGTAGACTTTCCCGACTCTGGATGCCCTCACAAAACTAAATCAAGAGGACCAAGGTAGACTTTCCCGAGTCTGGATGCCCTCACAAAACTAAATCAAGAGGAGCAAGGTAAACTTTCCCGACTCTGGATGCCCTCACAAAACTAAATCAAGAGGAGCAAGGTAGACTTTCCGACTCTAGATGCCCTCACAAAACTAAATCAAGAGGATCAAGGTAGACTTTCCCGACTCTGGATGCCCTCACAAGACTAAATCAAGAGGAGCAAGGTAAACTTTCCCGACTCTGGATGCCCTCACAAAACTAAATCAAGAGGAGCAAGGTAGACTTTCCGACTCTAGATGCCCTCACAAAACTAAATCAAGAGGATCAAGGTAGACTTTCCCGACTCTGGATGCCCTCACAAGACTAAATCAAGAGGATCAAGGTAAACTTTCCCGACTCTGGATGCCCTCACAACTGAAAACTAAATCAAGAGGACCAAGGTAGACTTTCCGACTCTAGATGCCCTCACAAAACTAAATCAAGAGGATCAAGGTAGACTTTCCCGACTCTGGGTGCCCTCACAAGACTAAATCAAGAGGATCAAGGTAAACTTTCCTGACTCTGGATGCCCTCACAAAACTAAATCAAGAGGATCAAGGTAAACTTTCCCGACTCTGGATGCCCTCACAAGACTAAATCAAGAGGATCAAGGTAAACTTTCCGACTCTAGATGCCCTCACAAAACTAAATCAAGAGGATCAAGGTAAACTTTCCCGCCTCTGGATGCCCTAACAAAACTAAATCAAGAGGATCAAGGTAGACTTTCCCGACTCTGGATTCCCTCACAAAACTAAATCGAGAGGATCAATGTAGACTTTCCCGACTCTGGATGCCCTCACAGAACTAAATCAAGAGGACCAAGGTAGACTTTCCCGACTCTGGATGCCCTCACAAAACTAAATCAAGAGGACCAAGGTAGACTTTCCCGACTCTGGATGCCCTCACAAGAATAAATCAAGAGGATCAAGGTAGACTTTCCCGACTCTGGATGCCCTCACGAAACTAAATCAAGAGGATCAAGGTAGACTTTCCGACTCTAGATGCCCTCACAAGACATGGGGTCTCGTACCTAGGTACGAGTCCACATACAAGTGGACTCAGTCCACATTGATTTCGCGTTCTCACAAACACCAAAATGCTGATGTAGGATCGACTCCTCTTACCCGGATGTTATAATATCAAGCGCTTCAATGCATGACCATGACGTCACAAATTCTGTTGCAATGCATGTTTTGAGCCGAACTCACAGCACAAATCAAACTTTACTAGCTTTTACTATAGACTATCAATTTTGAAAGATCATGTTTTATTTCCAGGCCCCTGATATATTTCTTCAATCTACATGTATGGATATGTTATTTTGTGATGTATTTGGAAAGATCTGAAATAAACAGCTCTAAAAAACTGTTATTTTATATTAGGCCTCAGTGTTGTAGTCGAGACCGGCCTAGCCGAGACCAAGACCGAGACCGAGACCAGGCAGTCCGAGACCGAGACCAAGACCGAGACCGCCTGGTCTGAGACCGAGACCAAGACCGAGACCGGCAGGTTCGAGACCAAGACCGAGACCGAGACCGGGCTTGAAAGTAATATCATTAATAAATGAAAACTATCTCGGTGACTGGTATAGCCTATGATGGGTCATATAATCCATTTTTAGTGCTAGGTTTTTAAGCAAGGATAATAAAACAAGAGATATAATTAAAGCGGTTCAAATGACCCATTAGTAACATCAAAATGATAATATTGGGCAGTGGCGTAGATTTCTTTTTGACATGGGGTGGGGGGTTGGAAAAAGTTATTAAAGTACAGTGAATCCAGCAATTTTTTTAAAATTTTGCCATACTGAAGCTAAAATGATGAAATTTGGTACAAAAGTGGAATATATTCATGCATGTGAAGCGTGCAAAAATGGGCAATTTTGGGACTAAAATGGCCAAATACAATGTATGAAGTTAATTTGGTCAGAAACTCACATTCATGTACAGGCATCAACATTGGGGATGATTGTATGGACCGTCCCCTGGCAAAATATTGGGGGAGGGATAGATTAGATAAAAATAGATTTTAACAGAATTGGATTCTAGAGATTGAGATAGAGTTTGCTTACAATGAATTCATACAATTAATGTTTTTGAACAATTACTAAATGGATCTAATTGAAAATCAATGACTAGGTCCTGATGTAAGATTGAGAAAATTAAATGGGGATTTAGTAATCATGAATGATTCAATTGATGAAAAATGTCTGAACAGAATTTGCTGCTATGTAACCAAAATGGTGCTATTTTGCCGGTCTCGAACCCGGTCTCGGGCCGAGACCTCGAGACCAGGAGGGCCGAGACCGAGACCAAGACCGAGACCAGCAGGTCCGAGACCGAGGCCAAGACCAGGCTTAGCTGGTCTCGAGACCGGTCTCGAGACCGAGGCCGGTCTCGAGACCTACAACACTGTTAGGCCTATACGTGTAAAATGAGAGAAATACATCGGGTTGTTATTTCGGATTTTGGTCAAGCACGCCGATTCACACGCAACGCAACCTTAAATCACCATCTAGACTTCTCCGTAGTCCACTTGCCATTGTGCATATTCAGAATTACCTTTACATTTAAAACTCCGATTGTGTGCACAATTGATAGATTTTCCTGATCTATTCAGTCACCGTACGCCTTCTGTTAGCTTGATACCCAAGTGTATTTTTCGTGAGTAACGTGAGCAATTCTCCAAAATCATGAAAATAAAACAGACTGCTAGAAAATCACTGGTAGGCATGAAGGGATCCCTCTTTCAAAAAATATTAAAAAACAAAAGTAAGGCAGGACACAAATGATCACTTAGAATGCCTACATCTAGGGCAACTAGATTTGCTTATAGACTATTTATTACATTATATTATCGAGATTGATAACATAGGCCTATTTCTAAATTTCTCAAAATTCGACTATGGCATAGTCTAATCACCATCAAAAATCACCATCAAAAATACTATTTTTGATTGGTAATTTTAACTCAGTCTAGCAAAATGTACACCTCAAAAATGAATATTAAACCTGAATATCCTTTTGTAATATCCTGTTAAAAGCCCAATGTCGTTTTGTTTAATTCTAAAACTGGATAAAAATCTGTATCTTACGATGCCGTTGTTTTCACACTGCACAAGAAGCATGCTGCTCATCAAACTACGGCAAGCATCTCGAACAAATGTCTGTGTATAGCCACTTTCCCCTCGACTTTTCCGCATAAAAAATAAATGTTGTAAATTACATGAAGTAAAGCCTGTATAAATTTGTTCTATAATACCAGCCAGAGATACCAGCTATGAATTTTTAAGTTGAAAATGCATATGTTTAAATTTTATCATGGAAAATTCTATAATATAGACATGTATATTGTATAGGCCTATAGTACAACGACGCGACGGTCATCAAGGTTGTGCATGACATCATTTCCGGTATAGTAAAGTGGATCGAGTCCACTTGTAAACGCGTTCTCACTATGCTGTTTGATACCACGTCCTCGATGCTACATCCTGGATGTGGGATCGAGACCACTTATTTCGCGTTCTCACTTTGCTTGGAAGTGAACTCGATGTAGGATCGAGTCCACGTCCTGGTATCAAACAGGCATAGTGAGAACAACCTTGGGGACCGCTCATTATTTAAAGGGGAGGGGGGGCCGGGAAAAATGTAGGGGGGGGGCTATGTGATTTTCACTTTAACAAACAGGGGGGGTTATGTGATTTTATTTTTCCTGATGTCAAAAAGAAATCTACGCCACTGTTCATCAGCACATTAGCCATATGGCAGGGTGGCAAGTCAGTGCCCTCCCCTGCTCAGTCGACAGATGTATTGTGACAAAACTTATGATTTGCATCTTCCTTTTGGTCTATTTTAGACCCTAAATTAATCCCATTTTTTTAGTATCAAAATGCCAAATTGCTGCGCGCTTCGCGCGCATTAATCTCAGAAAAACCATTCTGTGAGTAGATCTGCGAGACGTGCCCTTGTAAATTCTGGTGTTTTTTCATCTTGAACTTGAACACGAATGTCAAAAATGAGAGTTATAATTCCATCCATTCTATAATGTAAATCATAAATATGAGTGCTAGGGCAGCTCCTCTGATAGCTTCTGATGCTTGGAAAAAGCATAAAACTTGTATACTGGATCAAAATACTGGGACTAAATTAACCAAAAGTTGTGAAAGCCATATGCATCATCCTTTGGAATGATTTTAGGGCACATATTGTCCTTAATTTGTTCATTTAGCTTTTTTTTTCGCGCGCTTCGAGCGCATTTGTCCCGGTTATTATGTTCTGTTAGTAGCAGATCAGTGGGACGAATTGGAAATTTTGCCCCCTGGCTGGTAGACTGGCCCCCAGTCTCGGTTCGGTTCCATCTCTGGATAATGTAACAATAAATAATTACGTAATGCCTTATGAAAAAAATGCCAACTCCCCCCCTTATTTTCTTCAATGCCAAAACCCATTCCTCTTCATCCACAAATCGACGCCACTAATTACACCCACCACAGTCAACCATGCAGCAATATAGAAATATACTCGTATTATAAGTGAACGCGAAAGTCCATTGAGCGCTGATTCTGATTTTTAATGCTATGTAATCTACATTACCAGTCGTTCTCCACGGACCCGAGGGAGGGTCTACCTGGCTGGGTGACTCCGATACATCT
Organism: Amphiura filiformis; assembly: GCF_039555335.1. Lineage (NCBI taxonomy): Eukaryota > Metazoa > Echinodermata > Ophiuroidea > Amphilepidida > Amphiuridae > Amphiura > Amphiura filiformis. The sequence goes on from NC_092629.1 coordinate 26,453,179, forward strand.
CTCTTTGAAGTTTAGCATTGAAATAGCATATTTTCTGGGGACAGCTTGGAAAAAAACTTGGATTACAATTGTGGGGAGAGGGGTGTCTTCTATACGAAGAGCCAGAGGTGGCAATCATGTTGCCATGCCCAGGGGCCATCAAAAGGTGAATCCGGCCATGGTACGGTACGGTATACCAGCAAAATGTATTTCTCGATGTGAGGGGGGGTTACGTATTTTTTGGCAGCAATAGGGGGGTTATGTAATTTTAGATGCTGCTAATAGGTGGGGTTGTGTAACTTTATGAACTCAATTTTGAAATCCTCCCGGCCCCCCCTCCCCTATAAATAATGAACGGTCCCTTGATGGCCGTCGTCAATATACATGTGGGCAATTCCATAACTCGTGCTACACTTTATCGCGTCCTTTGACAAACTTTATGCTCCAACCTTTAAACTCATTTGAGTGGAATCTTTATTTTTTGTATTTTAATACCCAACATTCAAGGCTAGATCCTCATAGTATTGCTAAATGCAGATATCAACTTTTATACGTATGGGACAGCTGTGAAAAACGGTAACTCGTGCTACGAGCCGTGACATGCCAAAAAAATCGATCACTTTAATTTGGATGGTGTCCTAAAACAAAAAACACTATCAAGCCTAATTGATTATGATAAGTAACTACTATGTTAAGCTTGATCTTGATATACATAAAAAAGATTTGTCCTTCATAGTTTTACTTTGGCTTGCAAAAAACATGGTAACTCGTGCTACGGTAACTCGTGCTACAGTTTGTCCGCCCAAAAAGATGGAAACAAATTACGTAATAAATACATTAACAAGATAAAAAACATGAAAAACATCATAGAATATGTAAATTTCAATATTCCTTGAGCAATTTAAAACAAAAAACATGAAATAAAACCTTAATGAAGATGTGCAAATGAGATCCAAAATATATGTCTTTTTTCACTTAAAAAAGTAACAAATTTGGCCAAAAACAGGTTTTTCAAAGAAAATTCATGATAAACATGCAATAATGTAACTGCAAGTCGACTAAATTTAAATTTCTGAGCATTTTTCATGTTTTGGGTCATGTCCACTTTTGCATGGAATTGCACATGTCTACATTATATAATTTTCCATGATAAAATTTAAACATGCATTTTCAACTTACAAATTCGTAGCTGGTATTATAGAACAAATTTGCTTTATTTCATGTAATTTACAATATCTATTTTTTATGCGGAAAAGTCGAGGGGAAAGTGGGTATACACGGACGTTGGTTCGTTCGAGATGCTTGCCGTACTTTGATGAGCAGCCTAGCATGGTTCTCGTGCAAGGTGAAAACAACGGCATCGCGGCAAGATACAGATTTTATCCAGTTTCAGAATTAAACAAAACGACATTGGGCTTTACAGTATAATACAAAAGGATATTCAGATGTAATATTCGTTTTTGAGGTGTACATTTTGCTAGACAGCTCTAGACTGAGTTAAAATTACCAATCAAAAATAGTATTTTTGATGGTGATTTTATAGAGGTTGTGTTGCGTGTGAATCGGCGTGCTTGACCAAAATCAGAAATAACAACCCGATGTATTTCTCTCATTTTACACGTACATAGGCCTATATAAAATAACAGTTTTAGAGGTGTTTATTTCAGATCTTTCCAAATACATGCATATATCACAAAATAACATATCCATAGATTGAAGGAATATATTCAGGGGGCCTGGAAATAAAACATGATCTTTCCAAATTGATAGTCTATATAGTAAAATTTGATTTGTGCTGTGAGTTCGGCTCAAAACATGCATTGGAACAGAATTCGTGACGTCATGGTCATGCATTGAAGCGCTTGATATCCGGTAAGTGGAGTCGATCCTACATGTACATCAGCATTTTGGTGTTAGTGAGAACGCGAAATCAATGTGGACTGAGTCCACTTATATTATATGTGGACTCGGACCTAGGGTACAAGACCCCATGTCTGTAGTGAGAACACGACAGAGGATCAATGTAGACTTTCCCGCCCGAATCTGGATGCCCTCACAAGACTAAATCAAGAGGATCAAGGTAGACTTTCCCGACTCTGGATGCCCTCACAAAACTAAATCAAGAGGACCAAGGTAGACTTTCCCGACTCTGGATGCCCTCCCAAATCTAAATCAAGAGGACCAAGGTAGACTTTGCCGACTCTGGGTGCCCTCACAAAACTAAATCAAGAGGATCAAGGTAGGCTTTCCCAACTCTGGATGCCCTCACAAAGCTAAATCAAGAGGACCAAGGTAGACTTTGCCGACTCTGGGTGCCCTCACAAAACTAAATCAAGAGGATCAAGGTAGACTTTCCCGACTCTGGATGCCCTCACAAAACTAAATCGAAAATCAAGAGGACCACGGTAGACTTTCCCGACTCTGGATGCCCTCACAAAACTAAATCAAGAGGACCAATGTAGACTTTCCCGACTGTGGATGCCCTCACAAAACTAAACTAAATCAACAAAAATACCTGAATTTTAAAGATTTATCTTTCACTCTTAGGCAATTTATAAACAATTGTAATTTTCGCTGGGGTCACTGAATATGCCTTTAAGAGGATCAAGATAGACTTTCCTGAGTCTGGATGTTTTGAGATACTTCAAGATTTGATGACAACCAACAATGGAGCAGCATACAAAAAACCAACTCGGCTGGCAATCAACTTAACTTAACCCCACCTGCAAATAAATAAACAAACGATTTTTATGGCCAGCCCTGAAAAAAAAGGGGGGGTACACGTAACTCTTTACAAGCCGAGGGGGGCGACTTGATTTGGCACACAAATCACAATAAGCCTAGGTTTGGCGTGTGCAGGGGGTGGGGGCAAATTGTTGGCAGACCGAGAATTCAACTTCCAGCATTTTTTGATACGCCGAGTGGAATTTTACCGCGGGGGGGGGCAGTAGGCCTATTGCACAACAGCGGGGGGCCAGTTGCCTTTGAAAGTGACGGGAATGTACGGACATCAGTTCCAGACTAGGGGTCAAGTTTCGGTGAGAGCCTAGACACCAAAAAGAGGGGGTTTTCAGTGAAAAGGCTCTCAAAAAGGGTTCGGACTGAGGACTCTAATAGGCCTATTACCCCCCCAAAAAAAAAAACTCTGGGGCGTCTTTCCGTTAGCATGGGAAACATTTTGGGTCAAAATATAAAAGCTGATACAAAATTTTCAAAAAGGTCATCAAAATTGAAACAAAAATAATAAAAAAAACAGGGTCGGTGAGACTAGATTAATCAGAAATTCATTTGTCCAAAATTCTTGAAAATAGGGAAGGTCTTTTGGTGACAAGAAAAAATGAGAGGTGTTCAGTTCATCAAAACAGGTGGTCATTAGGTGAGAGGGAGTTTAGAAATGGGAGTCAATGTATCCGCACATCCCCATGACCCATTTTAGTGAGCCCCCCCCGGTTGGCTGTGAAGCTCCGTACGACGAGCTATCCTAATAAAGGGTGATGGGCTGTTTTTACCACTCGGTGCCCCAAATCAAAATAAACCTGAAATTGGTTGGTTCAGAAAGATTGCTGTAAAAGATTCACGATATTCGTCACAAAATCGTACGTTTTCACTGTTCAAACATTACAGCAAGTACGAAGGTATTGTATATTTCCATTTCAAGTAGTTTATTTTATGTCAAGTTGCTGTATCAAGCTGTATTTCCACTATTGTAATTGTAAGTTAAGTAAGTAAGCTTAAAATTGGTTCCAAATTTTGCACCAACACATCAACTAGCTTAGCTCGAGATACTCTAGCTAAAGTAAAATACAGGTTTACATTTACTATCTTACATTATCTTGCTGTATTTCAGCTAGAGCTCCATTTGTAGCGCTTCTGGGTTTTTGGAGAACAATACTGTTACATAAGACGAAGAAGAAGCCCGCCTGCTCACAGACACAGTTCCAATAATTGAAACTCCCCGCTCCGACGGGGAGTTCCAAAAGGTGCTGTGTATGTGTTTGTATGTGTTTAATGTGCATTCACATACACACTTAGCTGTCGGTACGAAGAAATCGTTGCTCCAAAAATGATTGCAAATTACACATTTGTAATCATTTTTCACCACAAAATATGATATATATGAAAACACAGGTGAGCAATGTATGAATATATGGAGAGGTAGTACAAGGAACTTATACGATGTCCTCATTCACAAACTGATACTATCTATCCATCGTATAAGGTTATTACCGCACGGAAACTCGTTGAAGGAATATTACACAGTCAAGAATAGGCTCCATAATTTTTTTGTTCTGATCCCTCCCAGTCTCCCAAAACATCAAAAGCATTGTACATTTACTTACTTAAGACTGCCTTTTTCATATAACGCAGACAAAGTAGGGCCAAGCTAAATAGAAATGGTCAAATTTTGGCAAAATATCTCTCTGTGTAATCCTATGTAAGTCCATTCGTCGAATTATGGAAATTGACCTCAATCAATGACGTCATGGACGTAAATGACCTGAATTCAGAAATATTGGGTTTTGTATGCGTACAAAATATAATCTAAAATGTTTTACAATAATTAAAACAAATATAAAAAATATTAGTATTGTATAAATTAATTATTTAGTATTTTTAATGATCATCATTATGACAATATTAAGAAAATTAATAATAATTACGTCAATTTTTCCGATAGGCCTATATGTCAGAGGTCAAAGTGTCCCAAAACTGCTCTCAAAAACCGGAAGTTAGAATGGCGATTGGTCTAGTGCCGTAGAGTCATATTGGCACGTATTTTTCACTGAAATTTCTCCGTAATGAGAATTTGTTTTATTTTGTGAAGTAGCAGGATATATTAATGACTTTCTCTGGAACACCAGTGGACTGTATGTGAGTATGAAAAAAACATCAACCGCCTGGAAATACACTATGTCAGTAAACTTATTGGCGAGCGGTCCGAATTTTGAGCCATACAAGTTTACGTGGTGAACTAATGGAGAGGTGAAACAGGTTGTTAATTATTGTCAATATTAATATTTTGCGACATTTATAATGGAAATAATTAACACTGTAGACACCCTATGGCACCTTCTACAACTTGAGAACAAGTCCTCAAACGTTCGAAATTTGTAGTTACTACAACTGGCCTGCTCATGACTATGAATAACCTATTACATAAGCTTACATAATCGCATGGTCATTGCACCCTAAATGACTTTAATTCATCATTTTCAGATGTAAATATAAGCTTGTCCTGTTCCTATGCACTTACGCTAACTCCTGACATCACCAAATCAGCAATCGTTGCACTCTTACCCCTGCAATTTCTTTTTCACCTCCATGTGCGAATTCTCCATTCGACGACATCAATATTTTGAAAATGGCGATTAAAGCTCCCGTCATACTTTCCTGCCGCTTTGCCGCTGCGGCAAGCGGCAGGGCGTTTCAACCAATGACAAGCCTTGATTGTGTCAGTTTGTCTGCAATGCGCGTGCGCCACGACGCTCAGCGGCAAACGGCAGGGTAGTATGAAACCAGCATTAATTTCAATATTGCGGAGTTTGCACACTTCACTGGTAAAAATGCAATAGCCGATAATAGGGGTGTTTGGAGCGAACTTGTGTTTTGATGTGCAGGTGAGGCGGTGGTGGAAGCGCCTGAATATTGTCGATTTATATTGCACCCATGAAATAGGATATCAGTACCCCTCTTATAAAATGCTACAACCCAGCTGACCTTTGACATCTTTAGCCGTCTTCATCGATAAACATGAAGGAGTATTTCATGTCACAAACTACACAAAATTCTGCACGTATCATTGGAAATGATGCCACAATTTTCATCCGAATCATCTAAACGAAGTAAGCTAAACGCGATCTGTACTTTTGTAACATTCCGATCGCTTTTGATCACCTGTTATCGGGAAATTTCTGCACACACGTGAGTTATTGATATCTGCCAATCATTGGTGTTTATGTGTTACGAGCACAATGGTGTTATAACATAAATTAGCATGGACACAAATGAAATTACGATGCAATACAATGGCATTAAATTGCGCAGTAGATCTATAGAAATAACGGTGCCCAGTTTTATGCAGCATTAGACCACGTCTGAACTAGCTCGAGATGCCCTAGCTGAAATACAGGTACATTTAACTATCTTACATTATCTTGCTGTATTTCAGCTAGAGTGCCATAGGTAGAAGACCCAGGTTTATTCTTAGAACAATACAAACACATAAATACTCATACCAATCAGGGACTCGACCTCGATCATCGATAGCCATCATTTTTATTCACCATACCATGTTCATTGTCTTGTCTTGTCTTGTAGTTGTTCTACCCAACTCCCCTTGGTGGAGGGGAGTTGGGTAGAACAACTACAATTAACACAATAGAAATTAGCATCTCATGAATGCGCTACCAATCTTTAGATATAAGAAATCCCACTTTTAGATGGGATGAGGATCATGAGCTCATGTCTGACATCAACTGACATATATAGGTGGGAGGGGGAGTAATGATCATTTCATGGGATGGGTAAGAATATCATGATATGTATTGATTTGAGGCTCGCTAAAAATTATGAAATGCAATTCATCATAAATGACAATTAATGATATTAAATTATGAATATGATCATAATCTACTCCGGAATGTTAAGATGTAAATTTTCAACATTTGATGGAATTGAGTTGTACAGGTATCTTTTGAATAAGGTATTTTTACAGTCTAAATTTTTTGCAATTTTAGATGCGATCGCTTGTCATAATCGGCTGTGTTTACTTCTGAACATCAATTGCTTTACATGGTGTCATGCTTCAGTGAATCCAATTAGATTTCAAATGCAATGGTCTTTAGCTTCGAATGTGAAGCTATCGGTGAGATCAGTGTTCTAGCCACGCCAGTCGGCACCGGTCGAGGATATCCCGCACAGAATCTTCCCGACCAGCTCAAAAAATCTTTGATATCACAGAAAATGCACAAGTTACAACCAAGATGTTGTGTTTTTTACCTGCAAGAGATCAGTTGAGATGAATTTGTCCGTGTAGGGAGATTAAGAGATGAATTTGTCTGTGTAGGGAGATTAAGAGATGAATTTGTCTGTGTAGGGAGATTAAGAGATGTGTAAGAAGGGAGAACTGCTACACCAGGGACGAATTCATCTCTTAATCTCCCTACATGGACAAATTCATCTCTTAATCTCCCTCCTTACACACTCTGTATTAAAATTAGCCGGCACTAAAATTCTGCTGGCTATAACTCTGGGTGATATAGAGTATCTCGAGACTTGAGCTAGGATTAACCATGGCAGGTACAAGCAGAATTCAGCAGTCTTTCCACAAGATTGGTAGATTGTAAATCACCTCTAAATTCACTATGCAATATGGTCAGCTGAAGGAAGTGCAAATATTTTAGGTACTTGGTCATAACATTTGCCTGCAATTTAATTCCATCAAAATGAGCATGTCATCATCAGCCGAAAAGTCTGGTGATTTTCATTGTACCACAGTGACATGCATTGCCTGATGTTGCCCTCCCCCCCCCCACCCATGGCATGACAATCAAGATTCACCTTAACAATGGTTTCAATAGGAAAAATTGAACAAAGCACTTTTTGAAGGTTTTGAACTTGCAAGAGTAGCACAGACACCTTCATGAAAATTTAGCCGATTTCAGTGTTTTTTGTTATATGTTTTCATGTTTTTTCAGCCTATTTCTGAATCAAATTAACAGAACATTAAAAAAAAACCATGGTTTTCAGTGGGTTTTTTTCAAGACCAGTTTTCATGCCTGCAGACAACATGCCGATCCAGACTGAGACCAGCTGCAATCAATGAATTATGGGAGTCTGGGGAACGGCTTGAATTGTGAGGCAAGAGAGAATTGGGGGGTCTAGGGAATGGTTGTCAGACCTGAAAAGGGGGGTCATGAGGTCATCGCCATGGCACATACCCGTAGAATAGCTGTGACATGTGAGTACTCTCCTCCCCGGCATAGGTCTTATTAATAAAAAGTTCAAGTACAAGGTGATGGGGAAATAACCTGTTCTGCTGGCGGATGGACTTTCCAAGTAGGGTTTGTAGTTTGGGCATTTTTGCGGGCCTTTTTGGTTGTTTTTCAAATGAGGCCTATCCTAAAAAAATCACCACAATCTGTAAAAAAAATTCCAATTTTTTTCACTTGCATCGCTAACCTTTTTCAGTCAAAATCAACTTACTTTGGCACACAAACAAACCTGACTGATTTTGCATGCATTATATAACAGCAACAACCAAAAACCTCCAAAACATAAATAATCAGTTGGGCCTATAGAAGACGTTTTGGTATTTTTGCCATCTTAGGCCAAAAAAAAAACACCCTTTGTCTTCAGCTTCCTTCAGGTCAAAACCCAAAGTGCTATGCGGTTTTTTTTGTTGTTGTTTTTTACATTTTTCCATCTAAATGTGACAACACCACAGTACAATAAAAAAAAATATATATAAAATATGTATTAATAAACCGCAGCTGGCTACTCCCATCAAAGAGAATTTCGGTAAGCTCCTCCACCCTATGCAGGGCCCATTGGGGTATGGAGCTGCCAGTTTTCTTTCTGATTTTGACACGAACAATCATGTTTATTTGTGTATTTCCAAAGCCTTTACCTGGCAGTCAAATTTTCGGGGAACAGCTGCACACCAAGTTCTCTGAAAGGTAAACAGAGCTGTCAAACCGGCTCTAAGTACTGCATCCCTAGTGTTCACGCTTTGCAGCGTGTGATCGATATTGTGTGTTGTCGCAGTATGCCGAAGCATCTGTAAGGTTATCAATGTGCAGGCACAGTTTCCTGAAATATGGGCTGTATTTTATCTACAAGAAAATCCTTTAAAAAGAGCGACACCAGCATTATTTGTTTATTTATTTCATTTTTTAAAATTTTTTCTGGCAACCTATGAAAATAAAAAATTGCAGAAAAAGGGCAGTTTTTAAAGGTATCCGTGCAGGAAACAAATGTTTTTTCCTTTGGTCTTAGCTCTGTTGTGTTTTGCGTATGTAATTCTTGACTGTTGATGTTTGTACATTGCAGATCTACATCTATATTTCACAAGTTGCAAGTATCAGTTGATTGATTGCCAACATGTCAGACAGTTCAGAAGATGAGTGCCCTGAGCTGGTTCCAGTGTCAACAAAGAAGATACCAGTCACAATCATAACTGGGTTTCTAGGCAAGTCTTGGGTGAGGGCCCGGGTGTGGGGGGCAGTGGTGTAGGCAGGCATGTCAGACAGTTCAGAAGACGAGTGCCCTGAGCTGGTTCCAGTGTCAACAAAGAAGATACCAGTCACAATCATAACTGGGTTTCTAGGCAAGTCTTGGGTGAGGGCCCGGGTGTGGGGGGCAGTGGTGTAGGCAGGCATGTCAGACAGTTCAGAAGACGAGTGCCCTGAGCTGGTTCCAGTGTCAACAAAAAAGATACCAGTCACAATCATAACTGGGTTTCTAGGCAAGTCTTGGGTGAGGGCCTGTGTGAGGGGGGGGGGGGGCAGTGGTGTAGGCAGGCATGTCAGACAGTTCAGAAGATGAGTGCCCTGAGCTGGTTCCAGTGTCAACAAAAAAGATACCAGTCACAATCATAACTGGGTTTCTAGGCAAGTCTTGGGTGAGGGCCTGTGTGAGGGGGGGCAGTGGTGTAGGCAGGCATGTCAGACAGTTCAGAAGATGAGTGCCCTGAGCTGGTTCCAGTGTCAACAAAGAAGATACCAGTCACAATCATAACTGGGTTTCTAGGCAAGTCTTGGGTGAGGGCCCGGGTGTGGGGGGCAGTGGTGTAGGCAGACATGTCAGACAAGAAGAAGAGTGCCCTGAGCTGGTTCCAGTGTCAACAAAGAAGATACCAGTCACAATCATAACTGGGTTTCTAGGCAAGTCTTGGGTGAGGGCCCGGGTGTGGGGGGCAGTGGTGTAGGCAGGCATGTCAGACAGTTCAGAAGACGAGTGCCCTGAGCTGGTTCCAGTGTCAACAAAGAAGATACCAGTCACAATCATAACTGGGTTTCTAGGCAAGTCTTGAGTGAGGGCCTGGGTGTGGGGGGCAGTGGTGTAGGCAGGCATGTCAGACAGTTCAGAAGATGAGTGCCCTGAGTTGGTTCCAGTGTCAACAAAGAAGATACCAGTCACAATCATAACTGGGTTTCTAGGCAAGTCTTGGGTGAGGGCCTGGGTGTGGGGGACAGTGGTGTAGGCAGGCATGTCAGACAGTTCAGAAGATGAGTGCCCGGAGCTGGTTCCAGTGTCAACAAAGAAGATACCAGTCACAATCATAACTGGGTTTCTAGGCAAGTCTTGGGTGAGGGCCTGGGTGTGGGGGACAGTGGTGTAGGCAGGCATGTCAGACAGTTCAGAAGATGAGTGCCCTGAGCTGGTTCCAGTGTCAACAAAGAAGATACCAGTCACAATCATAACTGGGTTTCTAGGCAAGTCTTGGGCGAGGGCCTGGGTGAGGGCCTGGGTGAGGGGGTCAGTGGTGTAGGCAAGCATGTCAGACAGTTCAGAAGATGAGTGCCCTGAGCTGGTTCCAGTGTCAACAAAGAAGATACCAGTCACAATCATAACTGGGTTTCTAGGCAAGTCTTGGGTGGGGGCCTGGGTGAGGTGGGCAGTGGTGTAGACAGGCATGTCAGACAGTTCAGAAGACGAGTGCCCTGAGCTGGTTCCAGTGTCAACAAAGAAGATACCAGTCACAATCATAACTGGGTTTCTAGGCAAGTCTTGGGTGAGGGCCTGGGTGAGGGGGGCAGTGGTGTAGGCAGGCATGTCAGACAGTTCAGGAGATGAGTGCCCTGAGCTGGTTCCAGTGTCAACAAAGAAGATACCAGTCACAATCATAACTGGGTTTCTAGGCAAGTCTTGGGTGAGGGCCTGGGTGTGGGGGGCAGTGGTGTAGGCAGACATGTCAGACAGTTCAGAAGACGAGTGCCCTGAGCTGGTTCCAGTGTCAACAAAGAAGATACCAGTCACAATCATAACTGGGTTTCTAGGCAAGTCTTGGGTGAGGGTCTGGGTGCGGGGGGCAATGGTGTAAGCAGGCATGTCAGACAGTTCAGAAGATGAGTGCCCTGAGCTGGTTCCAGTGTCAACAAAGAAGATACCAGTCACAATCATAACTGGGTTTCTAGGCAAGTCTTGGGTGAGGGCCTGGGTGTGGGGGGGCAGTGGTGTAGGCAGACATGTCAGACAGTTCAGAAGACGAGTGCCCTGAGCTGGTTCCAGTGTCAACAAAGAAGATACCAGTCACAATCATAACTGGGTTTCTAGGCAAGTCTTGGGTAACACTAACATTTTATTTTTGATTTGTACCTTTCATTCTTATCAGGAGCTGGCAAGACGACTTTGTTGAACTACATCTTGACAGAACAACACAACAAGAAAATTGCTGTTATACTCAATGAATTTGGTGAAGGTATGCGTGTATAAACTTATGTAGTAACTGTGTATTAGGCCCTTCCTAATAAGCGCTCTTAACAGAGTTTTACGAATGATTAATGTGTAAGTGCCCCCTTTTCAATGCACCTGTACAACTAAATTCCATCAAATTTATGAATGAATTATCTACCAAGGCAGGGTTTTAAAGCAGTATATATTCAGAGAATTGCAACAGAGTCCACGATGATAAGCATAATGAATACTCCAGGGCTCTCATCAAGGTTAGGGTCTGTGTACACTATGCCATACTGAGTCTATGTGCAGAGCTGCCGTACCTTTGAAGTCAGGGTATTAAAGCTGTATATGCTGAGAGAATTGCAACAGAGTCCTTGATGATAAGCATAATGAATACTTCACGGCTCTCATCAGGGTTAGGGTCTGTGTACACTATGCCATACTGAGTCTATGTGCAGAGCTGCTGTACCTTTGAAGGCAGGGTATTAAAGCGGTATATGCTGAGAGAATTGCAACAGAGTCCTTGATGATAAGCATAATGAATACTTCACGGCTTTCATCAGGATTAGGGTCTGTGTACACTATGTCATACTGAGTCTATGTGCAGAGCCGCTGTACCTTTGAAGACAGGTATTAAAGCTGTATATGCTGAGAGAATTGCAACAGAGTCCTTAATGATAAGGATAATGAATACTTCACTGCTCTCATCAGGGTTAGGGTCTGTGTACACTATACCATACTGAGTCTATGTGCAGAGAGCCGCTGTACCTTTGAAGGCAGGGTATTAAAGCTGTATATGCTGAGAGAATTGCAACAGTCCTTGATGATAAGCATAATGAATACTCCAGGGTTCTCATCAGGGTTAGGGTCTGTGTACACTATGTATACACTATGCCATACTGAGTCTATGTGCAGAGCCGCTGTACCTTTGCAGGCAGGTATTAAAGCTGTATATGCTGAGAGAAGTGCAACAGAGTCCTTGATGATAAACGTAATGATAAGCATAGGGTCTGTGTACACTATGTCATACTGAGTTGATTACACATCGTGAAACAATCTAGCGATACACATTTTGTTCCATTTATACAATACTGAGATGTTGTTTTCTTGTTCACATATATATATACAGGCACAGCCATTGAGAAATCAATGTCTATTGGCCAATCAGGTGAGCTGTATGAAGAATGGTTGGAATTACGAAATGGATGCCTATGCTGCTCTGTCAAGTAAGATGTCAAAGGTCATTCTTATGATTAATCATCATAGAATAATGTGAATGCTATAATTAAGGGAAATAAATTGTCATGAGAGTGCAATGGCTGCCCATATAAGATTTTGAAATTGCATTTGCAGAGGAATCCAAAAAACTTGAACAAATGTTTATTTCATGAGTCATTGGGTTTTGAGATTGTCTCACAAGACTTAACATGCAACACAATTTAAATGACAAAATGTTTTTCGGTTTGTTTGGTTTCTATAAAAACCTATTGTAAGGCTTGCCCTTGAATATGTGTATTGAAAGATTACGGTAAGCTTCTGTCTGTGCATTGAAATCAGAAACTGACACAAATTTGAATTTTATAGAGCTGTTAACATGAAAGATGCGTAATTGTATATGCGAAAAAACATAAAATATGAGTCCTTTAAGCTGATGAGTGGCTGCGGCACATATTTTTAACTTGGCCTGAGTCCATCGGCCCCTCTCTTGAAACTATTAAACATGGTGTAACAAAATTGCCATGCATAGCTGTTTAAGAACTAGTGGATTCGGCCTACTATCATGGTGATTTCTGCCACAAAGATATCGGAGTGCTGACGCTGTGCAGCAAACTCTGAACAGAGCTATGGCCTGATGAGCCACTGCAGTAATAACTGAAAATTCTCTAATTGCCTATTTAAATATCCCCTTATTATGGGATAGGCTTTTTACAACGAACTTCATAACAATTAGTATGTTTTTAGTGAGTCAGGAATACAATGTAGCTCTGACTTCTTCAGGAAAAAGTTCGTAAGAATATAATGAGACATGTAGACCGCCCCTTGCCTACTGATAGCTCTGAAAAGAATGGTTCACTGAAAATTACCCCTTGTCAACAGACAACAAGCTGACCTCACCTATCTGCTAATGTAAAAAGTTTTTGGAGGGTTTCTGCTTCTGCTCTTAGGTCTTATACTGGCTGGACTCGATTAGAGTATGATGCCAGGCTTGTGCAGGGAGGAGGGGGTATGGAAAATTACTAATAAAGTTGCTGCTTGAAGGTGTTGGGCATTCCACTCCAGGACTGATGCTGGATCAGTGCTTTGAATTGATAGAAACATCCTGCGTTTAACAGAGCTTTGTAGAGTGTCTTTACTCTTTGTTTCAATTTTTTCTGAGTTTTTCTCAGGACTGATGCTGGATTAGTGTACTAACACTGCTAAAACCCATTTGTTCTCTTCTCAAAGGCTAATATTTTTGTTAGGGCTAGTATTCATGATTTGCTGCAATTTTACTTTGCAAAAAGATAACATAAGTACCAAGAACTAAAGAAAAGATGATGTGTAGCCATAACATGTAAAAGCGCAGCAAGCAGTTAGACAATTCAGTGCACGCATTCCGAGATGTTGATGCTTCTTGGGCCTCATGCAGAAGATGATACGGTTGCGTTATTAAGTCGACTAGAGACATAGTTCACTTCTAATAAATTAATACCCCAGAGGCATTAATAAGAGAGAATGCAGTAGGCTTTATAGCCTGGCTTGAGCCTGGTCCCATCAGGACCCAAGTGTGTCTCTGTACAGAGCAACCAGTTAAACAAACAAACTGAGAAAAGCTCTTTGATGACTTTATTTAACAGAGACAATGGAGTCAAGGCTATAGAAAACCTGATGACAAAGCGAGGCAAATTTGACTACATTCTGCTGGAGACTACAGGTTTGGCTGATCCAGGTAAGGTAATTCCATTTGATTGACTGTCCATTGTGATTCGTCAATACAATAGTGTAGTCACCTGAAAGAAGACTCTTGATATGAAATTGCCAAAAAGTCCGTGTAAAATCTATAAAAAACATCCAAAAAGTCAACATTTTTGGCATCAAAAAAGATTTTAGACTGGTAGAATTAGATGTGGTGTCCAGTGGTGTGTGCAGATACCACATTCCCCTGTTCGACCTAAAAAAGGAAAGCACTGTGTGCAAAGCACACATGGTGATTGCCTTAGCACAAAGCCCAGGGAAGTAGCTAGGGTTTGTGGCATCTGGTAGTCTTTGTTGGGGTGTTTGCCACGAGCGGAGCGGCAAAGGTGTGACACCAAGCGTGAAAGAAAGAGGGTGCTTCCACCCCAAGACTCCAGACAAAGCCTTGTCAAAAGGCTAGGCATCTGGGGCACTCCCTTCATAAAGGGGGAAAAACAGCCAACCTGCTTGAACATGCAAAGATTTACCAAAATATAACTAGTTTTTCATAATCAAGGTGAATTTTGGCCTCAACAGTTTCATGACCATTTATGTTAAAATACACATAAAAACTGTGACTTTTGGAGTGGGGGCGCTTAATCAACCGATTTACGTATTAGCCATATAGAATAGCAGTCTACACACTACTAACTGGAAAGTTATTCTTCATAACTGGCCCATGTTTTTTTAATTGTTCACAACTGTCCATGTTTTTTATTAATTGTTAATGCAGGTCCGATAGCCTCTATATTTTGGTTGGACGATGAGCTGGGTAGCGATATCTATCTTGATGGTAAGCATTTATTTGTTTAAGATAATTAATACAAACATGTAGTTGAGTTCTGAAGCCTGGGGATTCACTCACATGAAAAGATGGTATATGTGCAGCGGTCAAGGGTCCCTTTTTCAGGCTCTCCGGCAGTTCCTTAAAACCCACATTTGGATAATGCTCCAGTTCTTTAGCTCTTTAGCTCAAATATGGACAATTTTATCCCTTATATAGTACTCTGGGTAATTAAGATGTACAAGGTTTTGTTTTGAAAATATTATTATAATATTTTGTTGACAGTTTAAATCTGCCCAAATCTGCTATTGTAGCTCACACATATATGCATCTCAAGATCCAACATGTCTGCTCAGGGATGTAAGTTTTCAGGATTCATCTAGAATTCCAGGTTTTTTTGGTCCGCATTTCTGCACTTTTATTTATTTTCAGCCTGTTTTGCAGCTTTTTAGCCCAAATTCACATACATTTTACAGATTTTTTGCAGGTTTTCAGTATTTTTTCTTCAAGCCTACTTACATCCAAATCTGCTGTTTAATTCAATGAAAAGTTACATCTGTTTTCATGTTGGTATATCCAGTATGTTCAATAATTGTACTGTTCAGGAGTTGCTGATATACATTCAATTTTATTGACAACATCAAAATGTTGCCAATTGCAGATATTCAACTATTTTACTTGCATTAAGATATTTGGTACTCTGTTCTAAAGACAAACTTCAATTTGCCAAAGGTTTTTTACAAATATCTATTTATTTGTTATTATTTAGGTATAGTTACTGTGGTTGATGCTAAATATGGCTTACAACATCTAGAGGAGGTCAAACCGGATGGAGTGGTCAATGAAGCTGTCAGGTAAATTGATGTGGTATTAATTTGATACAAGTTGAACAGATTGATAGAACATCACTTCAGTGTGAGAGGTCCTGAGTTTGAGCCTTGTTGTTTTTCTTACTCTGTTCTGAAGACTTGTTTTGTAGTTTGCCAAACTTCAATTTGCCAGAGTTTTTATTAATCTATTTATTTTGTATTATTTAGGTTGATGATGCTAAATATGGCCTAAAACAGCTGCAGGATTTGAATATATTTTACTTGACTTAAAAGTTTTGAATCATGGTCATACATCTAAATCAGAGGGAAATTTGCCAGTTCCCAAGCTCGATTTTAAAAGTCCTTGACCCGATCAACAGCCTTATCCCCCATTTTTCTGCAATTTTGGTATCAGGAAAAGGATCATCTTTTTCTTTAACGTTCTTGAAAAAAAGTTCATGATCAAAAATTTAAATCAAAATCATCATCTTTTTCCCATTACTGCAGTAAAATTTGACAGCCAAGATATTTTTCATTTAAATGTTGTGAACAAAAACGTGGTGAATTGTGGTAACCACACCGGAAGTGTTTGGATTGTGTTACAAAATAGCTAGTTGCCATTTGACGATCAATTCCCCACAGTCTGTGTGTTGGTTAGTAGCATGTAAAAGCTAGGTTTATTCATCTAGTGCCTTAATCGGAGAAAAAGATTTGTTGATATTTTTACAAGACAAAAAGCAACTTTTCTATACATTGTTGACATGGTGCCTTCAGGAAAGAAATTTGTCTATTCACCCATTGCACGGTTCCGCCATATGCAAGGAGCCTCAAACTAGTAAGGCATCAGAAACAAATTTGTTTGATCTTTGGATCAACCGTTGATGCTGTTTCGATGCATGTTATTAATGAACTAACAACTAATTAATCAGAATTAATGTTTAATTCATATTGGTCAATATCAATACAGGCAAAGATTCATATGTTATCACAATTAACAATAGTAGTTGATTTCATAATAATAAGGATCGACCAAGCATCAATGGTCGATCGAAGGATCAAACTAATTTGTTTCTATTGTCTAATAGACATGAAATGAAGAATACCTTAACTTAACGCAATGTCTTATTTTCTCAATCCAAACATACAGACAGGTGGCTCTAGCTGATTTAATTCTTGTCAACAAGATAGACTTAGTTGATCAGGCATATCTACACAAAGTTACTGACCATATAAGGTAGGCAAAAACTATATATGCATATCTATTATATTATGTATATGTATATATCTTTTATCTTATGAGTTATATGGAAATGTTCATAACTAACCACATTAGGTACTGCCCAATATCATTATGCCTCCATTTCAAGAACCGCTGACCCAGTGACCAGCAGGGTTTTCTTTAAGCATTTTGCTGAAGGGGTATTTTCAATATTTTTTGGGCTAAAAAAATGTTTTTTTATTAATTAGTAATTACTGTTTGTAACTACCATCTCACCCCCCCTGTAGTAATTCATCATTTGGGTGATTTCAAATGATTCAATGCTTACATGAAGGCAGAAGTAGACTCCATCATCCCCAGATGAAAATATCAGGTATTTCTATATCAAATCATGGAATATTTGAATGTGTACGCTCTGGATTTAAATGTGTATATACACCCGATTTGTGCATTAAAGAAAACCCTGATTACAATCAGTGGTAATGGCCCATTCACAAAGGACATACAGACATTTTATTGGCTTGATCAGGTGCATGTTAAACAAAGAACTGCAGCAGCCAGGGCATCTTAAAACTACTAACTTGCGACTTTACGCTCATTTCGTGATATCAATTCACAAATAAGCAGACACGCACATCACATTAGTTTCAGTAGCGCCATAGTTTTCTCATGTAATTTAGGGATATTTGGGATGCCCTGGTCTAACCCCCTTTTAGCAGGCTATATTTCACTTGAATTTCTTTGTTTTCTTTTCAACAGATCCATTAACAGTTTGGGTAAACTGGTAGAAACCCAGAAATCAAAGTAAGTATAAAATGGGCTAGAGGTATTCCATTTAAAATCCACACTCTACCTGTGGAACAATTAGTTATAGTCTTCCACAGAGGGAGTATTGGTATCAAATAGAATAGACAGTGGGTAACTATTCCATTTACAATCCTCCAGCTGTGGAAGATATACTGTATAAGTGGTAATTTTTGCGAGGGTTTTATTTTCGCGAATTTCGGGATTAGAGCTCCAACCGCGAAAATAACACCTTGCGAATGTATGCAATAATGTATTACAAGTATAGGGAAGGACTGGGAAATCGCGAAAATAACTCGCAAAAATGTGTCTCTCACACAAATCGCGAAAATAACTGTACACGAAAATTACCACTTATACAGTAGTAAAGCCATATACAGAGGAAGTATGGGTTTCAAACTAATTAACCCAAGCCAATTCCATTTGAAAAATGTACTCCCTCTGTAGAAGACTACTTAAATCTTTAACAGGGGTAGGGAATTAAGATTTTAACTGCATAGCCCGATAGTAAGAAAGAATTACACATCACACACTAGAACATTATAAACATTTATTACAATGTGTAAACTTAACATAGAAGAAAAGTTTAATATATACATCTCACAACTAATTTAACTTTATGTAAACCTACTTTATGTAACACAAAATATGCTGTTCCAATTAAAAACCACACCCCCACTGTGGAATATTTTGGAATTCCAACAAATTCAACTTCAAATTTGTCCAGATCAACCATTTTCATCCATAAAAAGTAGGAAAGGTGTGGAAGATTTTGGAATTCCAATCAAGATTGTCTATTTTTACGCCAAATTGGGCAGAATTCATCTGGATTCGATAAATTGCAACAATTTTCAGCTGGAATTTCTGATCAATTGGATTGACAGTAAGGTGCAACTGGATTTGAGATGGCAGTGAAATATTCCACAGGGGTGTGTGGATTAAAATGGAATTGCCCAATACCCATGTTACTTTTGAAGCACTTTAATGGTAAATGCCAATTGACCTTTCAGTAAATCCAATAATTCATTGGGGTTAGACCTGAGATGTCAAACTGACTTGCAATACGCAGTAACGATGTTCCCTAACGATGTGCACATTGGCGTGACGTCAAATGACAACATTTTATGTCTACCTGCAAAGGCTTGTGGGATTTATCAAAAAGGTCAATCCTTGCCAACTTTACACTGATGGATAAGGCGACACGGAAACACTTACTATATATAAACACCAAAATACTGAATTAATAACATGCTAGCACTGAACAAGAATGACCTTAGATGAGCTGACCTTATGTCAGTTCATCATCTAGTAGTAAACCTATAAAACAATCAAATTTTGTTACCGTAAACTACAATGAAGCTGTAGTAGCCTATGGTTCACTACCACTAATTCTCTATAACACAGTTTTCAATGGAAAAATAGTAATTTCAAGCACAATTTTCTCATACATAGAACTCTCAGTCTGAAAATACATTCATACATACGCGCTATATAACAGCATAGCATATGTGATTGGTCGATAGGGGTGCCCGGCTTTCCGGTCATAAACAAGCCGTGCTAGAACCGATGGACGCTTGCGGGTAGGATATGTGCATGTATGCTTGATTGCTCGCAAGCTATTTACGCAAAGCGCAAAAAATCATTGATCTTCTAATGTTGAGTAGCAATGACTAAACTGAACATTTGTCATGAAATAGTCCTGTGAATTAGATGATCTTTATCTTATTTTTGTTGTAAAGGGATTCAATTATGCTTCACCGTTGTTCATGAAATGTTATTATTTTTCTTTTTTTTTTTATTACAGGCTCAATCTTGAACACATATTAGATTAACATGCATATGACTCAAATCTAGGTCAAAGGTGAGTAATAAACCAGGGAGGTACTCAATATAAAAGTACTGTGCATTCTCATTAAAGCCATATTATTACATTTGCTAAGGTCCTCAATATTGTTCAAAATTCTGTTTTTTACATGATTATATTGTACTTTATTAAACTAATATACCCTGCAAAAATCGAGACTACAGGTGCTGTAGTTTTGTCAAAATCCGAGATATTGAACAAAAGCGCATGGGAACCGTCGATATTATTATTACGAACACGCATACCGATATTCATAACACAGGTACACAGCGTGCTTGGGACAGATATACACATCAAAGGATAGTACCATAACACAACCGCCGGAGTGATACACATTGTCGACATCAGCGCTGGTAGTAAATTCCAAATTTCTTTGCTTTACCTCAGTTGTTCGGCTCAAAATTAAAAGGGGACATATCTGATAATAAAAGCTAACATTTTATGGCAAATAAATACTAATCTATTTTGTATGGAAATGTATACATGTAATATGTCTTTAATATAAACATCAAAAAAGGGCCGGATTTTAAGCATACAGCGGCGGTGACATTTTGGGGTCATTTTTTGGTTACATAGACGTTTAGGAATCCACCTGTGGCTATATCAACACTTAGGGCTCTTTTTGAACCAGAAAATTGGCATTTAGGGTAACATTTTCTGATTTTAAAATAAATTTGAAAATTACTTTTTACAGGCTCTACATACCTATAGCCTAGTGTTAAAATAGTATTTTTTACCATCATGATTTAAAAAATGATAATATGCCATTTAGGGGTAAAATGTGGTGGTTACGTACGACATAGGGTAATAAATGTTGACACTTATGCCATTTAGGGTAGCACATTTGTTGCCATCAGTTATGGATCAAGGATCACTTCTATTGCTCCTCAGTGATATTTATTTTATTCCAAGTCACAGGTCTATGATAGACATGTCCTTAATATTTTACACAGAGGGACTTCAAATTGAGTCACCCATTCAGGTAACCCATTTGAAATTCACACTCCCTGTGTGGGAGATTAATGTCATGTCTTCCTTAGGGGGTGTATGGATTTCAACTGGAATAGCCCTTTACATGTGATGAATTTGGATCCTCCTCTATTGCTTATACATGTAGGAGTCACACTCCCTGTGTGGGAGATTAATGTCATGTCTTCCTTAGGGGGTGTATGGATTTCAACTGGAATAGCCCTTTACATGTGATGAATTTGGATCCTCCTCTATTGCTTATACATGTAGGAGTCACACTCCCTGTGTAGGAGATTAATGTCATGTCTTCCTTAGGGGGTGTATGGATTTCAACTGGAATAGCCATTTGCATGTGATGAATTTGGATCCTCCTCTATTGCTTATACATGTAGGAGTCACACTCCCTGTGTGGGAGATTAATGTCATGTCTTCCTTAGGGGGTGTATGGATTTCAACTGGAATAGCCCTTTGCATGTGATAAATTTGGATCCTCCTCTATTGCTTATACATGTAGGAGTAGAAAGTTTGTAATCATCTTTGAAAGTTCTGTTTCTCTCTTTATTTCATTTCAGTGGAATCGAAAAACTGAAGGATAGAGGACTGGATATAAGGTCAGGTCAAGGGTCAAGTCATCACATTGACCCCTCAGTGACCACTGTGACCTTCCAGCTTTGTGGCAATATTAAAACAAGCGATTTAGATGTATATATTCAGGTATGTATACTACTTTTTGCTGTCGCCCAGGACAAAGGTCAAATCATAGACCTCTCTGATCACTTGTCAAGTTTGCAGTTTAGAATGTGACTTACATATAGTTGTGCATAGGTAAGGGTCCCATCTTTTCCTGTAACTTTGATATTTTAAAGCGTACATCACATATTTACTGCGTTGAAAACACACTTGTCTCTGATTGGCTGCTGAAGCGATCTGCTTTTACCGAGTGGAAATGTGTGAATGAACATTGCGCCATATGCATTGTTAGCTCCAATTTTGCAACATTACAGCAGTACAGTAGCCTATGCCCCTGGGAATAATTGATTGACAGGTTAGCTGTATTTGTAAACATTGCAGATATCCCATCATTGAAAACTTCATAGATTACCCTATACTCTTCTGTACCCACTAGTGGCGGTAACAGGATTTTTTTTTAGGTGGTGGGGAGTGAAATTTGATGAGGGGTTAAAATAATAACGTTTTCCTAAAATTTGGTGATTATAGCTCAAAATTAGGCGATTTTAGCCCTGATTAGTGGATTTTCTGTTCATTTTTGTCCTGACAAGAGGGAGAAAAAATTAAGGGGAAAAAAATTCCCCCCTTTCCACCAAAGACCAAACAGTTATTGTATTTTGGTTCACAAGACAATTTACATTGTGCCTATAATACTCTTATAAAACATTACATTACAATTTACATGTGCCTATACTTCAATCATTATTAAATTTACATGTGCAACTTACAGGTGTTAACATTCATTCATAACCTCATGAATATATGCGATGCGTGTGATCCAATCATATTTTATTATTTGTAAAAAAACACATGTTGAATAGTTTGTGTTGTGTTACTTTTACACATTTACAAATATTAATGACTTCATTTGCATATTATTTGTATTTACAAACCTTTGTTATTTACAAATCTTTGTTGTTGGGGCCACAGTAATTATGAACCGTGTAATTCTAGTTCAAAATGTCTCACTTCTGAGGGGGCAATATCTCCCCTTAAACTCCCCCCTCCTGTCACACAAGTGTGACACTTTCACTATGGACCACAATAGCCTCATCCCAATGGCATACTTCAACACTCATAGTGCAAAATTTGACCTCAAGTTACAGAGTATGAGTTTCTGCACCCAAATTTTCAAAGGTCATTCAATGAATGTGCAAATGTATTGGTGTTAAAGAATTGCGACACGATAGATGAGCATGTTGTGGATCCTAGTGTTTGTGCCGATCAGCATCACCACAAAGAAACATCCACTTGGCCTTTATCAAAATAATGTATTTAAGCAAAATTCCGATGATTTAAACTTGTATAATCAACTTTCACTACATATGTTTATCAAATGCCAATCAAAAGAGTTAACTCCAACAATACAGACCATTGTACGATATATTACATTCAAGAAACAATCATGCACTTTTTTAATAGTTAGACATACAATGTATATACAACTATTTTGTTAAAGTTAAAGCCCTAATGTATGATTTTCGTTCAACTTTTGATTTTGTTATTCTTAACCAAAAAGCTGAAATAATATTAGTAATAACGGTCAGAAAGTGTTTCTGTCCATTTTAAGCCATCGAGGTAAAGTGAAAAAAAAAACCCACTGAATATTTTGGCTTTAACAAAATTGCTCTGCTGACCTACAAACACAACACATTTTGGCTGATTCCATTTAGGTGTAAGCAAGTTGGGATATGTGTAAATGTGCCGAAAAATTATCCCATTTCATATTATAAGATCATACATTTGTTATGGCTGTAAAGCAATAAATCCAATTTTTATACCAGCAATGTACAAATTACAACTGCCAACAAACATGTATTTACAAACCAGTTGTATACTAAAACAAGTTTACCAAAAGTGTCAAATGTCATAATTTGTCTCCTAAATAATATCATTACCCATAATGCAATCATTTTACCTAAACATTGCACACCTTTAATTTAGAACAAAGGGTAACACAGAGTCACTATTATAACTGATTATTCTAAAACTTCACACCAACTGATTAACAGACCCCTTCTACATTGTAGACTGAGGATTGATTTCTCTTTTAAAGGGACTTTTTTTTTTTTTTTTTTGGTTGAAAGCATTTGGATGCTATGCAAATTTTTCAAAGTATCTAGGTAACCCTATTCTTATGTTCCGTTGATGGTAGTGCAGTATACAAATTCGCAACGGTAAATGCACTGCATGCTAGCCATAGGCTTCAACATTAAAAGTCCAAGTTTTAAGATATTTTCTCAAAATATCAAAATATCAAGAACCAATACTAGGCTTGTTAGTTCTCAGTTTTATGCATATTTATGCTGATTCCAAATATGGTCATGAAAATGTACAATTCTGAAGTTTTTGGATTGAAAATTTTTTTAATTTGTCGTCTGCAGTTGACATCTGCGTAAATAAATGAAATGCTCCTCATGCGATATCATATGGTCTCATACAGGATTATCACTATTATAACTGATTATTCTAAAACTTCACACCAACTGATTAACAGACCCCTTCTAGACTGAGGATTGATTTCTCTTTTAAATGGACTTTTTGTTTGAATTTGGTTGAAAGCATTTGGATGCTATGCAAATTTTTCAAAGTATCCAGGTAACCCTAGTCTTATGTTCCGGTAATGGTAGTGCAGTATACAAATTCGCAACGGTAAATGCAGTGCATGCTAGCCGTAGGCTTCAACATTAAAAGTCCAAGATATTTTCTCAAAATATCAAGAGCTATCTTAAGAACCACTGAACCAATACTAGGCTTAGCTTGTTTGATCTCAGTTTAATGCATTTTTATGCTGATTCCAAATATGGTCATGAAAATGTACAATTCTGAAATTTTTGGATTGAAAAAAATTTAAATTTGTCGTCTGCAGTTGACATCTGCGTAAATAATGAAATACTCCTCATGCGATATCATATGGTCTCATACAGGATGGTGGTGGCTCCTCATGCGATATCATATGGTCTCATACAGGATGGTGGTGGCGGCCTCATGCGATATCATATGGTCTCATACAGGATGGTGGTGGCTCCTCATGCGATATCATATGGTCTCATACAGGATGGTGGTGGCTCCTCATGCGATATCATATGGTCTCATACAGGATGGTGGTGGCGGCATCATTGTAGATCTTTTGAAAGCACTAGCTCTTCTCTCTCCATAAGACACAACCCACACTTGATGAAAAGCCATTTCTTGGATCCTTTCATGTCCCATACAACAACTTGATAAGGTGCAGGGCCTCATGCTACAGAATGCATAGACGTAAGGATTGCATGCGCAACTACAGAAGGCAAGCCAGAGTGACACCCATTCCAAAGTTGGTGACACATGTTGGTCACCGTCTAGTACTAATTCTTTTGCAATTACAACAAAAAACGGCAACCACATCAGCGCAAATATGATGGATGCAACAAGTCCACTCTTAGCAACCCGCCATTCATCGCTAACATGAGTATGTAGATTTTTTAGAAATCCTGAACTTACGGTGAATCCAGATATAAATACATTCAGTCTCCATGATGATGTGCGATAGTGTAATGCGGTGGCATAGCTTTCATCGTGTTCCATGCCTTCTGCAGTCCCTTCACAAGAGTCAAACGTGGTTGATATTACACGGTGTTTGTGACATATCTCTGTCCATTTATGTCGATCTTTTGTGACATTATCTTGAGCGGCGATATGGATTGGCGATAAGCAAATGCCATCAAAGATAGCGGTGCAAGAAATCCACAAAGAATCAAAACTAGGTTATACCTATTGGTAAAACTCTGATTTGACCTTGATCCGATGGTACAGGAATATCGATATGCATGGTAATCGATTGAATCTTGAATGATGAGCGTTGGTAGTGCGAGCATTGCGGCAATAACCCAAACAGAAATCAACATGATATAGCTGTGTGTGCTTGTGATACGTTGATAATAAAGTAGTGGTGTTCTAACGGAAACATAACGGTCCACTGCGATCATAAGAAGAGTGAAAATTGTGGCAGCGAAGAAGAAAACCATCAGGAATCCGGTACACACACACCATCCATTGGAGAACACCCAGTCATCATGAAGAGTTGCTATGACTACAGATGGTATTATCAGAACAGTCATACAGATATTGCACACCGCATATTGTAAGATGAGGCGATTGGAGACCGACAACAAAAACGGTTTTCGTAAAGATGTGACCAAAACTAAAATGTTGCCAATAAATGATGCTATAAATATCAAAGATAAAGTTATCACACGAAATGTGGTCAAAATGGACAATGAATCGATAGTTACGTTAAAAAACATGTTGTCAACAGGTTGTCAAAATTTGATTGTATTTATCCACAGATTGGTGATTTATTGTGACAGATAGAATATTGTATCTTTGCCCTTGTATAGCGGAACGCCTCAGCCAACCTCCGATTTGTCAATGGCGCAGCACAGCCACATCATGCTGTAAAGAGCTCTCGGTTGCACCACCGTTTTACTGGGATTTACCAACCATTTTCATCATATAACCCAACCAACATGCATGGTAATGTACCAACACCATTCTGAACAATAATTCACGAGCATGAACTACATCATTAATTGATATTTTGGTGGCAAAAATATTTAGCTGTCTTCAAATTTTGCTGTACTACATGTAGTAAGCTAGTTATAGTACAGTCATCCAGCCACGCACAGGCCTGTACGGTTCAATAATCCGCCTCCAGTTCAACTCTCTGCGTGCTTTGTTTACACCGTTCCATTGAACTGAACTGTTTACGCATTCATCGCCCTTCGCATAATTTGTTTCCGTTTGTTTTGCATTTGACTTATTTTCCATCATACTCCGGCTTCTAGTTTTGTCTGATTTTGTAAACATGGAGGAACTACGTACCATGCTTGTGGCAATGAAACTAGAAAATCATCAAAACTTTGCTAAAATAACAAGTCAGCTTGATCAGTTTCAAAAGGACTTTTCTTCACTGAAAACCGACGTCACTGATCTAACTTTAAGCGTCGAGCATTTAGATGCTGAAGTAAGTGAGATTAAAGATGAAACGATTCCTGACCTGCGCAAGCAAATGCAGAAGGAAATTGATAATCTAAAGAAGGCGAGAATAACTGCCGAACTGTACACCAAAAAATCAAATCTGCTGTTTTACGGCATCCCAGAAAGTCCCCTTGAAGATACTGAAGCTGTCCTTCGCACTTTTCTGACTGTACACCTGAACTATGAAAGAGCTCAGACAGTAATATTTGCCAATGTCCATAGATTGCCATCAAAGAATTTGGAGAATACTAGACCTAGTCCCATCATCGCCAAGTTTCTAGAAATGAAGATCCGTAATGATATATTGGACAAGGCAAAGAAACTGAAGAAATCTCCGCAGAAGATTGGTATAAGTCCGCATCTACCTGCTGAAATGCAGACAGCAAGAGCCCAACTCCTGCCAGTCAAGCAACAAGCCATTAAAGATGGGAAGCGTGCCTACATCAAGACCACTGGGATTGAAGTGAAACTTTACATAGACAATGAACTATATAGACCATAAACTATTTCTCCATTTAATTCCTAGATTGAGATGAGACTCTGCATCTAAATTTTGTGCAGTTTGAATTAAATCATAAAAGATTTTTTTCATGCCATCATTGTCTCATCCTTTACATAACTCATGTGGACTTTGACTCCACATAATATGAACTTGCTTTGACTTAAAATAGTAGTCTCTAACATCATTTTGAAATGTTTCTGGGTCTATGCATTTGCATTTATCTCATGTATCACGTTACTCGGTTTATGTGCAGTTTGTAATCGTATATGATTTTCCATGCCATCATTGTCTTTTTTTCAGAACTCATGTTGGACTTTGACTCTACATAATATGTCTTTGCCTTTGATTTAAATTATTAATTTAAAATTATTTTGAATTGATTCTGGGTCTATACATTTTGCATTTATCTTACTTATTGTCAAATCATGTTACTCGGCATATGTTTCTTTTTTTCTCACCTTGCTGATTATCAATTGTATAGGCCTACCCCTAATTTAATTTCTTTTTATCATATCCAGTGAAATGGTTTTGCGTTGTGCTCTCTCGCCGTTGAGCCATATTTGTATCAAATTTCAAATTTGGTAGCACTTTCTATTTCGTTTGTTAAATTTTCATAGTTTTTGTTTGTTTGTGTGTTTTTTTATTTTGTTTTTGAACTGTTGGCACTGTGATGGTTGAATGCAATAATTGTTACAAATATATTTATGGTACAAATTCTATTCAATGTAATTTGTGTACATCAATTTATCATAAATGTTGTGTTGATGCAAATCATGATGATATTAACAACTGGTATTGTTTCAAATGTTCTTGTACTATTTTCCCTTTAATCATATTGCTGATGATAATGAGTTCTTATTTACAATTCAATCTTTGAATAATTGCCATACTTATAATAAGTTTTAGAATTAAAATTTGATCCCTTATTATTTGAAATTGGTATGAACAATCATACCAATGATTATTTGCAAAGTGATGTCTTGAATTCATGTAATTATATTTTTGATCCAAATTCAGACTTCAAACTGTCCATCAAATCTGGTTTCTCAATTCTTCATTTAAATGCTCGTAGCTTTAATAAAAACCAGGATCTTATTAATGCTTTTATTTCCAATTTAAATGTTACCTTTTCAGTTATTTCTTTATCCGAAACCTGGTTTAAGGAAGATCACTCTAATTTGATTAATATTACCAATTATAACTTGCTTAATTTTCCTAGACATGGTAGAAGAAGTGGTGGGTCTGCTCTTTACATTCATGAGTCGTTGTCTTACATTGATCGTTCTGATTTAAATCTAACACAAAACCAACATAATGTTATTAATCATTCGGAGTCTGTTTTTGTTGAAATAATTTATCAAAAATCTAAAAATATAGTTGTTGGTAATGTGTATAGAGCCCATCATACCGATGTCGATGTTTTCAATTCTGATTTATCTATATGTTTAGATCAGATTCTAGCTGAAAATAAGTTGTCTTATATTTCTGGCGATTTTAATTTAGACATTCTCGATTTTGACAAAGACCGTAAAATAAATGAGTTTGTTAATAACTTTTATTCTCACAATATGTACCCTCTTATTGATCGTCCTACTCGTATCACCGATACTTCGCCACTATTATTGATAATATTTTTACAAATGTACTTGACAAAAAGATTCAGTCATGTATTTTCATCAATGATATCACAGACCACTATCCTATTTTTCAAATAACTGATGATGTTGATATTCATATTGATGCTCCTAAATTTATTTACACTCGGTCCTTCAATCAGAGTAATAGGGACATTTTTACAAATCGCCTTGAATTGACCGATTGGAACCATATCTTATCCGATAATTCACCCACTGATGCATATTCAAATTTTATTTTAAAGTTTAAGGATATTTATGATAGTTCTTTTCCAGTACAGCGCAAGCGAGTTTCTAGGGCTAATGGAGTCCCTCACAAACCCTGGATTACTAAAGCCATCCTTAAGTCCATCAAGAGGAAGGATAAGCTCTATCGCAAATATAAACATTCTCCAACAGCTTCAAACAAGCTTGCACTGTCTGAGTATAGGAACAAACTTACTTCAATCATTCGTGCATCAAAGAAAAGTTATTTTTGTAATTTACTTGATATTCACAAACGAAATATGAGGAAGACATGGGGAGTTTTGAATGGCCTCTTGGGTAAAAAGTAAGAAAGGTCTTCCGGATTCTTTTGTTATTAATGGTAACAGTGTGTCTGATCCACAACAAATAGCTGATGGCTTCAATGACTATTTTGCCGACATAGGCCCTAATTTGGCCAGTAAAATTCCTGATGTTCAAACAAATTTCACTGATTTTCTCACATCTGCTCCTTCACCAATGAACTCGATCTTTCTTAAGCCAACAGATGAGGAGGAAATTGTTGATATTTGTTCATCGTTCAAGTCTGGTACAGGTTGTGGTTATGATGATATTAAGCCTGACATAATTAAGAATATTATTCACTTAATTAAGACACCGTTAAGCCATGTTTTTAACTTATCTATTAGTTCAGGTGTTGCGCCGGATGATCTCAAAATTGCCCGTGTTGTTCCCATTTATAAATCTGGTGATTCTACTTTATGTAACAATTATCGTCCAATTTCTGTTTTGCCCATTTTTTCTAAAATTTTAGAAAAATTATTCACAAAAGATTATTTGGATTTCTCGATCGTCACAATTTACTTCAAAATTGTCAATTTGGTTTTAGACATAATCACTCTTCTTACATGGCACTTCTCACTGCATATGATAAAATTGTTTCTGACCTAGATAAGAATTTTCATTCCATGGGAATCTTTTGGACCTCTCGAAGGCATTCGACACCATTGACCATAACATTCTCCTGTCCAAACTTAATCACTATGGGATCAGAGGAAGTGCCTTGAGTGGTTCAAGAATTACCTTTTGAACAGAACTCAGTATGTTGTCTTCAAAAATCATAAATCATCTTTTCGTTCTGTATCATGTGGTGTGCCACAAGGCTCAGTGTTAGGTCCACTGCTTTTTATTATTTTCTTAAATGATATTGTATTCTCCTCTGACAAATTCAATTTTGTAACTTTTGCAGATGATACTAATGTCATCGTCTCACATCCAAATCTTTCTGATCTAATTACTATTGTAAACACTGAGTTGGAAAATCTTTCAGTATGGTTTAAATGCAATAAGTTATCACTTAACATCGATAAGACTAATTTCATCATGTTCAAAAATAGACACAGTAATAGAAGGTATGAGGATGATCAACTTGATATTTGTATAAATGGTATTAAGGTTTCCAGAGTTGCCAATACTAAATTCCTTGGCGTTATCCTAGACGAATCATTAACTTGGTCTAAGCATACTGCTAACATTGTTAATATTCTTTCTAAATACTGTGGCATTTTATACCGTTTCAAAGAGTTTCTTCCTTGCAAAACGTTATTTTCTTTATATAACACTTTAGTGTTACCTCATATTTTGTATTGTAATTTGATTTGGGCAGATCAAAACAACATCCATCTTAACACTGTTCACCTAAAACAAAAACGAATTATGAGAATCTGCTCAAATTCCCACTGGCTTGAACACACCCCGCCATTATTTAAGAAGTTCAATGCTTTGACTATTCATGACATCCACAAATTAACGCTTGGTTTATTTATGTATAATTACTCTCACTGCAACCTTCCTGGTACTTTTTCAGATTACTTTGTTCAAAACAGATCCATTCACAATTATCCTACTCTTAATTCTTTACTATATCGTCCTTATAATTTTAAATATGATTTAGCAAGGAACACTATCAGAAGACAGGGTCCTTTGTATTGGAATTCGATTGATTTGGAGTTGAAAAATATTAAGTCAGTACATGTTTTTAAGAAAGGGTTTAAGTTACATTTATTGTCTCGGTATTAATCATGTTAATATTATATTTTTCCAGTTGATCATGAATATGTGAATTATATTGCCATCACATAAGCCAACAACACTCTGTTTGCACCTGTCTCGTCCTGTTTGTCTGCACTTTGTCCTGTCCACTGTTTGTAGCAAGTTTTTCATGTTACTTTGCATATTTATGAAATGTCAAGGTGGCCAATTTTAACGAGCTTTGCTCTCTTTTGGTTTTCCTACCAATGAACTGTTTTGTATATTTATCATGTTATGTATTTTCGGTG
Source organism: Amphiura filiformis (assembly GCF_039555335.1). Taxonomy (NCBI): domain Eukaryota; kingdom Metazoa; phylum Echinodermata; class Ophiuroidea; order Amphilepidida; family Amphiuridae; genus Amphiura; species Amphiura filiformis. Next base: position 26,484,368 of record NC_092629.1, read on the forward strand.
AAATAAATTGAACATTGAACATTTGTAGGAATATTCTGAAAAACTGCGTTTATAGGAGGAGTAATTATTTTTAATTTAAAAATGGCTACTAGTATTCCAGTTGAAATAGTAATTCCAGTTGAAATTCATACACCCCCTATGGGAGGCATAGCCTTAATCTCCCACACAGGGAGTGTAGATTGCAAATGGAGTCACCCACCCATTCAGTGTCGTCTGCTCCAAAATGGGCTAGTCCAGTTGAAAACTATACACCCCTTATGGAAGAGATAACCTTAATCTCCCACACAGGGAGTGTGAATTTCAAATGGAATCGCCCATTTAGTGTCGTCTGCTCCAAAGTGGGCTGTTTCAGTTGAAATCCATACACCCCCTATGGAAGACATGTCCTCAATCTGCCACACAGGGAGTGTGAATTTCAAATGGAATCGCCCTTTCAGTGTCATCTGCTCCAAAATGGGCTATTCCAGTTGAAATCCATACACCCCGTATTGAAGACATAACCTTAATCTCCCAAACTGGGAGTGTAGATTGCAAATGGAATCACCCATTCAGTGTCGTCTGCTCCTAAGTAGGCTATTTCAGTTGAAATCCATACACCCCCTATGGAAGACATGACCTTAATCTCCCAAACAGGGAGTGTAGATTGCAAATGGAGTCACCCATTTAGGTAACCCCATTTGAAATTCACACTCCCTCTGTGGAAGATTAAGGCCATGCCTTCCATAGGGGGTGTATGTATGTCAAGTTGAGTTACCCATTTGTTGCTGTCTAATATAGGAACCGTTCCTGTAACTAGCAATTGTATTATTATAACAATTACTGTATTTTTGCACTAGGTGATTAATTGTAGTAAAATATTATTTCTTACATACGAGTGTTGATGGAAATTTTGTTCTATGACGTCTGTAGTGCTTACGTAGATGTTAAGTCAATTGGCAGTAAGCTGAACTGAATTAATGTGTTGTTAAGTTGTCCTACGTTTATACAAGCAAAATTTGATCTTGTTGCAAATTTGGGTTTTAGTTCAAGTGTTTTAAACAAAATTAATACAGTAGTGTAGTGTTGTAGATTCATGGATAATGGGGAAAAGTTCTGTGTGCACCTGGTTTAAACAAATTAAGGAGTAGTGTAGAAGTTTAACATGTTTAATTAGAGCAATATTGTAACATTTGCTGAGGAGGATGCCCTCAATTCTTTTCAAATTTTCAATTTTTACATGATTGCAAAGTAAACTTCAAGTCTTCTTCAAGTCTTCAAGTTGTCACCACTAGAAGTTTGCTAAACTATGCCAGTAGGGGATACCAGTATATGTGATGCAATAAAGCAAAATCAGTCGGAACTCGGAAGTATTGATTTTGAGATATAGCCAAACAAAGGAAATATTTCCTTTTTGTTTTCCCTTGTTTTGGAAACTCTTTAATTGCTCATATCTTTGGAACAGGTTGATCAATTTCAATAGGGGTTTTAACAAAATGCAGCCTTGTAAATGTTTTTACTATCCTATAAGTAACTGAAAATTTAATATTTCTGAGTTCCGACTGTTTTTGCTTGATCGCATCACATATATGTCCTCAGCTCCCAAAGACCCATTATTTCTGTGGGAGCATACCCACCAAAAAAAAAATCTGAGGTTGGTATATCACTCTGTTCACAGTGATTTTGACTTCGGTAAACTTCTTCAAGTCATCATCACATTGTCGGACGTACACTCAGCAGAACTTGGTTGGCACAAGTTGCTACCGTGATACGCATTGCCAGGAGTAGTGGCAGTGTGAATGATGTGCAGCGTAAGTTCCACCAGGTGTACCTCTGAGAATTTACTCCTGACAAAAGTCAGGATTAGTGAGCTATGTGTAATCTCGACTCCGCCAGGCATATGTTGCAATGTGATCATTGCTACGCTTGGCACCAGGTGTAAGTTTGACATTTTTATGATCGTAAGCTAGGAAATTACATTTCACATGGTTGAAAAAGGTCATGGGAACACCGGAAGTGGTAGCCGATGTTTATGCCGACGAGAAGTGAAGCTTAGTGGAACTGATCGACATAGTGCTATGTTATATACCCCATATATAGATTCCTGTCATCTGATTGGTTAAAAGTTGGGGCATTGTTTTAACTACAAATGTATGCCCTGCATTTGAGAGAATTTCATCAAAATGAACTATGCCCGGTCATGGAAACAAACTATTGACTGGTGTGTGTCCCGATCAAACTCTACGCAATCACGAGGTATATGAAACAAATAATGACTGCTTTATTCCGGTCATGGTTAATGTGTTATGTGTACGCTGTGTGCAGGACCTCGATCGCTAGTGCTATTCCAGAACATTGGTGCACATCCCCTAAAAGAGAGATTCACAATTCCAGATCCCCCCGGATCATGAGCAGTAGAAAGAAACATGGATTTAAGAGGGAGATAGGGTTATTAGCAAAAAAAATACCAAATATATTGAGATTACAAAATATGCCTAATTTAAATACCAATTGATATATATGTAGTTAAGGCGACGGTTCTATGGGTGGACTGAACTTCAAATACAGTCGGTCGGTCGGACCCTTTATACAGTTACCAAATAATTTCCGCAAATTACCAAATATTTTGAAATAAAAAAATGAAAGAAAAATCCTGCAATTTTCGACATTTGGGTCGGCATTCATTTGTACACGAAAAGTTTTTCCTGATTTGTTAAAATCTGCCCGTGAGACCTTTTCTTTTTTTTTTGTTGCCTAATGCAATCTTCTTTTCTTTTTCTAGAACCTAATTTGGGAGAAAAATGTACAAAACAGCAAAAATGAAATTATGGAAATACTCAGGCTCAAGGTAAGACTGTATTTACTAATTTTTTGCCATATTTTGTGGACCATATCTTAGGGATGTACAATTCCAGATTGGGCCGATTTCTGAATCGGGGTTGGGGAAAATTCTTTAATTTGTCAACCTAATGAACTAATTATCATTTTCATGCAAAATCAGTATTTAAGGTTCAAACTTGAAGTAGTTCCAGTTCCTCAAGGGGGGGTGTGAAGCGTGCACGACTGCAAAGGGGCCAACGGGGCACTTGGCGAGGACTGGTAGATTTTGTATCCCCTATGCACTGAACAAGTGCTAGTTCAAACTTTAAATCATTTAGATGGAGCCCATATAGAAGAATGTAATAGCCCCCTCTAGCTGTGCTTTGTAAGTTCTGATGTTGACTGTCCATTTGAAATCATTCAGGTGGAGCCCATATAGAAGTGTGTAATAGCCCCCTCTAGCTGTGCTTTGTAAGTTGTGATGTTGACTGTCCATTTGAAATCATTCAGATGGAGTCCATATAGAAGAGTGTAATAGCGCCCTCTAGCTGTGCTTTGTAAGTTGTGATGTTGACTGTCCATTTGAAATCATTCAGATGGAGTCCATATAGAAGAGTGTAATAGCCCCCTCTAGCTGTGCTTTGTAAGTTGTGATGTTGACTGTCCATTTGAAATCATTCAGGTGGAGCCCATATAGAAGAGTGTAATAGCCCCCTCTAGCTGTGCTTTGTAAGTTGTGATGTTGACTGTCCATTTGAAATCATTCAGATGGAGTCCATATAGAAGTGTGTAATAGCCCCCTCTAGCTGTGCTTTGTAAGTTGTGATGTTGACTGTCCATTGAAATCATTCAGATGGAGTCCATAAAGAAGAGTGTAAAAGCCCCCTCTAGCTGTGGGATGTAAGTTGTGATGTTGACTGTCCATTTGAAATCATTCAGATGGAGTCCATATAGAAGAGTGTAATAGCCCCCTCTAGCTGTGCTTTGTAAGTTGTGATGTTGACTGTCCATTTGAAATCATTCAGATGGAGTCCATATAGAAGTGTGTGATAGCCCCCTCTAGCTGTGCTTTGTAAGTTGTGATGTTGACTGTCCATTGAAATCATTCAGATGGAGTCCATATAGAAGAGTGTAATAGCCCCCTCTAGCTGTGCTTTGTAAGTTGTGATGTTGACTGTCCATTGAAATCATTCAGATGGAGTCCATATAGAAGAGTGTAATAGCCCCCTCTAGCTGTGCTTTGTAAGTTGTGATGTTGACTGTCCATTTGAAATCATTCAGATGGAGTCCATATAGAAGTGTGTGATAGCCCCCTCTAGCTGTGCTTTGTAAGTTGTGATGTTGACTGTCCATTGAAATCATTCAGATGGAGTCCATATAGAAGAGTGTAATAGCCCCTCTAGCTGTGCTTTGTAAGTTGTGATGTTGACTGTCCATTTGAAATCATTCAGATGGAGTCCATATAGAAGAGTAATAGCCCCTCTAGCTGTGCTTTGTAAGTTGTGATGTTGACTGTCCATTTGAAATCATTCAGATGGAGTCCATATAGAAGAGTGTAATAGCCCCCTCTAGCTGTGCTTTGTAAGTTGTGATGTTGACTGTCCATTTGAAATCATTCAGATGGAGTCCATATAGAAGAGTGTAATAGCCCCCTCTAGCTGTGCTTTGTAAGTTGTGATGTTGACTGTCCATTTGAAATCATTCAGATGGAGTCCATATAGAAGAGTGTAATAGCCCCCTCTAGCTGTGCTTTGTAAGTTGTGATGTTGACTGTCCATTTGAAATCATTCAGATGGAGTCCATATAGAAGAGTGTAATAGCCCCCTCTAGCTGTGCTTTGTAAGTTGTGATGTTGACTGTCCATTTGAAATCATTCAGATGGAGTCCATATAGAAGAGTGTAATAGCCCCCCTCTAGCTGTGCTTTGTAAGTTGTGATGTTGACTGTCCATTTGACATCATTCAGATGGAGTCCATGTAGAAGAGTGTAATAGCCCCCTCTAGCTGTGCTATGTAAGTTGTGATGTTGACTGTCCATTTGAAATCATTCAGATGGAGTCCATATAGAAGAGTGTAATAGCCCCCTCTAGCTGTGCTTTGTAAGTTCTGGTGTTGACTGTCCATTTGAAATCATTCAGATGGAGTCCATATAGAAGAGTGTAATAGCCCCCTCTAGCTGTGCTTTGTAAGTTGTGATGTTGACTGTCCATTGAAATCATTCAGATGGAGTCCATATAGAAGAGTGTAATAGCCCCCTCTAGCTGTGCTTTGTAAGTTGTGATGTTGACTGTCCATTTGAAATCATTCAGATGGAATCCATATAGAAGAGTGTAATAGCCCCTCTAGCTGTGCTTTGTAAGTTGTGATGTTGACTGTCCATTTGAAATCATTCAGATGGAGCCCATATAGAAGAGTGTAATAGCCCCCTCTAGCTGTGCTTTGTAAGTTGTGATGTTGACTGTCCATTGAAATCATTCAGATGGAGTCCATATAGAAGAGTGTAATAGCCCCTCTAGCTGTGCTTTGTAAGTTGTGATGTTGACTGTCCATTTGAAATCATTCAGATGGAGTCCATATAGAAGAGTGTAATAGCCCCCTCTAGCTGTGCTTTGTAAGTTGTGATGTTGACTGTCCATTTGAAATCATTCAGATGGAGTCCATATAGAAGAGTGTAATAGCCCCCTCTAGCTGTGCTTTGTAAGTTGTGATGTTGACTGTCCATTGAAATCATTCAGATGGAGTCCATATAGAAGAGTGTAATAGCCCCTCTAGCTGTGCTTTGTAAGTTGTGATGTTGACTGTCCATTTGAAATCATTCAGATGGAGTCCATATAGAAGAGTGTAATAGCCCCCTCTAGCTGTGCTTTGTAAGTTGTGATGTTGACTGTCCATTTGAAATCATTCAGATGGAGTCCATATAGAAGAGTGTAATAGCCCCCTCTAGCTGTGCTTTGTAAGTTGTGATGTTGACTGTCCATTTGAAATCATTCAGATGGAGTCCATATAGAAGAGTGTAATAGCCCCCTCTAGCTGTGCTTTGTAAGTTGTGATGTTGACTGTCCATTTGAAATCATTCAGATGGAGTCCATATAGAAGAGTGTAATAGCCCCCTCTAGCTGTGCTTTGTAAGTTGTGATGTTGACTGTCCATTTGAAATCATTCAGGTGGAGTCCATATAGAAGAATGTAATAGCCCCCTACTACACTAATGGTTTCATCAGACTGGCAACTATAATCGCTATTGTTCTGCTGGTGCACTCAGAGCTACAGGTGCCCTCACAACTATAGGTGCCCTACATGTAGTTAATATATTTCAGCAGCAGGGTCAAGTTGTGTTAGTCACAATATCACAAAATATGGATATAAAAGTTGCATGGTCTCAAATTTTAGTGGGGGGGGCAAAGATTTTTGCAGGCCAAAGGGGGGGTTGACAGATCAAAAGGGGAAGGGGCAAGCATTTTTGGTACATATAGTTTGGGCACCACTTAATTATTACACCCTAAAAAGGTATAGAAACATGTTGGGAAGTTATTCTAGTGATTAGACAATTCAAGCATCTAGTTCACCACCCTGAGGTACACATAATTAGTGCACAGCAGGGCCTTGTTATCTCTTCACAAATAGCTGATAGTTCTAGCCTGTACTCATATCAGAGGACACAATTCAATGACTTAAATATATTTTTGAAATGATGATCTGAATTGTGGCACAAAATTGAGTCAACATGATATCAATAATTATCTATTGGGTGTAAAGGTTGAATTATTATGATTTCATTTGTGATAAAATTGCAATGTAAATATTCACCTTATTTGCTGGAGTTTACTACATTATGTGACACAAAAACTTTGACAAATAAAAGTTTAGCTTTGTGAAAAAAACTTTTGTATAGTGCCTTAACAACTGATGGGTAATGACAGAGATAATAACATGAATAATACAAACGTGAATAATTCAAGGAATAACCCTTGAGGTCAGGTCAACCCTAATTGCAATTAGTCGTTTTGTTTACCTACATACAGTTATATTCAAATAATCTGTCCGCCAAGACTTACTGGTTCATCAAAGGGAACAAGCTGCTGCGTGCATTTTGTGGGGCGCCATTTTGATTACAACTTTGCCTAGATTTGAAACAAGGTACAACTAACTGTTGAAGTCTACAGTCTACTTTATGAATAGTTTCCATTAAAAGGTAAGATGATAAATGTGGTACAAATATAATATTTATATATGATCTTTAGGACTACTAGAGGTGATCACTTGTGGAGAGTTACACGATTGGTTTTGTGTACATGTATAATTTTATGACAACAATTATAGTAGATATTAGGGACTGTGCAGTAATTATGAGCAGGGGGATGTTTATTAGAAGGTAAGATGATAAAAGTGATACAAATAGTGTAGTTTGATCTCCAGGACTAACTAGAGGTGATCACTTGAGAAGAGTTACGGGTTTTTTGGAATGTGTATAATTCTATGACACCATAGTAGACATAGGTCTGTGCAATAATTATGAGTGGAGAGGGTGTTTATTAGAAGGTAAGATGATAAAAGTGGTATAAGTAGTTTGATCTCCAGGACTAACTAGAGGTGATCACTTGAGAAGAGTTACAGGTTTTTTGGAATGTGTATAATTCTATGACACCATAGTAGACATAGGTCTGTGCAACAATTATGAGTGGAGGGGGTGTTTATTAGAAGGTAAGATGATAAAAGTGGTATAAGTAGTTTGATCTCTAGGACTACTAGAAGTGATCATTTGAGGAGAGTTGCACAATTGGTTCTGTGGTACATGTATAATTTTATGACACCATAGTAGACATTAGGGGCTGTGCAATAATAATGAGCAGGGGGAGTGTTTATTAGAATGTAAGATGATAAAAGTGGTATAAGTAGTTTGATCTCTAGGACTACTATAAGTGATCATTTGAGGAGAGTTGCACAATTGGTTCTGTGGTACATGTATAATTTTATGACACCATAGTAGACATTAGGGACTGTGCAATAATAATGAGCAGGGGGAGTGTTTATTAGAATGTAAGATGATAAAAGTGGTATAAGTAGTTTGATCTCTAGGACTACTAGAAGTGATCATTTGAGGAGAGTTGCACAATTGGTTCTGTGGTACATGTATAATTTTATGACACCATAGTAGACATTAGGGGCTGTGCAATAATAATGAGCAGGGGGAGTGTTTATTAGAATATAAGATGATAAAAGTGGTACACACCGTCATCATCCCTATATCTTCGTGTTAAAAATTGCCGTGATAGTACGATGAATCCTCACGTTTTTCAACAACTACGCATGGTGAATTTGTTCGAGATAGCCCGTGCGATTCAGGCTAAGCATACAATTTGAGATTTTGAGAGCCGCCACACTGTTTCTATTCTATGTTTTACGATTTTCGCATGATCAATATATGGTTGGCCGTAACCGCCACAACGTGAAGCTGCTACGCGTAGCTTACTTTTAGCGGAGCTAAATTGACCAATCATGTTAGATCTTTTCATTACGCGGAGCCAGTGGATGCATCCTCGTTCCAGAGAGAGAAAACTCTTGCCAAAATTAATGTTTACTATGGGGATTTTAAATGAATCGATTGTAAATAAACCACGACCAGTTGTACAGGATCAATACCATTGTTTGATTAGTGTATAGTCAATGTTACCTTGCATGCATGTGTCATGTGTGTGGCGTGTTTGTTTGTTTGTTTGTTTGTCTACTGTGTCAGGCCAGGATCACTGACACCCACGGTACTGATACTCTTATACTATCACGGTGATCATATTGTTGAATGTTGTTGTTAAAAATAATCATGATGCAGTCATGTCTACAGTAGAACTCACCACGACCTTTGAAGGACTTAAACCCTATTAAAAGCTATTAAACCAAGATAACACTCAATGAAAACAGCTCAACTATGTTACATCAGATCTTCTCTGGTTAAATACACACTGCACTTGTGTCTGTTTTACCTGTGCAATGAGCAATGAGCTGGTATTATAGTTTCAGTTGGGTGAACGATTATAAAGCTTAACGCAAGGTAACAATACTGTGGGCTTTTGTTTACGAAATGAGACAATAGTCTGCTTATTGTTAACCAGCGTTCTTGAAAATGAGAAGCTTAATGACTTAACACGGTTTAGAAATAATTTCTTCATATTTTTTGGTGTTATCTGTCGTTTACATATCCTTCCTAAAACACTAAAGTACCAATATTTCCAAACACCTAAATTAGCTAAAATTTAGGACATGTTACAAAACTATATTTTCTAGAATTTCAGAGAATACTTTAAATATTGGCGGTTATTTTTTACACAGTGACGTCAACTAGGCAATGGCCTATACTTCTAACATACACTATTTGTAGAGGTCACGCGTCAATGGTGAGCGCACTGAGTATTGTGTTTAGGAAAACGGACAGTAACTACAGTATGTATGGCCTACTACTAGTATATAAAGTAAATCCGAACTGGTTTGCAGTTTGCTGAAGGTCGAATTCACTTGAGGGACACCGCATAAGTTATACAAATTAGCTCCGGCGATACACTGCAGATCGCAGAACTGTGTGCATAGTTTACCACCACTCTGCCTAGCTATATAGTTATGTACAATACTGTATGAGTTTCTTATGAGTGCATGTCCATCTTAATAATAAGTCAGTTCGTACTTTTCATAAACTACTTTTTGAATCATAACTTTCGTGACCGAGGATATCTTGCAACTACATTGACGTTCGTCTGGCAAATTCTTAATGAATAAATTCGCTTCACGTAATGAGTAAGTCGTACTTAATTAGTCAGTTTTACCTCCGAGTAATGAAAAACTCTAACATGATCATGATTGGTCAATTTGGCTCCACGGAGCAAAAAGTCAGCAACGCGTAGCAGCTCCACGTTGTGGCGGTTGCGGCCTACCATATCAGTATCCCATATGATATTTCTATTGCAAGAAAATTTTATTTGTTGTCAGGTTTTATCTTAAATACACTAACTGGAAATTAAATACACTAATTAGTGAGGACCGGTATTTTGCTGTGGATATGTTTAACTGCAATTTTGCGGGTAAAAAATTTGAAATCCTGAGTAAAAATTTTGATCATATTCAACTCTTTGAGAAAAAATTTATATAAAAGAATGCATGTAAAATCCAGCTGCAATACAATGTACATTATTGACACACTATCACTCTCTTTATCTACAGCAATAATAGAATATCGATTTCAATCGAATTGAATACGATGCTCAGTTTTGAGTTTGTAGTTGACTACTAAGCGACCTAAAAGTGGTATAAGTAGTTTGATCTCTAGGACTACTATAAGTGATCATTTGAGGAGAGTTGCACAATTGGTTTTGTGGTACATGTATAATTTTATGACACCATAGTAGACATTAGGGGCTGTGCAATAATAATGAGCAGGGGGAGTGTTTATTAGAATGTAAGATGATAAAAGTGGTGTAAGTAGTTTGATCTCTAGGACTACTAGAAGTGATCATTTGAGGAGAGTTGCACAATTGGTTCTGTGGTGCATGTATAATTTTATGACACCATAGTAGACATTAGGGCTGTGCAATAATAATGAGCAGGGGGAGAGTTTATTAGAATGTAAGATGATAAAAGTGGTATAAGTAGTTTGATCTCTAGGACTACTATAAGTGATCATTTGAGGAGAGTTGCACAATTGGTTTTGTGGTACATGTATAATTTTATGACACCATAGCAGACATTAGGGACTGTGCAATAATAATGAGCAGGGGGAGTGTTTATTAGAATGTATTCAAGGTAAGATGATACAAGTGGTACAAATAGTTCGATCTCCAGGACTACTACTATTGCTATCATCAATATCATTAGGCCTAATAAAAAGATTTGTATTACCCTTTTCGACCGACCCTAAAATCAACAAATGTTTTGAAAATGGTTTGTGGTGAAAAAGCAAGAACAAGAGAAAAGAAAAGTAGGGAAAGTGACTGACCGACCCTGGCTTTGGAGCTCTCAGGGAATACAATTTTGTAGACCTTATCATTCCTGGGTAATCACCATTAATATTATTATTATTTTATCATTATTAAATTCAGATAGATGATGGCAAATTTAAAGCTTATGCAAGTTGTTCTACAAGAGTCTACAAACGTTTTATGTGATAAATTAAAGCCGGAAAAAATATTGGTATGTCTGCAACAGAATGGTGTACTAGATAAAGACGATGTCCAGAAAATAACGAGTGAAAAAACGGATGCAGAGAAAGTTATAGCATTGCTGGATCAACTACGTTTCAAGCCTGAATTTAAGTATGCTTTATTTATGGAGACTTTGGAGCAAGTAGATAAACAGCTCCATTGGAAGGTGAAAGTCATAGAGGAAAAGCACAATTACAGTAAGTATACCATTTATAGTAGGGTCAGAATATGGGTTCCTGTGAGTATAAAGAGGGGGAGAAGTTTTGAAAATGTTTCTTTTTGTATTTTTGAGGGTGCTGAATAAGAATTTTTGGGTCCAACCCATTTTCAAAATGGCTGTCAAAATACCATTAAATGACATCCTACTAATGGGATATATTGACTGAATTTTGTACTTTCGAGTGAACTGAATAAGAATTTTGGGGACATTTGTGGAACTCCCAGTAGAGAGTGGTTTTCAAATGGCTGTCAAAATACCATTAAATGCGATTCTAGAATGGGCTTAGAATTATGTATTATTGCGCCCATTTTGAAAAACCTCACTCTAGCGGGAGTTGAATCCCTATATTTCCCTAAGGTTGGACTCACAGATACTGCCATCTAGTGGAGTTCCCAACCTGTCCCAGTGGACCCAACAATTCTTATTCAGCACCCTTGACAGTGTGAAAAACATTTTCACAACTTCCCCTCTTAAGTCTCCAGGAACCCATATTGTGACCCTAATATTGTTTCAAGTTATTTTAATATAAGAAATGCATGAAACATCTCTTCCTAGGTTGGTATATATATATATTTTTTTTTATTTCAAATGTAGGTTTTTATGTTCAAGCCTAGGCCCATAAAGGGGATATGTTACCCCTCCCCCCGGCCTGTGTTTTTCAAAGAGAACTTAAGAGCACACATAAATACACTACTTAACAACAACAACTATTGATACCAGGATGACTTAAGCTAATTTAACTTCAAAAAGTTCATTTAGTACAGTCTTAGTTGTAATAATCATAGTCAATAGAGATACACCTCTTTGGCAATGGCCTATTCCAGTTGAAATCCATACACCCCCTATGGAAGACACTACCTTAATCTCCACTGACACAGGGAGTGTGCATTTTAAATGGGATTACTTGAATGGGTGACTCCATTTGAAATCTCTACCCCCTGTGTCTTCCATAGGGGGGGTGTATGAATTTCAACTGGAATATTCCAATAGTTTTGAGCAGAGAGTTACAAGTTTCATCATGACCTGGGCTTTTATTATGATCAAAGTTGTCAATTATTTTAATAATTTTGTTCTCAAATATACATATTATTGTTTAATGGATTAGGTAAAATATTTTTGACATTTAATGCCAGTTTCATTGGCAATTTTAGGACCAACACTTACAAAATAATTATTAAAATTTGAAATTTCTCGAGGATTAAATAAATTGCTTAATTAAAAAAATGTGTTTGGTTGCAATTATTTTAGTGCATCGAAATTTGTTATTAATGGCATGCCAAGTAACTTTCTTTGATTGCAGAAATTTCAAATGATAATATATTTTATAAATAATGTGTAATATAATAATATTTAATACAGCAATGTTTACAACATTTTAATTTTGTAGTGCTCATGAGTACCTGGTCAATTCAAAGTACTAGGTGATGAATTATAATTTTAGACTCCTTTGTAATATTTTCAACACATTGATGAGAACATTAATCTAAATTTTGCTTTTTCTTCAATTTCTTCTTCAGATCCACCTGCTGCCCAACAGTGAGTTTACTGAAGTTATTATTAGGCGACAAAATATCCCCCTGTTCTATGGGCCTGACCAATCCAGATCTTGCAAGGGGGAGTTGGTGGGGGTTAGTCATGTGCAAGTAATAACAGCTGTTATTTGCCCAAAGTGGATTGATTTTGATTGACAGTTTTTGAAGAAAAACATACTCAAATATGTTTGCAAAAAAACTGTTCAGCTTTTTAAAGCTTTTTATGATATTTTAGGATCATTTATCCGCTAAGAGAAATTCCATAACGACGAAGACTACTGTCTTGGAAAGTGTGTCCACCTGTAGAATAGGGAGGGATTATTTTTGTCGCCCAATGTATATTACTTTTATTTCCATTTTTAAAGTATTAAATGTGATATCAGCGGTAGTTTTGAAAGTGGTGGGGAGCCAGTGGGTGGCGTATGTATAAAATGTAAATAATGTCCAGTAAAGCAGTCATCGCTCCCGCTTGAGCTACGTGACGTATGGGTGTCTAGCTAGGGGGAATGTGTCACCCTCAAAATTGAGAGACTTTTGCAAAATGAAGGCCAACTTAAAGCCAGCCATTTGGTGGACCATTTTGGTACTATTATGTAAAATAATTTGAAAAAGTGGAAAATTGGTACAATGAAGGCCAAATTAAAAGCCATTTGTGGGCATGTTTTCAGCTTTTATTGTTAAATTAGAAAAGCTGATCTAATTGTAATCGTAAATGGGATTAATTCTTCAACATTCTGTTCTTGTTTTTTGTTTATTGAGGTTTCTTATTTCTGTTTGTGTTATATGTTTGGTATGTTTGATAGCTTTCTTTTGTGGATGGACACTGTATTTATATACTTACAGTGTACACTGTATAAGCATTTGGATCACTATTTTCTATTTTTCTACTTTTTTTTCAAATTTATTTTATTTATAATATAGTTATGGTGACTCTGCTGAAGCTACAAATCAGACTTCAGACCAATCTGACTTATCTGGCAGGTATGTATAAATCATGTAAAAATGGAAGTGGGGTTCTGATTGGTTAATTGAATCATGTCATCATCACATCGGCACCTCATTCACCAATTAAGCTGTGACCTACAATCTTGGAAAAAAGTACTTGGAACGCTTGGCACACTCCGTCGTAATCCGTGCAGAATTTCTTATGATCATGGAAATGATGTATATTGCGCTTGGGAACAAACATGACATCTACAACAATGATTTATCCTCCCCCCTCACAATCTATCAACGTTGGACACATTGGGAAACCGCTGAAGACATTGGCATTTCTCAACATTGCACGGGGAAAGGAGGTGACAGTTTTCCGTTATTTACACGCAAGTGTTCCAAGACTTATTTCCAAGATTGTAGTTCATTTGACGCGATAATCAGGAAGACCAGTCAGACACCGCTGAAAGACCTTGCTGAATACTAAAGTATCAAAAGTCAAAACCTCTTGTAGACTATTCCTTGGTTCCATTCGCAAAATGTTCATGATTTTTCTTCATGTAATAATGACTTATGTTAAAGGTTGTTTGAAAGTTTTTGCCAATCATGCTTAATGTTTCAGCCAACAGTCGAATGAAAAGGAAGATATACTGATTCGGACATTTACAAAATGGGCTAACACACACTTGAAAAGTGTCAATGAGGAAGTGGACAATTTGGAAGAAGACTTCTGGGATGGATCCAAACTAACTGCCTTAATTGAAGTTTTGGTGCAGAAAGGTACAGTAGATATCAAAATGTCTTATATGTGTATCAGAAGTAATCATTTTTTATTCAATGGACAATTTTTAGAACATGACTACATGTACAGTTTAAAACATGGTAGAAATAGGTACTTTCCAGGCTCACTGCATCTCCAGCGGGAACCACGAATTAAGCACACATCACATCGTAGGAACGAGACTTCCAGTTCCCACAAGATATGCTGTGAGCCTGGAAAGCACCTGTGATCAAGATGGCATACCCTGCTATCGAAAGCTAATTATATAAGAAACATGAGTTTTAAATCATTGAATTTGTCTATCAAAAATTGAATAATTTCATGAACAATCCATAGTTGAAACTATTCAATGGTAGAAACAGTTGCAAAAATGTAAGGGTGATATCCTACATTGTCTAATATCATAGCTAAAAGGTTCGTGACCCGATCAAAAGCCTCATCCCCCATTTTTTTATTCATCAAAACTGTGATTTTAGTATCAAAAGAATGTTAATATTTTTCTAATTACCCCAGTGAAATTTAATGCCTGAGGTATGTTTGTTTTAAATAGTGTGAATGTAGTGATTTGTGGTTACCACACCGGAAGTGTTGTTAATATCCTATGGGGCATTGTTATACACGTTTCTGCATCTATTGTTTTAATGGTAGGCATCAATCTAAATAGAAAAGAGAACATGAAAAATCGGACCATGCCTCTTTAATTAAAATTAATTTGCAATTATTTATTCCTATGATATTAAGCATGTAAAAAAGGAGGTGAACCTGCATATAAGCAGTGAACGGAGTGTCCATATCTCTATCATTGGTCATTGGACCAGACTCCTTCATGTAATGTTACTGTAGAGGGATCGATCGCTACACCGCCTCCACAGTGAATATGTTACCTTCACAGCATAAAGAATGCCGGTACCCATACACCTGGGTATAGTAATTATGAGGTAAAGCACCTTACTCAAGGGCACAAAATGCATGGCCACGGCAGGGTTCAAGCCCAAGCCCACAATCTTATGATCATGATAAAGGCCTGTACTCTACTGCTAGACCAAATTTTTGTTAAATTTGAATTATGTTCTGGTGTACGTAATTCAACATAGTGGCCTATGGAGCAGTGTAATACACATAATCATTATATAACTCGCAAACGCAAAATCGGAATCAACTGAAATTTTGGGATTAAGCTTTTTTCGTGGATATCTACTGAAAAATGTCATAACAATAGGATGCTAAGATCACAAAATACTCCTTTAAGCATTCTAAGTATAAATATGTAAAAAAAAAGGTAAAGGAGACGATCCTGTATAAACAGAAATAAGAGTGCCCATCTCTCTTTCATTGGCGATTGGGCCAGACTCCTCTTTGTAATGTTGCTATAGGAGGATCGCTACACCTCCTCCACAGCGAGTCTGTTACCTTCCCAGCATTTAAGAATGCCGGTACCCATTTATACACCTGGGTGGAGAAGAGTAATCGAGATAAAGTGCCTTACTCAAGGGCACAACACAATGGCTTTGCCGGGGCTCGAACCCGCAACCTCGGCGCTCGTTCCGCTCGGCCACCGTGCTCCCACTAATGTGTATTATTACTATTATTATATATTTGCAACACTTATTATTACAGGACAGAAAGAGCTGGATCCAGTTAACCAAAAAACAGTGATGTTAACAGTGATGCAGCAACTATTTTTAAGTTTTACAACATTTGGGAGTAAAGCTAATGCTTCCCAGACGAAGGAAAGTAAAAGAGACCAGTTGCTTTCCTGGGTGCAGGAGCAGATTCAAGCTGCAGTATCACAAATTTTACTAGTGACTGGACTCATGGAAAAGCTATTGGTGCTTTGGTGAATAAATTTGCTCCAGGTAAGTAACCTAAATGTTAACTAGTTGTCTTATAAGATTCTTATTGCAGCCGCCTGCACAGGTACACCGTCGCCAAGGTATCTGGTGCTCACAAAGTACCCACATAGTACCAATGCTGCTACCTACAAGCAATAGTACTGCTAGTACCAGTGCAATAGTACTGCACTGGTACTAAGCTGGTAGGCCTACTCCCCTGGTACAAAATTTATTACCCCTGATTTGCGACAATCGGGGGTAATTTAGCTTCAGTTTTTGTCTCGCCTGAATGTTCAGGGAGAGACTTAGTAATCACTATGGTGTGTGTGTGTCCGTGTGTGTGTGTGTGGGGGTGTGCGTGTGTGCGTGTGTGCGTTCGGAAAAAGCTTGTGAACGCGTTATCTTGAGAACCGTAAGTGCTATGATGATGAAACTTTACAGGGGGTAGCATGACCAAAGGGTGTCGACCTGATTAGATTTTGAGCGTAAAATATGGTAATTAAGTACCTAATTTGCATAATTTATGCGTAATAAGCAAAATACCTTGTGAACAGATTATCTGGAGATCCGTATGGGGTACAGTGACGTAACTTGGTGGGGAGTAGCATGGCCAGATGTTCTCGACCTGATTAGATTTTCAGCGCAAAATATGCTAATTAAGTACCTAATTTGCATAATTTATGCGTATTTGATGCGTATCAAAAAAAAAACCTTGTGAACAGCTTATCTGGAGATCCGTATGGGGTACAGTGACGTAACTTGGTGGGGAGTAAGCGTGGCCAGATGTTCTCGACCTGATTAGATTTTCAGCGCAAAATATGCTAATTAAGTACCTAATTTGCATAATTTATGCATATTTGATGCGTATCAAGCAAAAAACCCTTGTGAACAGCTTATCTGGAGATCCGTATGGGGTACAGTGACCTAACTTGGTGAGGAGTAGCGGGCCAGAGGTTCTCGACCTGATTAGATTTTGAGCGTAAAATATGGTAATTAAGTACCTAATTTGCATAATATATATGCGTAATAAGCAAAATACCTTGTAAACAGATTATCTGGAGATCCGTATGGGGTACAGTGGCGTAACTTGGTGGGGAGTTGCGTGGCCAGAGGTTCTCGGACCTGATTAGATTTTCATGAGGTCAAAGGTCACATACAAGGTCAAATGTCAACTGAGGTCACCAAATCTTTTAATAATTAATTTTCAACTGAGCATCTTTCTGTTTTGATTTATTACTTTGATGAAATAGTTCTTTGGTTTTGCCAAATTTTGGAAGGTCATTACGGGTCATCCGAGGTCACTCAGGGGTATCTGAGGTCAAGTTATTAAAAACTCGTATGGGCATGAAACTTGATGGGTACAGTCAACATTTCAAGGCAAATTTTTGGAAGTTCATTTTGGGGTCACCAGGGGTCATCTGAGGTCAAATTAGTAAAAACTGTCGTATGGGTATGAAACTTGGTGGGTACAGTCATCATTTAAAGCCAAATTTTTGGAAGGTCATTTTGGGGTCACCAGGGGTCATCTGAGGTCAAATTAGTAAAAACTGTCGTATGGACATGAAACTTGGTGGGTACAGTCAACATTTCAAGCCAAATTTTTGGAAGGTCATTTCAGGGTCATCTGAGGTCAAATTAGTAAAAACTGTTGGATGGACATGAAACTTGGTGGGTACAGTCAACATTTAAAGCCAAATTTTTGGAAGGTCATTTTGAGGTTAACAGGGTCATCTGAGGTCAAATTAGTAAAACTGTCGGATGGGCATGAAACTTGATGGATACAGTCAACATTTAAAGCCAAATTTTTAGAAGGTCATTTCGAGGCCACCAGGGGTCATCTGAGGTCAAATTAGTAAAAACTGTCGTATGGGCATGAAACTTAGCACGAGTGGTACAGTCAACATTTAGAGCCAAAATTTTAGAAGGTCATTTCAGGGCCACCAGGGGTCATCTGAGGTCATATTAGTAAAAACTGTTGCATGGGCATGAAACTTGGTGGGTACAGTTACCATCGGCCAGATAATCGTGCCCAGCCGATAACCGCCAAATTCATTTACCTCTCTACCAACAGTTATCGCAAAATCAGGCGGTCACAAAAGCAGGCGAGACTCGTGGTTCGAGAACCGCCTTGTTTAAGGATCTGTCCACCCCGACTGTCCACCAAATGCTAAAGTTTGTTTGGCTTTTAATTGGCGAAAATTATTCACCATGACCTGTTTGAGATATTTATTTATACATGTAAGTTTGATATGAATATCAAATTGATTTGATATGAATTTTTAAACACACACACATGAAAGTGTATTTTCTATGTACAGATTACAAATGTAAACATGACATGCATAGGCAGATATACCAGAGTAAAGACTCCTGAAATACCTGCCTGTGATAGGACTTGAACCCCAGACTTCTCGCTTGCAGGGCGAGCGCTCTTATTACTGAGCTACATACTCGCCCTGATTCTTCTTTCCCCTCTAAGCCTATATATTAAGAATGACTATTAAGCATCATTAATTTTATCTTGTGCGCTAGTTTATAATGTTGCTATGCTCCAGTGTATGATGCTTAAGCCTCTTCCCTGTTCATATTTTCTGTGCTTTAGGCAAATTGATATCATATAAGAATAAG
Source organism: Amphiura filiformis (assembly GCF_039555335.1). NCBI lineage: Eukaryota > Metazoa > Echinodermata > Ophiuroidea > Amphilepidida > Amphiuridae > Amphiura > Amphiura filiformis. The sequence continues at coordinate 26,503,271 of NC_092629.1, forward strand.
AACCATTTAATAATAATTAGATCAAGTTTAGTATGATGTTAAAAACTTTGAAGTTGAATATTTTCAACATTATACATATTTCCCTTGATCGTATCACATATTAGAGGAAAGCTTTTATGATTATGATCATCAAGCGGTCACTTTTCTTTAGACTTTATTGTAATATGATTGGAAATAAAGTGTTGAAAATATTATGTTTTTTGTTATTTCATTCGAAAATCAGGAGCGTGTTGTGACTGGGAATCTTGGGAAGAAGATTATGCTCAACGAAATATAGAGGAAGCAATGAAAATGGCAGAAGACTGGCTTCAAGTAGCACAGGTTAGGTTATGCAGTATTCTTGAAAGTGATATCTTGAAATTAGGTGCAAGACATGCAATCTTGAACTGGATTGAATTTGACAGTTTTTGAAAATTGTTACAACTTTCAAGCTTCTGATGATTTAGAAGGGTCTCTTCCGGTGTTTAATTTGTTTGATAAATTTAGCTAGGATAGAGAGTCAATCGGAGGTAGATAATTCAATTTATAGAACTCATACAAAGATTCTTGTCATTTGATTGGTCAATTACTATTGATTAATATAATGATGTATATTCATACTGTGTAGCGGTAAACGTAAATAGAATGCAAGATTATACTTCTACGCTACTCAAATTTGGTACACTCACCGGAGCGCTTTCACCGGGTCAACCGGCGTCTTCAGCGGATGTTATTGCTCTGCTCTTGTTGTTGCTAGTGATGTAGTACTAGGACACCTCCGATGACGTCAGTCACGTCACAGATGTTGATGACGTCAAACTTGAAAACAAAACTGAACAAGAAAAGCAATCTGGTGTCGTGCACAGCATCCCTTGCAAAGACTGCGACTCCCTATACATTGGCGAGTCTGGACGCAAGCTTGAAAAGAGGCTAACAGAACACAAATCCAAAGCGGCCAGTTCCAAGTCAGCAATTAAGGAACACGTCGACAGGAGCAAAGGACACCAGATTGACTGGGAGAACGTAAAAGTGTTAGAGAGGGAGTCCAAGGACTTCCCTCGCAAGGTCTTGGAAGCAATCCACATCAGAACTAAAAGACCCAGACTGAACCGTGACAAAGGGTTGGACATCGACCCTACTGTCTGGGACAACCTCCTGACCCCCTGGAACCAAGGGGGCGGCACAACATCTTCAAGTTTGACGTCATCAACATCTGTGACGTCATCGGAGGTGTCCTAGTACTACATCACTAGCAACAACAATCTTCAGACGCCGGTTGACCCGGTGAAAGCGCTCCGGTGAGTGTACCAAATTTGAGTAGCGTAGAAGTATAAATTTGCTTTCTATTTACTATTGATTAGTTTTGCTATTTTTTGCAAAAGACTATTGTTAAGCACGAGCGTATAGCATGCATTGACCCCCTTGACTCGCCAATTCTAGGTGTGGGTGTTACTTCTAAAATAAATATAGTGTAGATACTTATTTTGTTTTCCTTGTTTTCAAAATTAGTGAAAAAAGATTTATATATGAGTTTATACAAATATTGAATGTTTTTATTTCATTCGGTGTAATATGAACTGACTCAGCAAAGCATCGTTGAATGGAACAGTCCATATTTCACCTCATGACAATATTCTTACCATTGTCCTCATAAACAGTTGTATACTAAGTAAGTAACCATTGGTACTTTCATATTCTTTTTATTGCTATATCTCAATAGGTTATCACAGCAAATGATATGCATAGTGGAAAAGCAGATGAAATATGTGTGATGGCATACCTTGCTCAATTTTGTTTATGCACTGAAATTGAGGTATGTATGATCTTCTACAACACTTCTAATCTTGTATTTGTGTATGTATTTAACCATATTGGTTAATGACTGAATAGTATTTGTAATGATATATACTGTACACAAAAAGTAACCTATACACTTAAAACAAAATCCATTTCTTAAGACACTAAATTAGAAGATAAGATGGTAGGTAGATGGATTATTTTTTTCTGTGTATTTGGCAAGATACAACTTTTTTTTTTACACAAGTTGGGAGTGAATCATGCACTTAATAGTATGAAAAGAGGAAAGGTGCCAGGAACAGACAATGTGATTCTTGATACAATTGTGGAAGGAGGAGACTCCATCACAGGAGAGCTCGCCAAGCTTTTCACAGCTTGTATCAGGCAGGAAAAGGTACCACAACGATGGAAAGAGGCAAATATGGTCATTCTCTTCAAGAAAGGAGACAAACGAGACCTCAAAGACTACAGACCCATCAGCCTGCTCTCAAATGTGTACAAGCTTTTCACAAGAATCCTAACCAACAGATTGGAAAACACTCTAGATAGTAACCAACCCAAAGAGCAAGCAGGGTTCAGAAGTGGCTATTCCACCATGGACCATATACATACCATCAATCAACTGAAGGAAAAATGTCATGAGTATAATCAACCTCTCTGCATGGCCTTTATAGACTATGAAAAGGCATTTGATTCCGTTGAAACCCAGTCTGTGTTGGATGCATTACATCAACAAAGAATACATAAACCTACTGAGAGATATATACACAAACTGCACAACCACAGTAAATCTTCACAAAGAAAGTGCAAAGATCAACATCAAAAAAGGAGTGAGACAGGGAGATACAATCTCGCCAAAGTTATTTACAGCATGTCTGGAAAGCATATTCCAATCACTTCAGTGGGATGAAAAAGGTGTTAATATCAATGGAGAGAAGTTCAACCATCTCAGATTTGCAGATGATATAATCATCATAACAGAAAGCCTGGAAGAAATTGAAACCATGGTCAGGAAGCTCGCTGAAGCTAGCAAGGAATGTGGCCTGAAGATGAACATGCAGAAAACAAAAATAATAACAGGACCCCTCGTCCAGCAAAGAATAGTCACTGTAAATGGTTGCAACATAGAAGAAGTCAATGAATATATATACCTGGGACAGCAGTTCAGCTTGAAGGAAAAAGGACAAGAGCAGGAAATAAAGAGAAGAATCAAGCTTGGATGGAGGCAATATGGAAAGCTTAGCAATATCATGAGAGGAGAGATACCAATATGCCTGAAAAGGAAAGTGTTCAACCAATGTATGATTCCAACTATTACATATGGGGCTGACACATGGATGCTTACTGCAAAAATGGAAAAGAAGCTACAAGCGGCACAGCACAACATGGAACGGAACATGTTTAGGGATCACCTACAAAGACAGAAAGACAAACAAATGGTTAGAGATCAAACAAAGACTCAAGACATCTTGGAAACAGCCAAACACAGGAAATGGAATTGGGCAGGGCATATCACCAGAAGAACAGACAACAGATGGACTACAGCAATTACTGTATGGAGACCGATGGTGGGAAACAGAAACCGGGGAAGACAGTGCAAGAGATGGAGAGACGAGATAGATCAGTACTGGGGAACAGTAAATTGGTTCAGCAAGGCAAGAGACAGAGCTACCTGGCGGAGACATGCTAAGGCTTTCGTCCAGCAGTGGACCGACAATGGCTGATAATGATGAACTTTATTTCCTCAACTTATAGTAATTTGAATACTTCAGAAGTGACAAAAACTAACATTGACTTTTCCCTAGCAGCATGCAGGTATCAAACATAGTGAGCATTCATCTGTCAGGCTGTAATGAACCCGTAACAAAAGGATGCAGAAACCGCCTTGAAGAAGAAAATATCAAAATTTGTCACTTTCAAATTCTAACTTTGCCATTCAAATGCGTATATAGCTTAAGTTATTAGTGTACGTAGAACAAAGTACGCATAACAAAATTCTCCATCTATATCGACCACTTTATTTTGTAATTTAGTTCTAGAAATTGCTTTGTGTTTAGTGTACGGTTACATTTTGTATTCAGTATACTTCTATTAATTTGTTTTGTCTTGTATGTTTTATTTGTTTCGATCATTATACATATTAAGGTGAATGCCCAAAATTATCTGGCAAAAATCGCTTATCCTCCCTTTCAATGCATGTGGCTGATATTCTTTGGCCTGACAACAAATTCTTGCCCCCCCTATTTCATCGCAGAGGTACACATAATTATTACATCACCCCATAGTGAAACATGTGATTTAACATTTTGAAAAACTTTGATAATTAATTTTGAAAAAATATATATACTTTGTGAATTAAGAGCATTTTTTTAAACAAAACCAAAACTTTCACTCGCTATTGATGGTTTCTCCTATCATGGTTGATAAGCACCATCAGAATTGTTGTTTATCATTACTTCTGGTTGGAAAATGCACCTTCTACAGTCAGGATATGTCCAACCATAAGTAAGGATCAACAACTATCATTCTGATGATGCCTATCGACCATAATAGGCAAAACTGTCAGTAGTGAGTAGAAGTTTTGGATTTTGCTCAAAAGAAATTTGATCAACAAACCTGATGAACCTATTTTGTAATATACATGTACTTTGTGAATTCTAACCATTACATTATTTACAGTCTGTCTGAATTTAGGCTGTGTAATGGTATAATTAAATATGATTACATTGCAGGTACCAAGTGGACCAAGAAAACCTGTTGTAAATGAACTGAATATTGGAACTACAGAGATGACAGTAAACTGGTGCCATAGACCAAGACCAGTAATACAGGCTGTACAGGAATACCAGGTGGAGTATATAAAAGGTGCTGGTAGACGTGCAGGTAGACCAGCTGGACACTGGAAAAAGCATCCCGATCAAATTCCTCACAGTATATTTACCTGTACAGTAAAGAATTTAGAGCACTACCAAGAGTATGGCTTTTGTGTACGAGGTATGCACGGTGGTTCCAAGCATGGGCCCATAAGTCCTCTTTCTGATTTGGCCATAACAACACCAAACCTTGGTAAGTTTACATGCATTTGAAGCAGTTATATTATATATAAAGTTAATTTGTTTAAAGCCATCACTTGAACAACAAACATATGTGGAAGTGAGGGTCTAACTGAGCAGTAATGTGTAGTCCTACATTAGGGTGTATTATAAGACTATCCATGTGCTCAAGGTGAAATTTACACCTACTCATGTTACTGTTTTACCATTTTCCTGAGAATCAGAGAATTCCAATCTGTAGCTTTAAAGTAAGATGTTCCAATCATCAAACTTATCCCCATTTTAACAATATAGAACATTATTTGCAGTCTGTCTGAATTTAGTCAGTGTAATGGTTATGATTACATAATTTATATTGCAGGTACCAATTGGAACTACAGAGATGACAGTGAAATGATGCCAAGATTGTGATTTCTGTATCAGAGGAAATAAACATTTTTCTCAATATGTTACCCAGTGCATCAAATGTGGGTTAACCATAGAACTAAAGTTTTTCATCCGTCATTAAAAAAAATGTGCATCTTTACCCCAAACGACTTAAGCTAATCGTAGATCCATCTTAGTGACAAGATTTTTACTCCAACACCTTACGTCTTTTTCCGTGCTAGCCATCCATGCACCCAGATACTTGAAGTCCCTCGCCTCTTCTAGTTTGGTGCCATTGTTTGTCTGGATAGATATCTTTTGACCATGGTTGAAAGACATGAACTTTGTTTTTGAAGCATTCATTTTGAGGCCAACCATTCCAACAGATGATTCAACCCTTTGCAGTAACTCTTGCGCTTGGTGGATTTTCTCTGACAGTAGGGCTATGTCGTCTGCAAAGTCTAAATCTGTTAGCACTTCAGGTCCGATTCGTCTGCTTCTTCTCTTCTCCAGCTGGAATCCAAGCTGCTCTTCTTTGCCTTCGACTGCCTCCCTCAATGCATAGTCCAATACCACCACAAAGAGGTATGGAGTAAGGGTGTCTCCTTGCAGTACTACACCAGCAAGAATATCAAACAGTTCAGTTTCTCCATATGGCGAAACTACTTTTGCCTTAATCTTCGTACAAGTTGCTATACCTTCCACAAATTGATAAGGGATTCCATAGGCTTTGAGAATTTTCAGCATCTTTCCTCTATGAATGGTATCAAAGGCTTTCCTGAAGTCTATGAAAGTTATTATTGCAGGCAGGTTTTAGCTTTCACTCCTTCAATGATTCTCCTTAGGGCCAGTATGTGGCTTACTGTTGTTCGCCCAACCCTGAAACCATTCTGGTTGATCCTAAGAACTTTGTCTACTTCAGGATCTGTTGAGAATCATATTTTTAGTGAAAATCATATTTTTGGCCATAATGACCTTTCAATGACCTTTGACCCAGAATTGGTCTTGTGACATTTGTGCCCCCACCCAATGGTTCTTGTGGCCAAACTGGCCTGAAGCATATGGCTATGATGGCTCGTTATAAGATTGACAGAAAGCAGAATTGACTTAAAACAGTATAATCGCAACAATCATGTGATTGTAAAAATTGTAAATATGCGCTAATAAGTAGACAGATACCAGTCAAACTTGGCAGATGTTTATTGCAGTGGCGTAGCTAGGGTTTTGGCGCCCAGGGCTAAGGATACATAATGGCGCCTCCTTTCCACACGCGCGAACATTTGCACAAATAGGGCCTATAACTAATTAATTTTGGTTATAATTAAGTTGAATATAGGTCTTAAATATTATTGATCTTTCAAATGATTTTGTGCTGAAATGTGTGTGAAGCGTGCAAAAAGTTTGACTTTCATAGCTAGACGGGGGCGCAGAATCGATGCTGAATTGGTCAATTCGGTGCCCCCCACGGGTGGCGCTCAGGGCACATACCTCCTGTGCCCTCTTCACTTTTCAATGTTTTTGTCATTGTCAAAATTTCATAGTATAAACTGTAGTTTGCATATAGTTTTTATTACTTATTATTTCGATATGTTTTTTTACAGACTTGAGGAACATTAGGGCTATACTTATGGAAGCTACAGAAAAACTCTGCGGCTTTTTGGATCCCTATTATGTCATTGAAAACATGTATGCACGGCGCATGCTCTCCTTTGGTGACAAGCAGAAAATAAAAAGCATACAAGCTTTTTCAGAGAAGGTTGATTTTTTGCTGGAAACATTGAGGCGAAAAGAGGCAAAAGCATATTTTGTTTTTATGTCAGCACTGTGTAAAGAACGTAATGATTTATTCAGGGAAGTTGTTAATATAGAATGTGACTTTACCAAAGGTATGAAGTTCCTTGTTTTAATTTGTTAAGTCATACACTACAAGATTCCTATTGTGGTTGCCTGTACAGGTACACTGTCGCCACGGTACTTGGCTCGTACTGTGTGGTAACCAGGGTAGTACCAGTGCAATACCACTTGTGGTGGGTCCTGTGCATTAGCACCATTGGTACTATGCAAGGTACTTCGTTTGCACCAGTCGGGTACCTTGGTGACGGTGTACCTGTGCAGGCGGCAACAGTAAGAATCTTGTAGTGTATGATGAATTTAAGAATTTAGAGTACATTATTTTGTAGGTTAATAATAACTGCATATTACTGATGGGAGTGAAATTAGATAAAATAACGCACTTGGGCTAAAATGCATCTAATGCACAAGCCCTATTTCATAAAAAACCTGCAAATATATATGCATCCACCTCCAAGGAAAATGAATCTATCATATATGTGACCAGTTCCAACAAAACCCAGAACAAGTCGCTAGGCGTGTTTTTGAGTTAAAGGCCTTTAAAGATGACATTCACATAAAAAAACAAATTTTGGAATTCTTACTTTCATGGTATTTGACCTTGGGACTAAATGGACCTTCAAATCCTTGAAAGTACTTATTAAATAGAGGTTTATTTAATCAATAAATAACAATTGAACTATGATAATCCCTATTCAATCCTGTGTAATGCAGGAAACTAATTAGCCCATTTAATACTCCGATAGCAATGTGGCAAAAATATCCAAGGTATCATTTACAAAATATCCATATCTTAAAAAGTATTGATGCTATGTATATAATTTTGGTATCATTTTAAAGCCTATTGTCCCATGCTTACATTTTTATTCAAATCATGAAATGCAATAATGTGACTTGTTCCTGGTTTTGTCAGAACTGGTCACATATGTGACGCAAATGCATTTAAAAGCAGCGTAGTATGCGGAGTGCACTAAGATACTGGTAATACACTCCATGTATTAACAATATGTGTATTTTTCGAAAAGCTTTTCTGATTGGTGGCTATTATAGGAGTGTATGTATGAAGAGTTATATTTGTATATTTTTGGTCAAACATCTTGAGTTTATGAGTATGAGTTTGTATAGGGGCCTAGCTGCTCGGAAAGCAGTACTAGTCAATGAATGCAGTTTAATCCTTAATAAAGATAAATAAATAGATAAATAATTCTAACCAAAAATGTGGGAGTAAAAGTTATATTCTTATTGCGATATTTGCAGCACAAAAGCTACACTCTAAATTTAGCCAACCAAAAGCTTTAGAAGTGACCAAAGGAGATGGACCAAGAAAAGCTAATGTAGTACATGAACCACGCAAGAGGCCTAGGCCTAAAGGTAAGACGGTGAGACTTTTTTTTCATCATGTACTTACAATTGAACTCTTGAGGTTGGCGGCCCACTTGTATTACAGTGTAGATATGCTAAATTTAAAATTGGGCAAATGCTCTTGTTCTTTGCTAGGATAATTGCATTTCTAATGGCTATTTCATTGCTATATATAAGTATCATTTTTAATTTGTACTTATTGTCTGATTTATATTGCCTGATCTGGACCTCTTGAGAGCTTACCAGAATAATAATGAATGAATGAATAAAATGATAGTGTCGAATGCTGCGGATGGGTCAAGCAAAACAAGGAAAATAACATTTGCCTATATATTCATATCATCCAATATATCGCTATGGTTTATTATAATTATTCCCCGATTGAATTGTTCAAACCAGTATCCAACATTGTGTCTATCATCTATCCAATAGGTAATGAAAGTACAGCACCAGGAGCAGTCCATAAACGAACACGTTATGGTAAGACCATGTTACTTTCAAATCTGTCTCACGGTAAAACCAAAACTAGTTTGTGAAAACAAATCGAGAGGACTATATTCTGGGGTAGATTTCAAGAAGAATGAATTAATCCGGGGGCTCCCTAAAAATACTAGTAGGTGACGGGGATGTGCGGGCACATTGACCCCCATTTTCAAACCACCTGTCACTAAAATGACCCTCTTTTTATTTTGCTCATTTTGCTCTCACCTAATGACTCCCATTTTTAAAAGGCTCTCTCACTGAATGACCACCATTTTTTAAAATAAATGCTCTCACTGAATGACAATCAGGTTCCCAAATAAATGCTCGAGCACTAAATAAACCCCATTTTCAGAACAAAATGCTCTCACTGAATGACCCCATTTTCAGAAATATATGTTCTCACTGAAAGATCCCCATTTTAGGAAATGATCTCACTGAATGCCCAAATTTTCAAAAATGAATGCTCTCACTGAATGACCCCCTATTCCCGCCCCTATTTTATCATCCTCACCAAATGACCCCCTATTATTTGGTTCTCTCACTGAAAGACCCCCTTTTTTCTTTATTTAGTCTGTCACCGAAAAACCCCTACTTTTGGAGTCTTGTCTGCACATCCCTGTCACTTCCATATTTGAGTGCCCCCCCCCCCTCCCCGGGGGAAATTAATGCTATATTTATTGTCTCGCCTGAACAAATTGATGTACACGTGCTGCTCGATCACGCTCCACAGGAGCAAGTGCATCTGACATAATGTGTGTTGTGTCAACATTCATGGTAAAGTACGTTTATTTAGCTAATGTCTCAACAAGTAACAAAGAGTGCCATCTTTAGCCTATAATTAATATACAAAAACACTGGCAGAAATTCTATTTTGTATGTCAGTCTAATATAAAATAAATAATAACAAATCGAAGATCTGGTATCGTTACGTTGATGATACCCTCACGGTAATGCATCAAAATCACGTGAATGAGTTCACCGAACACATCAACAGTGTGAACAAAGCCATAAAGTTCACCATCGAAAGAGAGGAGAACTGTTCCTTAGCTATGCTGGACACTAAGATCCGTAAACATCCGGATGGCTCATTGTCGTGTGTGGTGTACAGGAAACCGACCCACAGGGATCAATATTTAAACTTTAGATCCCACCACCCCCTCCAGCATAAATTGGGTGTCGTGAGAACACTCACGCACAGAGCCAATACCATCATCACGCAGGATGAAGACAAACAACAAGAACTCATTCACATTCAAGAAAGCTTCCAGAAATGTGGGTACGAGCCTTGGGTGTTTAATGTAAGTGACAATAAGCAACAAGACCTTCAGAAAGCAAAGAACAAAAATAGACCACCTGCCAAGGGTAATGTAGTCCTCCCTTACATCCAGGGGGTGTCGGAGACAATGCCTCGCTTGTTCCAAGCTAAAGGCATCAGGACTCATTACAAACCCGTGAACTCCATCCGGCAACATGTGGTAGCGCCAAAGGACAAGACCAAAACAGATCAAAGATCTGGTACAGTCTATCACATAACATTAACTTGTGATGACTGCGACGCGGCCTATGTCGGAGAGTCGGAACGGTCACTAAAAGCTAGGTTAGCTAAGCACCGAAGACCTAGTAGTACCTCCTCCCCTGTGGCCCAACATGTCAAAGCGTCCAAACACACCATCGACTGGAACAATGTCAAAGTATTGGATCAAGACTCCAACTGGTACAACAGAGGAGTGAGGGAAGCTATTAATATTCACAGACACCCCAGCAACCTGAACAAGGACAAGGGACGACACGACCTGGCACCCGTCTACCGGAACATCCTGTCACATGACGTTGTTGACAACAACTCGTCATGTGACACTCATCAAGATCAATAACATCAGTTTGAAAAAGGTTTAGCGACCGCAAGCCGAAAGCTCACGTAAGTGAACATTTTTGTTGTGAGAATAGGCATAAATTCATCAATAACAAAAATGTTGTTTGATTTAACGTGCGCTTCAGCTAGGCATGACCTAATTATCAGCACACTTCAGCAATTATTCCACTGCCATTAGGATATATCAGAATCATTTCCGCTTCACCAAGTCCTTAACTGATACGCAGGTACTCTCAGCGACTTAAATTGTGATTACCCCCAGCAGCTCCCCATTTTACACCTGGGTGGAGTGAAGCAATCGGGAATTAAGCTATCTTGCTCAAGGACGAAACACACTGGCCGTGGTGGGGCTCAAACCCGTAACCTTTCGATTATGAAGCTCGCGCCCTAACCATTGGGCCACCGTGCTTCCCATATGTGAGTGGACGCGGCGAATCAGCCGTAAACTCGGCAAATTGTGTTCTGAGTTAAAGTGTAAAATGTATGTGAAGGTCGTATTCATAGGTGTATCAATTCGTTGTGACAAGTATCTTATCAAACGCTGTTTAAATCAATCAATAATACTACTGCTGAAGAGGATAATAAGCTTCTACCTATTTCTATAGAATAGTTCTTGTCTTTGTTTGCTTTGGCTAAAACCTGTTCAAGTGGTAGATAACAAAGCATTGTATTTTTGTCTAGGTATGTATAATCAACAATGAACAATGAGAGGATATTTCTGTACCTCTTGACTTGGGGATGATTTGAAATGACCGCCAATTATGACTGTTGGATATTTATTACCAGAAGTGTAGAAAAAGAGGCACATGTAGAACCGATAAAAAATACAATTTTGTCTAAGGAACAGAGTTCAACAAATCATAACCCCGCTTTTGGATATCGTTTGAAGTCAAATGATATATCATTTTAAAGCTTATGGTATATATTTTCTAAACACGAAATAAAACAAAATTGACCGGGGCCGACTTTACGGTTGATTCGCCGCGTCCAGTCACATATATATTAACATATGAATAGATACCCCGAGGTAAATGAATAAATCGAACCTGGTAAAACACATTTTAAACAACCGCTGAACTTAGTATTTGCATGGAGTGCATTAAAAATTTATCAATACACTCTCAGCATCTCAAATCTTTTTTTTGGAAAGTGCGCGTGCACTACTTCTATATTTGTCTGACTATTGACCTACTTTTTCACATCCCGCAGTGTTGAGAAAATATTTGTGCCGGTTATATACCCAAACACCCACAAAGGTGATAGTTTACGGCGAGTTTTGTAATTATTACTTGATTTTGATATGTAAGTAATACGATAAAGTCGTCATAGACAGTAATGTATTTGTATTAAAAGAAATAACAAAAATAATTATTTAAGTAATAGAAATACTATTTGGAAATTGCAGCAAGATTTGCAGATGTTTTTATTTGAACAGTACCAGTTCACCAGTTTTGCTAGTTTTCCTAACCTTTGGGCTAAATTAATAGCATCGTGAAGGTCATATATATCATTTTATACTAACAGCTACGGTATGCAGTTTACAGCTTGTATGTGCATTGTGTTCAGTGTGTACATAGGCTATTTACTTTTCAAATCTTGTGACAAATTGTGCTTGCTGATGCTTGTATCATCGAGATAAAAATAGATCTATTTTTTTATCTCGATGCTTGTATAAGGTATTATAGACAAATTATCAGAATGCATGTGCACCAGTAGAAATGGCCCAGGTTGAATAAAATAAATAAACATATGAATGAATATTTTATTCCCTGGATTATATTTGTTGGGACAAAATAATGATATAGTTTGACGCTTTGAAATACAGTTATGTTATTAATCATAATAAAGTTACAAGGTTAAAAAATAATATCGAAATATTGTAAAATCAAACTTTTCCCTCATAAGTTGTATCAAAACAACATATTGAGGAAATTGATATGACAGATTTTTAAACTTTGATATGGAAAGATACCCCAGCCCTGTTGTCTCACTAGAGAAGATGAGCAGAAGTCTTTCTATCTGATGATAAAAAAAACTCTAGGTATGATTACGAAAATGTTTTAAATAAATATTATCTACAAAAGTTTTATAACAATGTTTAAATATAAAATGTTAACATAAAACGTCTTCTTCTGTTATGATGTGAAGGGTTAATATAAAAACAGGGAAAATCTGTTCCAACTGACCAGCAGGGAACCAAAGGATAAGCAATAGATAAGATTAAAATCAGGGAAAATATGACACAACCTCCAATGGGTGAATAACAAACGTATAAAGTTAAAAACTCTTTTAACTTTGTTTATACGTTTTGTGTTATTCCCCATTGGAAATCGATGTTGTGTCATATTTTCCTATTTTAATTGTGAAGAGTTACTCATTCTTTCATTTCTCTTGACAATTTTTCATTTGCCCGCCCTATTCCTTTTAAAGGAATTTTTATTTCCAATTGGCTAAACACTATAATGCTAGGAGTGTATCTATTGCGAACAAAGTAATATTTTGCTGACAGATCCTTGTAGTAGTCTAGGGGGTGTGATAATTTTTAAAAAAAATAAACCCTCAGCTCAAAATATGGAGACAACCAATATAAACTAGAAAAACAACAATTTCAGTGAAATCTGAATATTGTAACCCCCCTGTACATGCCCTCTGAAAGTTTGACAATAAGGTTGCCGAATTTGGCAACCTTGCAATGTGAAAAATGCTTTATACAGTCATTAAACATAATAGTATGAGCAAGATTTACAAACACAATGACATACAGTGGAAAACAAATTATTTTGGTGAATTAAACTGACTCAAGAGGCTCATTTCTACTTGTCAGGGTTGTGATTTTTCCTTTTTTTTCACCCAAATTTTAGGATTTTATTCCTGATTTCATGATTTTTACTCCCAATTTCAAGGTTGGTTCAAGTTGTCTGGGTTTAGGTAAATGTAACTCACCCTTTAAAATGTATCTACTGCAAGTGAAGAATTACATCAACAGCTGAATTAAAGTCTTGCATAGTGACATTTGGTTTTGCTGTGACATTGTTTAAATACAGTGTATAGCATATGTTTCTGCAGATAATTTTGTAGCCTTTTAGAAGTCTAAACATGTTGCTGGTTTTTGGTAAAGATAACGCTGTATCCCTATTGCGAACTTCAAGGTAAAACCTAACTTTTGTTTTGTCATCATTGTCACTCTCAAGGTATCTTCATCTCATCGAGCCTTTTGTTTCTCTAACAATTGCATCCGATACTGGTCAAAGCTCATTCCAGCCTTCCATCAACTGTATGATTCACAGATCCCATTCAAGTTCATATCTCGTGATTGGTTTCTCATGATGCAAAATGATGAAGATATATGCCAAGTAATTCAGCAAGCAGTGGTGGCATACAAGACCCAAGGGGTGACCATACGGGTATGTTCCCCCGGAGGGCCCCCTTTTTTGGATTTTGCAGCTCCGAAAGACCCCCTATATTTGACCAAAATAGAGCTCCGAAAGACCCTTGATTTTGATAATTTCACCTCTAAAAGGTTTTATCATGCGATTTTCAAACAGAAAGCCAAAAAGACCCTTGATTTTGACTGTTTTCAACTCCAAAAGTCACCATTTTACTTCTTTGCAGCTCCAAAAGACCCCCTTATACCGGCACGCTGTCAGCTCCCAAAGACCCACCACCTCAAAATTCCGGGGGAACATACCCCCGGACTCAAGTTGACAAGGTTCTGCAAATTAAGCTCAAACAGTTTATAGCTGCTGGCTTTCAACACCAGAAAGGTGGTATTTTTGGTTTCGCAGAAGAGAGTGAGCATTCTCTATCAAACGTGAACAAGGAGAAACGTGATCAAGCACCAGTCAATAATATCCCATCTGAGAGAAGTGTGGGGTTCATTAAATATGAATTAAGCCGTAGGGGTGCAAAGCAGCTCCAAAGCACCTCATCATCACAAGTTAAATGCAAATCGACAGATATGATTGAAGGAAGGCCTAGTGGGTCATTCCAAGATTATACTAAAGTGGCACACAGCACTATACCAGAGATAACCAGGGAATGGAACAAGATAAAGCAAGAAGCACTTGTGAAAGAAGGACTGCAGAAAAAAGAAATCGCTATTAAATGTCGCTGTTAATAAAAGAAGGAACAAAGATTTGGATACACTGAAAAAAATGGGAGGACCATTTACAAGTGCTGCAGAAAAGGAACAATACCTTAAGAGTGACAATGATGACATTGACAAAATAAAAGTTGGGGGTTACCTTGAAGTTCGCTATGTCTTTACCCAAAACCAGCAACATGTTTAGACAAAAAAAGACAACAACAAATTGTGAGACATTAAAGCACATCAGACATATCGAATTGCATTCTGAATACGAAGAATGTCATTCTGATATCAAATAATTTTGATTTTTGAAATTCGCAATGTAATACACATTTTATGGCAAATCATTAAAAATTGATATTTTTGATATTTAACAGTACTCAAAGTAAACTTTATAAATCTGATGATTTATACTTAACGTGTATGTAGGTGGGATGAAAAGCCGACGATCAATTGAAAATTTTGACCTTTCGTATTGAAGATATGGATTTTTTTCCAAAAACACCAAAAAAGTTAGGTCTTTTGGGAAAAAAATCCATATCTTCAATATGAAAGGTCAAAATTTTCAATTGATCGTCACTTTTCCTCCCAGCTACATTACTTTAAGAATATATCATTAGATTTATAAAATTTACTTCGAGGACTGTTATATATCAAACATTTGAAAAATATCAAATTTTTATAATTTGTCATAAAATTTGTATTATATCGTGATTTTCAAAAATGAAAATTATTTGATATCAGAAAGACATGCTTCGTATTCAAAATGCAATTCGATACGTCTGAGGTGCTCTCATGTTCCATAAAAAATACTGTCAAAACGCTCATTCCAGATCCCTTAATCTGACACTGTATTTAAAAATGTCACAGCAAAAGTAGATGCCACTATCATGCAATTATTCACTTGTAGTAGATATATTTTAAAAGGTGAGTTACGTTTACCTAAACCCAGACTATTTGAACCAATCTTGAAATTGGGAGCAAAAATCATGAAATCAGGAATAAAATCCCGAAATTTGGGTGAAAAAAGGAAAAATCACTGACAAGTAGAGATAAGCATCTTGAGTGAGTCCAAATCATCAAAATAATTTGTTTTCCACTGTATGTCACTGTGTTCGTAATTCTTGCTCATACTATTATGTTTAATGACTGTATAATGCATTTTTCACATTGCAAGGTTGCCGAATTCGGCAACCCCTTTTGACCTTTGGTTGACCTCTGGTGACCTTGAAATGACCTCCATCATATTTTGAATTATATCGGAACTTAAAATGAATATAAAAGTTTTGGAAAATAATTTTTTGATGTCTAATAGTAGCCTTGAATGTTCTTTAACTATTAAAACCAAAAAGAACTATTTTGGGGTCACTATGTTTTTAAAAAAATTGTTGTAATTAACAAAAGCTGTAGCTTCGGAAATGCTCAAAAACATAATTTTCCCGGATTTGATTAAAAATTCATAATTAAAAAAGTAAATGAGATAATTCAATTTTTCCTTTTGATTTTGAAAGCATTAGTCAAGTTACATAAAGTAATGCAAACAAATGGGCTCAAATTTGATTGCAAAGGTGGTTTAAAGAAAAGAGGTAAATTTATTTTGTTGCAAAAGCCCTTACATCCACAAAAGGCGCGATATTAAAGAAATAATAAAATAAATAGGAAGGCTTGACAATTGTACCAACACTATTATTTTAGTTTCTATTCATCAACACTTTATCCGAACCCAAATTGAATCAAATCGAACAAGTAATACTTGCACAATTAAAAAAAGGTTTTGAAACAAAGCTCTTCATATGTTGTTGTTTAAATAGTTTATGGAATGATGTGGGGCCGTGGTCAGCGACAACCTGCAATGTACGTGTGCTGAGGCTTGTGTATCAATGTCTAGGCGATGTGCCTGTGCGTAGCGCACTATAAATCACTACACTTATTTTTGCGGCACAAGTCCCGAATATACAGCTCCCGAGTAAATGCCATCAATATGAACCCAACAAGTTCTACTTTTAAAACCCTAATGGATCATCCTGACTTTTAGACCAAACTCGCTATATAAGGACTAATTTTTTACTTTCGCATAAAGATTTAATTTTGCACCAGGGTTAAACAGTTGCCAAATACTTTGGTGTCAAAGTGTAATGTAATGGAAGGAGGGCACAATATAAGTAGGCTTAGATTTATGACGGATTACAGAAGTGATTACTTTCTTTCTGTGTTAAGTTTCGGTATCGAATGCTGCGGATAGGTTAAGAAAACAAACATTTTCCTCATCAACAGCATCCAGTATATCGCTATTTATCAAAGTAGGTTTATTATAATTATTCAAATAACCAGTACGTCGTGTCTCTCATCTATCCTAGGTAACAAAGGTACAGCTTCAGGAGCGAACGTCCCTAAACGAACACAATATGGTAAGACCATATTCCATGTCACTTTTAAATTAAAAATATGTCTGTAAAACAAAACCTGTAAAGCTGAATTTATACTTGATCGCCGAGCGATTGCGAAGAAACGAATTTTGCGATACATCTCTCGTCGCTTTTGCATTTATACTTATCATGGCGGTAGCGATTGCAGGCGACAATTTAAATATTCTAAACGCCACAAAATACATTTTTAAAACATTAGTTGCTGTCAATAGGCCTAATTATTGTTTTGAATTAATTCATCACCGAAAATAATAATCGAGAAAGGTAAATTAATTAGCAAAATAATAGATCCAGTTGGTTGTATATGATTGGTTGACGCATTCACGTGTCAAGCGATATCGCTGGAAAGTTGAGATTTCTTCAACTTGCAAAAGCGATGTCGTTTTTGCTTCAGTGATTTGAATCGATTGATCGGCTTGACGCTCTGGAAATGTAAGTGAACACTGAGCATGCGTGAGAATCGCTTTTCTGCAAAAGCGATCAAGTATGAATTCAGCTTAAGACTGGCAAAGTGACTACACACAACCGGAAGTCAGTTTCCCGGCAAAGTGGATCAGATACTCAGATCTGATGAAGTCCTCCATGGAGACAGACGAAATATTAGTAAGTAAAAACTTGTTGGTTTTGTCAAGCAAAATTAAATATGCCAATTGATAACCTCTTGTTATTTTGTGAACGCAAAAGGACTAATAATTTCCAATTCTTGCCTATAGTAACTGTGTCTCGCATTGGGTGAAGCATATATAGATTATAGGCCGTCGTCTTCTTCATTATTTAGATTTCAAAAAGAACAAATTATTATTGTCTCACCTGAACAAATTAATGAATACTCGTGTGTGCTAAAGGATATGTTGATGCATCTAATGCACGGTGCATCACAGGGGCAAGAGCATCTGACAAACCCATGTATCAATATTCAGGACAAGTACATTGATTTATCCAATTTCTTAAAATTAAACTAGCTATTACTGTCTTTATGTGAACATTGGTGCAATTTGAAAAACAAGCGTGCAGAAAGATTCAATTCAATTCAAGTTTATTTGGTTTCTTCTCACATATATACAAATTATTATTAAATACAGATAATCAAATACATTATAAATTATATGAGATGTGGATGCCATCAAGAACGCTGAGCGTGTGGCTGATGGCACCCAAGGTTACATGAAAATATTACAATGAAAAACATAGAATTTAATAATTTATTAAATATGAAAATAACATTTTTCAAAGAAAAGAAAAACAGTAAATGGATGTCATATTAGGTACATATACATATACCACATGAATATATTTGACAAAAATTACTTTGATATGAACTAGAACATCCATGAAAATGAGGGTGCAGAAAAAAAAAAGCATCAAGGGGGGGGTAAGGAAATTTACATGATTGATGCGTACTCGTTATTGACGGTTTCAGAGTGGTATTGATCCAGGATATAATTTTTCATTCGTTTTTTAAAGGAGGATAGGGAGCAAGAGTTTTTAATGTCGTCGTTCAGTGAATTCCAAGTGGTAGGTCCCTGGGTTTTAATTGTGTTTTTGGCTAGCAGTGTGTTTGTCGTCGCGATGTTAAGGTCAAGGGCCTGTCTGGTCTCATAATTATGAATTTCAGAATTTGTCATGAAATGATTATTTGGTAAGTCCTGTGGGAGGAGGTCATGGTGGTAACGATACATATGAGTTGCTAGTTGAAACGTGTAAATATCACGAATTTTTAGTTTTTTTAAGGTAATGAAAAGAGGGGTTGAATGATCCAGCCAAAGTGAATAAGTGCATGTTCTGATGATTTTCTTTTGCATAACGAAAAGGGATTCCAAGTTCCTATTATTTTTATCACCCGATACCATTGTACAATAGGATAGGTATGGTAGCACCAGAGTGTTGTAAAGTGTTTGGAGGAATCCTGGTTTAAAAATGGTCTGACTTTCCTAATTATGCCGTTATATTTTGAAACAATTTTTGATATATGGGATGTATGGGTCTTCCATGAAAGGTTGTTATCAATTAAAATACCTAGGAATTTAGTTACTTCTACTTTTCGATATCTTTATTATCAATTTCAATGTTAAAATTATGGTCAGGTTTATTGTTGTATTTATTTTTAAAGATCATGAAGTTAGTTTTATCTATATTTAATGAAAGCTTATTGAATTTAAACCAGTTCGAAATTTTCTTGAGTTCTTTATTTATTAATTCTTCAAGTTGTTCTGGGTCTTTGTGGGAAAAAAGAATGTTGGTGTCGTCAGCAAAAATAATAAAATGGGAGGAAGGAGATGAAAGTGGGAGGTCATTTATATATAAAAGGAATAAAAGTGGCCCAAGGATTGATCCCTGGGGGACACCGCATATTATGTCACCTTCTGCAGATTTCTGGTGGTTATAAACGACATACTGTTTTCTTTCACAAAGATAATTTTTTATCCATAGATTGGCAAGACCTCTGATACCGTAGCTATTTAGTTTTTGGAGAAGTATATCATGGTTGAGGGTATCAAAGGCCTTGCTTAAGTCTAAGAATATCCCAAGACTATGCAATTTTTCGTCTAACGCACCTGTAATTTTGCAGTAAAGGTCATTTATTGCCATGTATGTGGACCGGTTTGGTCTAAAACCATATTGGTGGGAACTTAAGATATTATTTTTAGCAATGAAATCAGAAAGCCGGGTGTATATTATTTTTTCAAGTATTTTCGAGACAGAAGGTAATATTGAAATCGGCCTATAATTACTACAAATCTGATTATCACCAGATTTAAAAATTGGTATTACTTTTGCGATCTTGAGTAAAGATGGGACAATGCCTGTGAGTAGGGACCTATTGAAAATATGTGAGAGAACAGGGCTATTTCATTGATTATTGTTTTGAGTAGTTTAGTGCTTATATTGTCAAAGCCACTACTGTTGCTAGCCTTAAGTTTTTAGTTATTTTAATTATTTCGTCAGGGGATGTTGGGTTTAAGAACATACTGCTATGCTGATTTAATGAATTTAGTGGAGAGATGTAGTCATCGTCAGGAGTAGTTATTTTCTCAGCTAGCTTAGTGCCTATGTTGGTAAAAAAATTATTGAAGTTATCGGCTATTTCAGTTGAATTGGTAATTTTTTTGCCATCTTTATCTTTAAAGAAGTCGGGTAATTTGGTACGTCTGTTTCTACCTAGAAGATTATTCAATGTTTTCCAAGTTTCTTTCATGTTAAATTTATTTGATTCAATTTGGGCGGTAATATGGGATTTTTTGGCTGTACGTAGTAAATTATTTAATATATTTCTATATTTAGTATATTTAAGTTTATTTTCTGATGTAGGTTTAGAGATGTACTTTTTATATAGTTTATCTTTAGTTCTAATTGATTTAACAAGGCCTGTAGTGATCCAGGGCTTACGTGGTGATTTACGTTTGGACATTTTAGTTGTTCTTATAGGGCAGTGGATGTCTAATAGGCCAGTGGTTTTATTAATGAATTTCGTGTATGAGTTTTCAGGATTATCGTCGTGGAGTATAAAATCCCAATTGACAATAGACAGGGAGTTTTTGAAACCTTTAATATTATTTGGTTTGAATTGCCTTGTTTGTTTAGTTATAGGTTGAGAAATGTTGTCAAAACGAGAGCCTTTAACAGAAATAAAATTTGGGAAATGATCTGAGAGGTCTGTAACCAAGTTGCCAGAAGTTATTTGGTTATCAGTATCATTTGTAAAAATATTGTCAATTAGCGAGATTGTAGTACCGGTCTTGGTTGTGTAGACTCGGGTGGGTCGATCAATACAGGGGAAAAATGAATAGGCGTACATCAGATTAACGAATGTATTGACTTGATGGTTATGGTCAAATTTTAGGAGATCGATATTGAAGTCGCCTAAGACAAAACATTTTTTCTTTTCTTTAGAGATGGTATTCAGGGCTGATTCTAGGTCAGAAATGAACTGATGGTAATCGACATATTCTGGTTTATAAATGACGCCAACGATTATATTTTTATCAGGATTTCGATGAAAACAGAGTCGCAGTGAGTGGCTTTTATTTTAAGGTCAGGTCTTTGAATGAAATTATGTTTAGAGTGGATAAATAAGGACGCACCTCCACCAGATCTATCGGGGCGTATACAGTCTATTCTGTCATAGTTGTCAAGGTCAATTAAATTGGATTCATCGGTTGAATTGAACCAGGTTTCTGTAAAACCTATAATGTCAAAATCATGATTTAGAATCGAAATGTAATCCACAATAGTACTAGCCTTTTTGTTAATACTTCTGGTGTTGTGGTGGAATAAAGAAAATTTATTTTGGCGGAGGGCATTTTCATTAATAATTGAATTAGTGTCGTAATATTTGCATTTGCAGCACAGGTTTAGGTCAATGTTACATGAATTATCTGAAGTTTGGGAATGTGAATTGAGTACGCTACTAAATTTAGACGGAGTGAATTTGTGCTCTGACATGAAAGTTGACAAATCGGGCATGGTGCGAACGGGACAAAGGGTGCAGGAGAGAAACTAAATTAAAGTGGAATTTGGTTTAAAAAGCAAATAAGGTTGGATTTGGTCTGAGGGAAAAGAGGAAAGAAGCCATTTTACGAGAACAAGTTGAAACCATGAAGATAAAATAAATTCATGGTTAAGTTAACAATCAATATGTGGTACGCCTTATGGAAATCAGCCACTCACTAAGCTCTTAAAGTTGGAAAGGCCGCGGTCAGTGCATGTTCTTATCGATGATACATGTTGATGGCCACTCACTTCAGGCAACTAAAACATCCCCGGGAAAACATCTCAATTAGCTAAGCAATTTCACACTGCATGTTTTGATTGAATTTGCAATTCTCAAATCATAAAAATGTTCCCGAAAATTATTTTGCCTGCTATCAAATGCAAGGTTCTTAGCATATCAGTTTCAATACTAATCATTCAATCAAGTTTTAAAGAATTGTAGTATTCCAAACAAGACTGTGTGTACTTTCTTTTTGTGCTGTTTATTTCGTTGTATGTAACTGCTGCCTTTTGTAAAACCCTTTGCTGTCACTCTTCGGTTAAAATGATGTTATTTAGGATTTGGTCAGTAATGGCCAATTCCTAATGTAATGGTTAAGTCACCTTTAAATGATCAATTCAGTTACCAACATGTTACTATTTTTTACTATTCTCAGACATCAAAATAAAAATGGATCTTCAAGGAGGCCCTGTAGACCACCTGAAAATGATTGATACAATCTTCTCACAGATGTTAAAGCCTCAAATCTTGTCCAACTTAGTCAACAATACATTCAATCCTCTTGGCTGTACATTGGTGAAATTCATTACAATTCCTGCTGGTTCTATCCAGTATAGTGTCCAATGTGCAGATGTCATAGTTCTGAAAGATACTTTCCAAAGTACTGAAGACAGCTCTTTGGACAAACAACTGGATAGGGCATTGCTTACAAAGGACGTAATTGGTGAAGAAGAGGGTATAAAAATTAAGACCAAGATAGATGAGGCAGAGTTCAAACAGGCTGAAGAAAAACTTGTGAAATTGGGTAAGAAATCTTTAAAGCTATAATGCTATATATCCTTGTAGGATATGTGTTCGCTTCCCTCTTTATCTCTCTTTCTGTGTTTTCTCCTTTTTTCTCAGTCCAAATTAACCTTTTCATTCTTCCTGTTATGTCCTAGTGTTGTCAGTTAATTTCCTTTTATCTTATTTATGGTGTATGGGCCCAATGAATTTGATTGGATAAGGGTCTTGTACCCCAATAAACGCAGGATCAGAGTGATCACGCCATTCAAGATATGCACGAGGAGAGAGCATGACAAAAGTTAATCAATCAAATAAATCCTTTTAAAACAAGTTCAAGACATTTTACATATTCCTTTTTATGTCTGAATGCTAATTTAGCTAAGATGATCAACCAACATCTCGACACTTCCCCCTCCCGTATTTTAATGCCTTTCTCTCAACAATTGTTTTAAGGTTGTGTTTAAGGTTGTGTTTGAGAAATGTCAAAGACAAATAGTGACCTTGTTGTGTGTATAATCCATTTATGTGCACAGATGTGTAACTTCAAGGTATTTAAAAAAATACATTTGCAAAAAATTACACAAATTTAGAATCATTTGATTCAATGCCAAATTGAGTTAATTTGATTTTATAATGTATAGATCTTCCTGGTATACCAAGTACCCCTAATGCTGTGAACATCAATAAGACAAGTGTAAAGCTTACCTGGTCACCTCCTGAAGGAAACCAAGAGAGTGGCAAGTTTAGAGTGACAGCATATATCGTTGAGAAATGTGACATCAGTAAAGGATATTGGTCTCAAGTCAACAAGAAGGTTAGTTTTTGGCTCTTAGCGTAGCTAGGTGAGCCTGAGTCATTGCAGTCAGTGAGGACTGTATTTTTGCTACATATTTTGGCCACTTGCGTTCTTGCTTTTTATGCTAAGGTTTCTTTTGTTTATGATATTTGGCTTTGAAATTACGTTCCAAGGTTTGCTTAGTTATTTAGCAATCGATTGCACTCCTTTAGAATTGAATTTGGGTGGGGAAAGTACTTATTTTGAAGTGAGAAAAGTCAAAAGTCGTCATGAGAAACAAGTCATTTCTATCGTTTTGCTTGGTTCCCTGTATGCGCTAGAGATTATTTTGGTCTGAGTAATTTAAGTTGTGAGATCATGGCGGGAATTGACGGATTGCACTATTTTTCTTTGGGAAAGTGACCTTTAATCATGAATTTTTGCGGTGATCTCACATGGACAGAAACGTGATTGGATGATTCCTTTGTCCAGATTGTTTATTGAGTTCTCGGGAGTTTTGTTACCATGGGACAACACTTCAAAATATTTAGAGACCAGCGGCGTAGTAATTTAGTTAAATTAACGCTAAATAACCAGGGTTGCCAAAAAATTCAGCCCGAATCGCAGGTCAAATAATCGAAAAGTCGCCCAATTTTTTCTTTACCCTTTGCATTCTATGGGGCAGGAAATTGTCCGGGAAAATCTTCAAAAGTCACCTAATTGGGTTACCAAATCGCGGGTTTGACAACCCTGAAAACAACGTCTCGACAGCGAAGGTCACATCTGGCTATTCATTATCATTGTTTGTCTGGCACCGCTTTCTACAGCGTGGGTTGGGAATTCTGAAAATCTGTAAAAATTACAATTTTGCGGAATAAAGGGTGGGTTTCTAAAAAGCGCAATATATAATTATAAAGCGTGTGGGTAACGCTACCAATTGAAAAAAAATATAATAAAGTAATTTGATGATCTGTTGAAAACATTCATATTTTCTTCATAAATCTGGAAAGAAAATGTCAAAAATTAATTTGCTGATGTTTTCAATTCATACGGACGTCACCATTAGAAGAATCGACGCGCCGTGAGTTTTATGAATGAATATTATTTTCAGTCTCTACATCAGCCGCTTTGGCCCGCTCGCTCACACTAGATGTGGAGCGATCCGAACCACAGCGGCCGTGTAGAGAGTATAGACTGACGTTTTCATGAATTCAGGATCTCACAGGTATCTCAGCCCTTTACAATTTGCCCATGTGTTTATGATAAACAATCTAAAGTCGTATCTTTTCGATGCAGTTGCAGTGATGCAGTTTTGCCAACATTTAATATGTCGCAAATGTTTCAGATGAATAAGAAAATCACGAGTGTTTGATAGATGAGGATAAATTCTGCATCAATTCGGATTCTGAAATGGATTGATGGCGCAGATAATGATAAAAATGGACCCGGAAGTGACTGTATGAAACGGCGCGCCGATGTTCAGTCTTCCGAATTTGATAAAGTAATGCTGTAAACAATCTAAAGTCGTATCTTTTCGAAAGATGTTTCAGATGAATAAGAAAATCATGAGTGTTTGATAGATGAGGATAAATTCTGCATCAATTCGGATTCTGAAATGGATTGATGGCGCAGATAGTGCTAAAATGGACCCGGAAGTGACTGTATGAAACGGCGATAGCGCCGACGATGTTCAGTCTTCCGAATTTGATAAGTAATGCTGTAAGCTTTGGTCACAAACACTGCATAAGGGTGGGGGATCAAATTTTGATAAAAAAAGTGTGGGGAAATATAAATGGTGGGGTTTGACCCCTGACAAACGTTCGAAATTTGTAGTTGCTACAACTCAACTGATCATCACTATTTAATTCACTATCTGTTTGTTTGTCTGTGTCTGCCTCTTTTCTCAGAGACTATTGTAGTAGTAGCTCGTTCACGTAGTGATTCCGTTGTCCCACTGGCCTACAAAACTTAGATTGCATGGCGATCGGAGTGTTTTCGTCAGAGCACCTCAGACTAGCAATAGTAGCATAGTTATAGTAGGGGAAGCATGTTCCTCAAACTTGGTGGGTGGATGCATCTTTAGTACACCATGTCACATACAATATTTTCTCAATTCGAATTTTATCCTTTCTGGGTAGGCCTATGACTGATTTTGTTACCGTAAAATTTGTGTCAATTCCCGATATCACATGTTAGTACCGTACACTATAAATGCACCAGATTTTGTAGGCTCCAATTGCTGATTACATAAATGAGAACAACTGGTAACCAGCGGCACTGTGCAGTACCGGTCTGTTATTCAATTGCGTTGTGTGTGGGTTACGTGTATTTTATGTGTAAAATGCGGTGATCCACCCAAAAACAAAATCATCGTATAGACGGGCGTATAGATCCCTGGTACTAGGTGCATCTTGACCCCAGCATAAGTTTGTATTGGTTAGCGGGTCAAGGTCACCTGAGGTCATCCAGGGGTCATCTGAGGTCAAATTTGCAAAAACTGTTGTAGGGGCATGAAACTGGTTACAGTCAACATTTGGAGTCAAATTTTGGGAAGGTCATCCGGGGTCACCCAGGGGTCATCTGAGGTCAAATTACTAAAAACTTGTATGGGCATGAAACTTGGTGGGTACAGTCAACATTTAAAGTCAAATTTTGGGAAGATACTAAAAATTGTCGTATGGGCATGAAACTAGGTGGGTACAGTCAACCTTTGGAGTCAAATTTTGGGAAGGTCATTTTGAGGTCATCCGGGGTCACCTAGGGGTCATCTGAGGTCAAATTACTAAACACTGTCGTATGGGCATGAAACTTGGTGGGTACAGTCAACATTTGGAGTCAAATTTTGGGAAGGTCATTTTGGGGTCATCAGGGGTCATCTGAGGTCAAATTACTAAAACTGTCGTATGGACATGAAACTTGGTGGGTACAGTCAACATTTGGAATCAAAATTTTGGGAAGGTCATTTTGGGGTCACCCAGGGGTCATCTGAGGTCATATTACTAAAAACTGTTGTATGAACATGAAACTGGATACAGTCAACATTTGGAGCCAAATTTTGTGGGGTCGCATGTTCCTTTGAACTTGATGGGTGCATCTTGACCCCAGGCAGAACAAGTTTGTATTGGTTAGTGGGTCAAGGACACCTGAGGTCATCCAGGGTCATCTGAGGTAAAATTAGCAAAAACTGTCATATGGGCATGAAACTTGGTGGGTACAGTCAACATTTGGAGTCAAATTTTGGAAGGTCATTTCAGGATCAACCGGTGTCACCCAGGGGTCATCTGAGGTAAAATTGCTAAAAATGTCGTATGGGCATTGGTGGGTACGGCCAACATTTGGAGCCTAATTTTGTGGGGTCGTACAGAACAAGTTTGTATTAGTTAGTGGGTCACGGTCACCAGAGGTCATCCAGGGGTCATCTGAAGTCAAATTAGCAAAAACTGTCGTATGGGCATGAAACTTGGTGGGTACACTACAGTCAACATTTAGAACCAAATTTTTGGGAGGGTATTTTGGGGTCATCCAGGGGTCATCTGAGGTCAAATTACTAAAAACTGTTGTATGTGCATGAAACTTGGTGCGTACAGTCAACATTTAGAGTCAAATTTTTGGAAGCTCATTTCGGAGTCAGCCAGGGGTCACCTGAGGTCAAATTACTAAAACTGTCGTATGGGCATGAAACTTGGTGGGTACAGTCAACATTTGAAGTCAAATTTTTGGAAGGTCATTTCGGGGTCATCTGAGGTCAATTTAGATGAATTCTAATAGTTGCCAAGGCTTTCTATAGTTGTTGAAAACTAAAAATACTAAAAAAGGGATTTTAAAATTTTGCAGAACAAATTATTCTTGCTGGTTCAGTAGTAATTTGCACAATAATGAATTATTTTCAGATTTTGCAACTAATAGTAATGCGGCAAAAAATACTAATGCGGCGGAGGAAGATTGACCCCCGCATCGAGTTTCAAGGACCGTATTGAATGTTTGTGGGGAATTTTTCAAACTGAAGGTTTAAAAAATTGGCCGACCTACCAACCTTTCCATACAGCTACCAACCTGTTGCGCATTCGACTCCAAGAACAATTGCTTTCCCACAAAAAAAGCGTAGAGCCACAGCGCCATTGGTGCTCTTGTTTACATTTGCCTTGAACAAGTAGTCAGCCAGCCATTGAGTGAGAGTAAATGCGTAAGTCGTGTTCTAATAGAGAGATTGCGATGTTCCAAACGCAGCACATGGACCGTATGTTTTCACGTACATTTTTACGTATGGTAATACGGTGTTAAATATTGCTACTCTCGGTTCCAAACTGGATTGTGCTCATTCGTCACGAAGGAGAACAAGTCGGCTGGAATAAAGACTATAATATTTGATCTCATCTAATCTAGGTCGATAGAGGGCATAGTGATTGACAAATTAACAGTAAGCGCAGGCTACTGAGTCTCTGCCTAATTCAAACAGCCCGCTTTTGATTTTGACTAAAATTTTAACTTAACATGCTGCTTAAACTTAATTGTATTTTTGTGCTCCCCAAATATTATAGTTGCCCAAAAATATATATTTTGGTAGATTAAAGATCACTACATCCATATATCATGACTTTACTTTCAAAATGAGACTTTTTCGTCATGAAAATTGGGCGCGTTGCATGAACTTCGACATGAGGTTAAATCAGCATATTTCAACGTAGCATATGCGTTTTATACTACGTTGGAGTCCAAAATGGGAAATCGCAATGTCATTTTTTGTACGCAAAGTATCACACACATTTCTGCGTATCTCTGCGTATGGACATCGCATGTAAATTTAGTCGATTTTCAACACATCGCTGTACCTTTATTATAATGATTTGTTACAAACAAAAAGGATCATAATAGTAATTAGACTTTCCTTCGTATGTTCATTATCATTGACTGTTTTAACATATTGTGAACTGGACAAATTTTGTGCATTTTCAACGATGTATCTACGAAACTGGCTAAATACATGACCTCGCTTCGATACAGGAGAGTGATTTAGAATAGATCAACGTACGTTCGATACCTACGTTTGGAAATCGCAATCTCTCTAATATATTTCGGTATCCCAACTTCAATGTGTAGCATGTCTATGAAAAGGAGATACATACAAACGACGCTTAATATAACGCATTTCCAGAAATGAGCAATACGCTTTAAATGCAACAAAAATAAATAAATGAGAAACTTAATGACCACAGCAATGCAGAAAAAGGGAAACATATGCAATGAAAAACTAGTACAAGTGGGTTTTTAAACTGGCTTTAAAGGCACTAACAGTGGGAGATGAACGGATGGTTATAGGAAGGTCATTCCACAATTTGGGACCACAGACACTGAAAGCTCTATCGCCGAACCTCCTGTTGTATTTCAGAGTCGCAAGACAGTTTACATCCTGAGCGGAGACCTTGTCTTAATGGTGTGTGAAAATGGTGATGCTATTTGTGAGGTAGTCTGGAGCCAGATTGTGCCAACAGTTTCCCCTCTCTGTGTCAAACTGTTGGCAAATATATGTTGTTGGCTTCTCAATCACTTTGGGTGATTAGTGGAATTAGAATGAAGGATTTATTTCATTCATTCCACAAGCTTTACTACATAATTGTTGGCCTTTGACCCAATAACTTGTGAATAGGCACGTTCAGACGGTCGATGATTAGTCGTTGATTAGCTTGTAGTTATAAACTTCGATGATTAGCTTGTAGTTAATGACCGTGTGGACGCAATCGTGGTTTAGTAATCAACGAGTAAACTTCAAGTTTCTAACCATAAGAAATCTTATGGTTTAGACCTAAACCACGAGCAGTAGTCGATGATAGTGCCCGTGTGGACAAGCTTATCTTCGAAGTCGTAGTTAAGCGTTGCCTCAAATGACCTGATGGTGTCTTTTCATAGCATGTTTCTTGATCTTCTTGCATTTACCATGTTTTCCTATTGGAAACTGTTCGCCGCGCCGTCAAATAGCAGCGAAAGACGGAGTTTCCATAGCAAAGTCCGAAGCTCAACCGCCCGGATCACAGCAGGTCTAAAGATTCTAAACTTCAAGAAAATTTGCCGGCGAAAGGTCTGGATCGACTCCAAATCATTGCATTTTTTAGTAGGCATATTATAGTATTTTCTTAATTTTTTGGCTTAAAAATGAAGTAGCAAACTTGAAAAAAGAAGACAGAAGATTAGAATAAAAATTATGATGGTTTTTTGGTATCGTCATTCGTTCTCGTGTCACATTACGCCAAAAGGAAACCCCGCAGTTCGACCTAAGGATTCAGTATATTGTTGCGCGCAAGAAATAAAAATTAAAAACTCGGAATATGATCTTTCACAGTTTAATTTCAAGTAATATTTCTTTTAATGAGCTGGTAACAACATCAACAACATGGAATCTTTATTTCTTTTTAAAGATCTTTTTCACTATTAAAGCCACCGCGAGTCTTTAATTGGAGCTGATTTATTTTTAGTTGCACTGGTGGATTCATCCGCGCTTGTTTTTATTATTTTTGATTTGTTTATTTCATGGCTAAATAAATCACGTTAAATATTTAGCATGGAATAAATTATGTATATTCATTATAAATATTTTTCTGACATTTTCTTTACTAGCAGTATATGATTAAGCCTATGAATTTCCACCAACCATGCCAACGAAATTTATTCAACATCTTGGAAGATCAATGTTTCATTTGATATTTTCCCGTGGTATACGGTCCACTTCCGGTTTTTTATCAACGAGCAAGGGGTTGGCTTGTTGATAAATATTGCAATTGTCGAAGGTTAGCCGTCATGTGGACGCTCGTCGTTGATTAGGGGATTAAAAGTTACCATCGATGATTAGTAATCATCGATGGTAAGCCACCGTCTGAACACGACTAATGTATGAGATTTTGATAAAATTAACACTCTCTATTTTTTCCTAATTGAATAAAATGTTTAGGTGTGTGAGAGCAGTTATGCCATTAAGAATCTGACTCCAGGCAATCAGTACCAATTTCGTGTCCGTGCTGTGAATGCAGCAGGTGTTGGAAAAGCAAGTGCAGCAGTAGATATAATTACAGCTAAAGAACCACCTCCTTATTCATTATTTGGTAAGAGTTGTTTTAAATTTCTTAGTCAAAATTCACAGCACATTGTCAGTTAAATGTGCAACATGTGATTCATTGTCACCAAACCAAGGAATCATAGATGGAATACTATACCGCTCTTTTCAAAGACACTAACCTTACAGGTATAAACTGAAACACTCAGCATAAAGTGAAATCTCTATAGTATTACGATATACCGTAAAACCCCGTCTACAAGGATATACCTAAGAAACGCCCTCAATAAAATTGGTTGCTTGTTGTATTTGGAGTTTGAGCAAATATATACTGGCACTGGGTGGCTATGCATTCCATCTAAGTATGTTGTAACACCAATCAATTGTATTGACATAATAACGACTGTTTCGTATATCAGGATCGTATAGCTCAATTGATAGAGCGTCAGACTTTGGAACTGAAGACATGCTGAAGAGAGCATGGTCCGGGCACCGGTTCCGTTTTTTCATTCTCGTTTAATTCTAACTTATTGACATGTTCTTTTATCTTTCTTCAAATCTACCTTTCTACTTTTAATTTTAGGTGCGTTTTTTTTTTATAGTTTTTTTATAATTTTTTTAGTAATTTTGTGGTTTTTAGAAACTAGTAAAAGCATTTATTCTAAATAATAGCGAAACCCACGGTTAGACAGATGTGTTGTAACTACTTGTCTGTCCTCGTCTTTGCAATAAAAACCTATGTTGCACCTTTGTGCCATCCCAATTCTTGAGGTAGGGTGCGTTTTTGGCTTAAGCACGATTTTGTTTCTACTTGAAATGAAATCAAAATAAATATTGTTCTGTTGCCACAATTGCAGTTTTTTCAATAAAATAAAATAGATGAGGAATAATAATTATTCCATATTTGAATCTATTGTCCCATCAAGAATAGAGTGTCTTCAAAAACTTCAATCAATTCATCTGACAAAGGAAACTATTCTGGTCATTCAATTTTGTTTCGCTTGCACCTGTTATATCACAGGCGTTGGTAGAGAAGGCACACTTCTCTTGTCTTCACCGAAGTAGTGATGTAAACACTAACATGATTAATTACCATAGCTAGCAATGGACATACACTATTTTTTGTTCCACTTGAACCCATACTATAGGCTATTCGCTGTCGATGTGACGTAATTAATCGGATTAACTACCATAGCAATTGATGAATACAATTTCGAATATATAGCCCTGCACTTCATCGTTCACGTGGCACCTATGCATTAAACCATAGTTGTCAAAGAAATGCTAATCACTCGCCATGTAAGATTAGTATTTATGAAAAGAGTGGTATTCAATCTATGTTTGGTGACATACGCGGGTGATTAGTGCAATCTGCTTGATGGTAGTTATTGCGATTATTACGTCACCGACAGCGAATTGTAGTATAGACGAATCCAACAAGCCAAGTGATGGTCAGAATTTATTAAGCCATTATCGCTAGTGAAGTTGCGTGATAATCGGATTAATTACCATAGCAATAGGTGAAAACAATTTTGAACATATCGCGCTGCGCTACAAGCAGGTTACACTCATCACCTGTACTGTGTATGTCTGCAATCATAGATTGAATACAATACTGGTCTTTTCAAAGATCTTACAGGTGCAGCATGATATGGTTCAATGAAGAGGTACCGCCTGACGTATCAGTGTATAACGCGGTATATTCAAAAATTGTTTTCACCTATTGCTATGGTAGTTAATCCGATTATTACGTAACTTCGCCAGCGTATTGAAATAAAACAGGAGGATGTGAGTTCATAAGGGCAATGTCGGGATAGGTCACAATCGATGTGGAGAGATGAGAGGTCCGACCAACAGCCATAGTGATTCAACTAATTCCAGCGGACGGTCTGTGGCTAGTAAGGAATCGTCTTTGACCACATGCGCAGATCTGTCTCGTCAGGAAGATATTTAATATCCCGAATTTATAATAGGCCTATGCCTACCAGTTCCATCGTATAACCGATCTGCTAGAGAATATTTGTTACCATGTTTAATAAATTCGTATTTATCGTATAATAAAATGTAGCCAAATGTATATTATGTGTCACACGGTTTTCTGCTGAACCACTAGCAGGCTATGTTACCACATCTATGACAATGACAAAGGTGAATTTTGATGATTTTTACGATCGTCCGGATGAGCAAATCACTGAATGGGTCTTTAGTTCCCTCCTCTCCTTATCCTGCCAATATTATATGAATCAAAGAAAAATAAAGAAAAAATAAAATTAAAGAAGAAAAAAAGACAAAGAAAAGAAACAATAAAAGAAAAACAATAGAATAAATTAAACTAAATATGAAAAAAAATTATCACGAAAGGAGTCTTTAGAAAATGCAAGTTTGAACAATATTTTGTTTATAAAAGTTTGTGTGACCGTGATGAGGCTATGCTCGTGAGATGCGAAATAAAGATAAAATAATACATTGTATACCTGCTTGTGTCGGTAAATGATTTGCTCAAATTCCATAATGATATAATATTGTGGAGGGCGCTAGCGTGAAATATGCTATCATCACAGTCGCTTCTATTCCTTATAGACGGGTTTCTACGGTATGTCTTATCCTTGTTCTTTGATAATTATAATCTGGTAAAATGCAGAGGAACATTGTATCGTCTAGTGCGGGGCAATACATTCAAATCCTGTTACATCACTACGACAAGGATGCAATGATTGTCACAATTTTTAAGATGGATGATCACACTCAGTGTGGCAACTATCATGGGATATATCCTTACTCTACTGCTGGTAAAGTTGTTGCAAGCTGCCAGTAAGATACTGCCTGAAAGCCAATGTGGGTTCATATCCAGTTGTTTTATTTAAATATAGATTCACCCAGCCAACCTGGTAAACCAGAAGGAGAGATCATTAATAGGACAAGCATCAGGATCACTTGGTTAGCTCCGAAAAAGGATGGCGGTTCTCCTATAACAGGATATGTCATAGAGCAAAGTCTTGGTCAAAGTGAGCAGTGGACTAGAGTCAGTAAAGAGAAGGTAAGTGTTGTTGTAAATCAGAGACGTCATATCAGCGTAAGTCTCTAGGGAAAAGGCATTTTATTTGGGGGACTTAACTATTTGGTGAGGGTGGTGATATAGAGTTACGCAATCTAATGTTCAGATATCGGTAGGCCTATATTTTTAGAGAATATATTGGTATAGCTATATATTTTACCTTCATGCAAATTAGTTTTAGGTTAAAAGAAGCTATGTTTTTGATTGCAAATAAATGCGTATAGATGTTGTAATATGGGTGGTTGTGAAGAAATTCCAACCAAAAGGCCAAAAAGACACTTGAGTTTCTCTATTTTTGAGAAACTGTAGAAAGCTATCGTAGGACGCGTTTCGATTAATGGTGATCAAGACTTAGTTGATCTTTTATTCATCTCATCAGCTACATTTTGCTCAGCTTAATTTTAAGATCACCTAGTATGTTGGTATATTTGTTCACAGTAGAAACATAAATCTGCATAGCTATATAACTTTGGTCTAAAATGCCTAACTTTTTGACATTGGCAATTTGGTCCATTTTTAGTGACAGTTTTTCTCTAAAAATGGAAAATGCAATGTCTATTATGGCATTGTGTCGGCCTATGCTAACATTTTGTTCTGTGACTGATATTTGTTTCACCCTATCAGTAGGTTGTATTTTTCCTGTTGAATCTTGCATTTGCTCCTGATTAATATTTGTGTGTTGTTGTGTTATCATTAGGTTACTGAGCCCAGTTATACCATAGAAGACCTCAAGGCAGGCACACAATACCAATTCGAGTATATGCTGAGAACATGGGAGGACGTAGTGACCCAAGTCAACCATCAGAAGTCATTGCTCTAGAAGGTAAGGTATCTTTTTAATTGCTCCAGTAACATTGTACAGAAACTTGGATAGCATAAGAGAGAATTCCAAATAAAAACTAACTTCTTTGGTTTTCCCTGTTTAATTTTAGAGCAATAAGGTAAGGTTTGTGATAGGGAAAATCATGCCCTTTAAGGCAAAAAAGAGGTTCTTAAAATGGAAAACTAAAGGAGGCTATGTGATATGTGCGAAGTATGTATTTTTTGTATAATGTATTGTGTTTTTATTATATGCTACAATTCAAATTTTAATGCACTATTTGCATCGTCTCCTGAGACAGAGCTACTTTTTTGGTCTATTATTCTGTACATTTTTTTATAATTTCAATACTGGTGTATCATCTTCAACTGATAAGCCAGACCAAACAGCCGCGAAGGAAGGTGAGATTATTATCACCCCCTTATCTATAATAAATTACTGAGTTTGGCGAATTGGTAAGGCTAAAAACTTCTACGTTTTACATTATTTCGGAAAACGGATTTTTTGCGTTGCGTAGAGTAAAGTTGTCCGCACCCCAATAAAACGTCCAATTTTGTTTTTGTTTACGTTAAGGGTGTCAAATTATGTTAACTAGTTTCAAAGGCAGGGCAAAGGCAGTGGCAGAACTGCATGCTAAAAATGTTAACGCCAACACAATACACTAATGTTGACATAGCCAGAAATTGGCCTTCTGTTTTGGCATTGGTGTGAAGATACTATGGCTGTAGTCTGGATGGTCATTGAATTACCTATTATACAATCACACAGTATTATATAATACCAGGGACTGTATTATGAACACCTAATTAGTCACATCAATAAAGTCAACATTTACTCAAAAGGATGAAATGTCCTTTTTGGAAGATTGTCAACATCTCATAATGTCCTTTTGTAGGTCAAGATTGCCATCATGAACATCTCATACCTATAAGGGACGCACCATTTGATACTCGGTTGGGGGTAGGAAGTTAGGGTCGGGAAAGAAATTTTTGTCGTGAATTGTTTTTGGTGGCGATTTTTTTTTTTTTTTGCCTGGCGGCAAGTTTTTTTTTTTAATTTCATGCATTTATACACAGTTAGGTGGGGAAAGGTTTTTTTTTAGTGTTGGTGGGGATTTTTGCTCATGTAGTGGGTGAAGTTTTTTTTCAAAACTTCATACCTCCACCCTGAGAATCTAATGATCGTCCCTAAGGGCTGTTGGTGTAGCAAAGTGAGGAGGGTATTATAGTGAGGAGGGTATTATAGTTCAATTGTGCTAATTATAATATGGTGCAATTGCCTATTTGCCTCTCAAACCACTGAATTTTATTTACCATGAATAGGCATACTCTGCTTTTTGTAGAGACTTCCGTTGAGGTAAGACGTGCCTACGCTGTGCTCCCGTATACCGATCGATTTTGCTGCTTATTACTATACATGTGGATATTGTGAATTGGATTTTATATTTTGCGTCCGACTATTTGTCATCAATATCATTTTGGATTTTATATATTTTTGCATCAATATTTACATCTATATCATCTATCTACTGAAATAAGCATCATGCGTCAATGCTATGACTGTAAAAAGACTAAGAAAGATGTGGCAAGTAGACAATGTGACTATTATCTCTGTAATGATTGTGAGGCGATAAGAGAAGCTAAGATGGCAGCTGTAAAGCCAAAGACAACTGCAAAACCTGCACCCAACAAGATCACTACTGCGAAACCTGCACCCAACAAGATCATTACCGTGGAAGATGCTGCTAAAGTGATTAAACTGACGCATGAAAATCCATAGGAACTATGAACTTGCAACAACTCCGTGCCTTGACGCAGATGCAACCCGCAACTCAATACAAGGGACACTAGCTTCTCTCTTCCCTTTGGGTCATGACCCAACTGTTATCGCCAACACTAGCATAACAATTCTGAATGAGCTTGTAAACTGTGTTCAGAGCCAGTATTACCACCCTCAACAAGGACACCTTGTCACCTGCATCTTTTGCTGAGAGACTTTTACAAGCTACGCCACTACGTAATTTAAACCCTATAGCATCCGTCAATGAGCAAACTATCGCTTGTCTTGTTTCCTGCAAGTTAACCAAGGGAGAGGTGAAAGGCAAACCAGTGTCATGTAGTTTATGCCAAGGGGAATTTCACCCGCAATGTGTTGGAATTAGTACCAGTGGACGAGAGCCGTTTGGTTTTGCTCTTCATGTAAGAACATACCTAAGACTATTGGTAGCCTCCAAAGCCAACTAGCAAATCAAGTCGCTGAAAATGAATCTATGAAAACAACGATTGAACAACAAGCAAGTTTGATATCAACGTTGTCTGAGCAATTAGCTATGAATATGAGTGCAGCATCAGCATCGCCATGGCGACAGACAAACCATCACAACCCGCAGACATTCAGAAGATAAGGAATGACAAACCTCGCGATCATACTCATATGGATACTTTACTTGTTGGAGACTCTATTATTAAGCACATCAACGAAAAAGGACTGACAAGTACTGAAGTAAGGTGCATTCCTGGCGCAAAAAATGGAAGACATAAGATCATCTCTTGCCTCCAAACCTATGCCATACAAAACTGTGATCATACACGCGGGGACGAATGACTGCACCAATGATGAGGACGTGAAAGCAGCTGTTGACACTATCAAAGAAACTTTAGAGGACATCACCAAAAGAGCTCCAAACGCGACTAAGATAATATCAACAGTATGCCCAAGACGAGACAACAAAGAACACCAGGAAAGAGTTAAGAAACTAAATGCGAGTCTGAAAGAAAAAGCAGCGGAAACAGCGAACTGTGTAATTGTGGATAACGACGAGGCGTTTACCAAAGACGCGAAATTAACGGGACATGCTCAATGGTGGTAAGCTTCATCTTTCAAAGGTGGGGACCAAAGCGCTTCTCATGAACATTAATGCCACACACACCGTCGTCAAACCTTCCTCACGAAATCGGTCTGAACGTGGAAACACTGAACGCAAGTCAACATATCAACGTAAACATTCTGGATCTTCCTACCATGGTCGTTTTGATCATATTCGCGTAGAAGGCCGACGCGACAGGCCTATAAATAATGGATATTCACGCGGACAATATAATAAGTTTCATGAGCATGCAGTTGAACATCGTGATCGCAAGCATTTCCCAGAAGTCGTGCTCGTGGATGCTATTTTTGTGGAGAGGAAAATCACCAGAGGAAAGACTGTAAGCACACAAAACCTATACAATGTTTTTCATGCGGTACCTTTGGTCATAAACAGAGTCTGAACATGTGTAAATATTTCTAGATTTTAGGCAAAGAAGTAGTGTCTGATGCCGCTTCTGGTATACAAGCCAGAGAAAGTATTAATTTTGTATTCGGCGGCAATGATATTGGTGTCTCAAATTCAATTTGTATGATGAATGCACTCGTTCAAATATAAGTAATGTAAAATGTACTGATTTTTATCATGTAAATGAAGACGATGTCTCTGGAACTGATAACATGCCTATTTGTAGTGATCACATTACTCAAGATGTAATATCACATAGGCCTACCAACAAGTCATATGAAGGTAATAAGACTAGTAAACATGGTAAAAGACACAGGCGAGGTAAAGGGAAAAGACGTGTTAGTAATAGGCCTGTTATCGGGTGTAATTTTGCGTTTAATAACGTTAACAGAGTTAAGAACAAAATTTATGACATAAGTGATCTGTTGAATAAAGAAAATATAGATGTTATGGGTTTGGCGAAACCTTTCTTGAACATGACGATGGTATTGAAGTCAAGGGATATAAATGGTTTGGTAAGAATAGATCCCACAAAGGTGGTGGCGGAATAGGTTTTCTTGTGTCAGATAAATTAAATGTAATCGATGATAATTTTCTTGATTCTAGTAGTGATGAGATTGAAAGACTATGGTTAAAATTTCTATGGAAAATGGTCCCATTTTTATTGCCGTTGTATATTTTCCAGTAGAAGGCGTTGACATCGAGCGTGTAGATGAACTTTATAGTCAATTACTTTCTGATTGCATTAGAATTGAGGAAATGTGTGTTACTGACAACATTAATGATCCTAGAATCATAATTATGGGTGATTGTACGGTAGAATTGGTAAAGAGATTCCGTTTTGCGATAAGGATATTAATGTTAATGGTCAACGTCTACTTAATTTTAGAGACGATTCTGGTTTACTTATTATGAATTGTACAAAGTTATGTAAAGGTAAATTTACTTGGTTTAGGCACGATCAGAAAAGTGCAATTGATTACTTTTTATGCTCGGATAGTGTTTTTGAATATGTTAAAGAATTTATTGTAGATGACGATCGTAATATGAATTTGGGTAGTGATCATAATATTTTATTAATGAAGTGTGCTTTTAAGAAACCAGTAACTTATAACCATGATCAAAATCAGAAAAATCGTATTATATGGGATATTAGTCCAGACCAAGACTGGTCTGATTTTCAGAATGAAATCTCTTGTAATTTTTCGGATTGGAATATTGACCATTTAGATGACATGGACTCTATTTGGCACTCTTGGAAAGATAAAGTTATTCAAGCAGCAACAAAAACCATCGGTAGCCGTAAAATAAATTCAAAACTGCGTAATTGGTGGGATAAAGATATTGATAAATGTATTAAAGATAGCAAAGAGGCTAATAGAAAACATAGAATTTGGTGTAAGGGTGATAAGAACGATAAAGAACTAGGTCAAGATCTTTGGAATGACTACCAAACAAAGAGGCACCATGTGAAATCAATCATCAAAGAAAAGATCATGCATAAACGTGTTGAGAAATCGATCAAGGTTGCCAATGAGGGAGGTCCCCATTGGCGCAATTTCTGGCAATCACTTTGTGGAAACAAACCTAAGCAGGATATCTATTCTTTGAAAGATCCAGGTACTAATGAGATTATTCACGATAATAACAAAATGAAACAATGTGTATTATATTATTGGCGTACTCTTGGTAAAATGAATAGGGAACTTAAAGATTGTAATAATGACGTATCGACTCGTAATGTTAAAAAGATGGTAAATCAATATAGGATTCAAAATAATCCTGTTAATGATAATCAACTTCATACACTTGAGATAACTTATGAAATGGTATATGATGCTATAAAGAAGTCTAAGAATAATAAGTCACCAGGTATTGATTGTATTTCAAATGAACTTTTAAAAATGGTGGCAGTTGTTTAATAAATTCTTTACTTAAATTATTTAAAAAGATTGCTGCAACAAATATAATTCCAAAAGAATGGAATATAGGTGTTATCATTCCTATTTTCAAAAAAGGAGACCACAAAGATCTCAATAATTATAGGGGATAACGTTAACGTCCTGCATTTCGAAAATCTTTAATAGAATTATTGCAAATGAAATTTCTCTCTTTCTGGATAAAGATAATATACTTTCGGAAGTCCAGGAGGTTTTAGAAAGGATTACAGGTGTGAAGACCATATATTTACCATTCAGAGTATTGCAGCTACAAGACTTGCTGAGGGTAAACCTACCTATATGGCCTTCCTGGACTTTCGTAAGGCATTTGACACAGTATGGAGGGATGGACTCCTTTATTCCGCATGGAATATTGGCATTAGAGGAAATGTTTGGAAGCTCATTGATGCTTTGTACAGAAATGTTCAATCAATGGTAAAATTTGGCAATATTCATACCGATTTTTTCGAGATCGAAGAAGGTGTTAAACAAGGATGTGTACTTTCTCCAATTTTATTCTGTATCTATATAAATGAATTCACAAAGTTACTCGAGCATCATAAATTAGGGGTAAATATTTGTAATGTCCGAACTGGTAGCCTCTTTTGGGCTGACGATATTGTACTTATTGCAAATAGCGATCATGAACTACAAAGGATGTTAGATCTTGCGGCTAACTTTGCTAACGCGTGGAGACTAAGCTTTAATCATAGTAAATCCAATGTATTGATTGTTGGCAAACGATCGAATCCCAATAGAATATGGAATTTGGGAGAGAGTGTTATTAACGAAGTTGACAGGTATAAGTACCTAGGTGTCACTCTCAGTAGAAACATGACAAGTCATTAC
This sequence comes from Amphiura filiformis, assembly GCF_039555335.1. Classification (NCBI taxonomy): domain Eukaryota; kingdom Metazoa; phylum Echinodermata; class Ophiuroidea; order Amphilepidida; family Amphiuridae; genus Amphiura; species Amphiura filiformis. The sequence goes on from NC_092629.1 coordinate 26,543,800, forward strand.
CATATCGAAGACATTATTAAAAAGGGGAATCGTATGATTGGTTATATAAATTCGCTTATAGCTGACCAGGATGATTTTAAGCGTGTGTATTACGGAGATCTTTTATGGAAAAATTTGGGTATCTCGAGTATTAATTATGCTGCCGCTATATGGGTACCTAATAGCCTAGATGATGCTAGAAAACTTGAGCGTCTCCAAAATCAAATGGCTCGTTCAATTTTAAAAGCGCCCAGGAATACACCGATTGAATGTTTACTGGGTGATCTTGGTTGGCAACCAATCTCTGTTCTCCAAGACAAAGTACGTGTGAAATACTTTGATAGATTAAGATGTATGTCTTTGCATCGTTGGCCAAAATTGATGTTTAATGTCACAAGCACACTTTATAATTCAACAAAGCCTAAACAACTTCGCTGGTTATCCTACTTACAAAATGTGTTTATTGAATGTGGTATGGATCATGTATTTAACGATGTTTCCGTGAGCAATGACTGGGTTAATAATTTGACTAACATTCTTTTGGATAATTCACTTAAAATTGGTTGAAAAATGTTGCCTCTAAATCGTCCCTGATTGATTACCAATTGATTAAATCCACGCCTAGTCTCGAAGAATATCTTTTATGTAACTTTGACTTTTATGCTGCATCTCTTAAGTTCAAAGCACGTTCAAATACGTTACCGCTCAACGGTAGAACTCGTTTATGGAACAATGGAGCGGACAGTACTTGTCCTTTATGTAATAATGGAACTGAAGATATAAGACATTTCATGTTTGTATGTAAAGCACTCCAAAATATCAGAACTGCCGAATACTATAATCTTGAGTATCAACTTATTGTAAATAGCTTAGATCTTATATGGCAATTTTTTATATGCAGTGATCTAAATGTAAAAACATGTCTCATGCTTGGGATTTCAAGTGAAATATTGTTTGATGTTAATAGTATCGATGTTGATTGTATGCTAAATATTTTTGATTTAACTTGTAAATCACTCCTTAAACGAGCTTGGTCTTATCGTAGTGAATGCCTCAAGTAGAGTAGATATACTTTTGTTCTCATTTACATAATCACTTGGTTGTTCCAGAGAAGATGAGAATCTTCTCTGGTTGTTCAAATAACACGCCTTTACCTTTGATTTCCTATGCCCCGCGAGCATCTTCTCCGCCAATTCCAACCCATTGCTCTATGCCCTCTTGCGTCTTCAATTCGATGGAATCTTTGCATTGAGTGGAGAGAGGCGTCGTTAATGAAACAGCCAGTGATTACCCTTTTGTCACGTTACAAAACTTTATTGTTGACCCATCGATTTTCGCTTTCTGGTGCATTGTGGGGTCCCAAAATGATATTTTTTTTTTCATTCAATTTGCTTTGGAACACTGCAATACGCCGGAAAGACGTGTTCGATGGATCGGCAACGAAGTTCATTGATCATTTTTTATTTTATTCTTGGTTCATTTTGTTGTTGTTTATTGTTTAAATTTGTTTGTTTCCTCGTATATTAATGTAAGAACGCACCGTCGGGTAGACGTGTGCCGCTGTTATAAAAGCGTTGTTCTAATAAAATTATTATTATATGTTATCAGCATAACTTAATAATATGAAACAGAGTGTAAGGAAATGTGAATAAAATTGTTTCATCTGCACAGTGGTGTAGCCAGGACTTTTTCAGAGAGAGAGGGGGGGGGGACAAGGCAAACATCATGCGGGGGGGGGGGGGGAATTGTCACAAATGGGCTAAAAAGTATAAAGTACAACAAATTTATCCAAAATGGGCTAACAAATAAAAAGTACAAGAAGTATGTGCATACAAATCTTAAATATCTGTCAGCCAGCATACCACAGGGGGCCAAGAGGGAATTGAATAAAATTGTGTTAATCCGCTCAGTGATGTAGCCAGGACTTTTGCAGGGGGCAGCAAGGTACATTTCAAGGTGGGGGACAAACTTGGACGAAAATGGTACAAAATGGCCAAAAGGTACACCAAATTTGTCCAAAATGGGCTAAAAAGTACTGTAAATGCATAAAAATCTTAAATATCAGGACGGCCAACATCAAACAGGGCAAGACTTCTCACGGTGGATATGCAGTGATATGATATGGTGGCAAGAAGACTTGCTTCGATCACGATGTAATTGCAATTTCAAGCCATTGATTTATATGGAAAGGATACTACAAATTATATTTCTAAATGATATATATATAATCTCCTCTCATACCATTAATCACATTAAATAAAACATTTACATGTTCACAAAATATAAAAAATTTACAAACCGCGAAAGACTCTGACCGCGCAAGACGGGTGATCGCTAGTAAATATAATCAATGTAAATACCAAGGGGGTATGATAGATCTAGTTCAAATTGGGGAAAAGCTTGTATGACCACAGCTTCATTATGCTGTTGATCTGACTCTTATATCGGGCTCTTGTCTGTTGTAATTTAACCTGAGTATTATGAAAAATGTTTCAACAGGCAGACCTTGGGCCATTCTTGACTCAAGCAAACTGCTTGTAATTGGCTGTTACAAAACAGGTAGACAAGCTTAAGATCTAGAAGAATTTACCAAACAAAAAGTATGGTTATTCACAATGCAATACGGCCCTGAAAATATATGGCCCAAGTAGATACATGCATTCTTTTGCCAATCACACTGATATCAAATCAACAAAAAATGTAGATTTTAAGTTGTGAAAAATGACAAATACAATAAAACCATCACATTGTACTATTTATTGTGCGATGTTACGAAAGATATAAGAGTACTCGTTTAGAGTACATTTGAAAGTCTCTTTACACAGATACAGGTTGAAATACAAATAAAAAACTTATTTTCTTTTAATAATCAGATGTATCATCCGGCTCAACTGGAAAGCCAGAGGCAACCGCCCTAAAACAAGGTGAGACATAAACATAATGTAAAAATGTAAATATAGATCTAGCTCAAATTGAAAATACCTCAAAATGGGTAAAAACTTGTCAATTGTGGAAAATTGTGTTCCTTGTCCTGTGGAAATTCAGCTCAGATTCTTAAAAAACAAAAACAGCAGCAGAAAGTAGCTCACACCACACCACAGATACAGGATCTGTGCTCACACACTAGTCTGCAAATTTTGAACATTGGCAAGTTGCTATACCACTGAGTTTTATACTTCTAGCATTCAGTATGTCTGTTGGATTTATACTTCATAACCTGCATAAGTTTATTCAGTGGTTACTTAGAGAGGAGCATGTATCGCATTATCCAAACTTTAAGAGATGCAATAGTACATAAGGGTGTCCAAAATCTCTTTACCACTGGTGTGTTGAACCATCATGAAAATCTTGGTGATTACTCAATGCAAGCCTATGGCCTGCTTCGGTAGTTTCTGCCATGGGCACTTCTATTCTTTCTGTCAGCAGTGTGGGTATTCCCAGGCTGACAGCAAGAGGAAGAGCTGGTTTGGGCAATGTGAATACAAGTTGTGCTCATCAATCCATCCTGGTTATTGAGAGTCAATCAGTTGTGACGGTACAACCGGCTTGGCTGACAAATCCGTTTCCCAGCCATAGTCAATCACCTATTGATCTAGCAGGGTTAGACCTTGCAGATCAATGCAGCCCATTCAGCCATTATGGATGGGCAGCTTGAGGGTGATTTACACAACCAGTTGACAGCCGTGGTACACAGCTAGCTTCCCTAAGCTCCTACGACAGGGAAAAGCTGCGCCTACAGCAGGATACCCGGGTATACAGAGCCCCTTGCAAGTAATTACGCAGTACCTCCCAGGTACAGCAGTGCACAGCTAGGCTCCCACATGGGTACCCAAACTGAGACTGCGGTACCTCGTTGCCCGTCCAGGTTGATACAGCCATTGTGGCAGGGGGAAGTTGCACCGGTGCTGCCGTACCATGGGGTTACCATGGTGGTAGACCAATGCAGGGTCAGTCGTCTGCAAGTTATGTAGCATGGTACCCACTGCAGGGTGGTTTCCTTCATGGCCTAAAGCTGTGGCAGATTATTCCCACCTAGTGGTTTTGCAGCACCATCAGCTGTCTAGAAAAATGGGTCATGTTGATATACCAAAAGCCAAAAATGCTATCCATGTTTATGCACGTCCCTGCGTGGTCATTTGTACTGAGTACCCCGGATATACCACATGCTGCTAGATAATTCAGGGTCTCGCAGGAGTACTCCCTCTTCTCTTGCTTCACATTCTGCTACCCAATGGGTACAGAGTGCTCAGGCAAGCGATGTCTGTTCTTTGTCTTCTTCGTCATCAGAAAATGACTCGGAGTCAGAGGGCGATTCTCAGTCTGATGAGTCTGAAGACGGAGTTCCAGCTCTCCTTCCTCCGCTACCCGTTGAGAAAATGACCAGCACCAGTCTTCCCCTGGACAACAAGAAAGCTGGCTACGCCCCTGGCTCTCGCATTCGCATCCAAAATCAGGTTGATGTATCATAAGGCAGTCAGGCTCTTTGGTTGGATCAAGTTTCTATTTAGAGAATAAAGGTATTGTTTTAGCAGCTGTCGTGCATCTATCGTTTCATATACACAGGCGACATCATTATTGTAAGTAAAACAACGAGGTGAAGCCGAGTTGATTTACACCAAAAATAATGATGTCGCCCGTGTTATATCGACGATAGATGCACGATAGCTGCTAAAACAATACCTTTATTCTCATTCTTAAACACTTCAATTCAAATAAAAATATTATACAAATTTTAATCAAATTAAATCTACATTTTGCAAGGAATTACCTAGGGCTTAAAATCGATCAGTCCTGTTGATGCTGTGCGCCTCCGATTGGTCCAAATAGCGGGTATGCGTATCGCGTTGGCCTTTGCAGCGCTGACCGTGTGATATCCTGTCATATCACACGGGTAAAGCTGGTAAGAACTAATAAGATTGCAGGAAGCGTTCTCAAGTGTTTAAGAATGTTGTAAACAATGGAGCAGGTTCACCGCTGGTCAACAGGCAGTAGAAGTTTTGAAGCCTTCCTTTAGGAGTCTTTGGATTAGACTCCATACACCGGACGATCATTCCGTATCTCCGGAAGCCTTGTTCTAACACAGTACCTTTACATGTTACAAATGAGGATTACAATACCCTCCTGAGGATTCCACTATTGGACCCCGATATCGCCAAACACCTGCCACTTTTAGCTAAAGGCATCCGTGTCCTAGCTACTCCACCAAAGGGAGGATGAACTCAAGCACATTAACAAGCATGCTTGGATATATGTGTAGAGTTTCACCACTACCATTGCCTCTTTACGCTAGTGGCCAAGGATCACGGGGCAAAATCTGACCTTTTCCGCGAACTTAATCTGTTAAAGGTGCTGACAGCTAACTTCAACAAAAACGCCATGGGCCTAGCCCTCAGTATGTCCATCCATCGTCCGGAGATCACTTGCTTTTCCCTTCTAAGGGACGCTGGGGTTCTTATTTGGCAAGGCGTTCTGTCAGCTCATCGTAGAGCATGCCAAGAAAGTCACCAATGAGGCCATATTTGCCTCCCCCACCCGGTTGGAGCTATTTCCGAGCTACAAGCGCAAGTGTGCTAATCGTGCAAGGGATCTCTGCAGTCCCCACCCTGTGGGTTACCTGATACACAGCAGGGTCCTTTAACAGCAACCTATGCACCCGAGGGGGTACACAGTACAAATGACCATATGGGGCGTGCAGCGCTAACGTGGGTAACATTTTCGCCTTTTGGTATATCAATGACCCCTTTTAAAGCCAATGTTGGTATATGGTCGGCATTAAGTTCAATGAGTTGACCAGATCTTCAGGTTGTCATTATAGCTAGAGTCAGTATATGACTCAAATGGTTCAATGAGTTACATAAAAATGTGTGGTATTTAGTTCCCAGGAAGTGAGTTTTGCCTGATGCAATTTGTGGATAAATGTTGATCCCTCACTACAAGAGTTATTACCGTCGATTTGGTTGAAAAAGGAGGTGAGACATGATTAATTCTGTTCAGGCAGTGAATGGGTACTTTTTTTTAATTTTCTCAATTTTTTCGGAAAATAGCCCACTTTTGCCTCAATCTAGCCAAAATTTCTCCAATATTTTTGGGGAAATTTGTAAAAACTAATTTGGTTAAATTCGGCCGCAAATTTAGACTTTTCGTACATCGATGTGTCAAAATTTCTTGAAAAATCGGTATATTGATGGGTCCACTTTCAAATTCTCAGCTTCACACCCCTACCAAAACCAAAGTTGAGTACCCCAGCCCCTGGGCCTATGCAGTACCTCATGAGTGCAGGGATACATAGCAATGCTATTTTACATAAGGAGCTTTGGCCAGAGTATCCTGGTACACAGCAAGGTCCCCTGGGGGGCTATGTAGTGCCTCATTAGGTCAGTGGCACTGGGCTCCTGCTAGTACTGCGCTGGTGCCTCAGTACCCTCAGCCTGAGTTCTCACATGCAGCTGGATCAACAGGGAGGAGGAGGGGTACCGGTGCTGCAGGGTTACCATGTGTACCCAGGTGATTGATCCATGCAGGGTCTGCCAGTTGGGGTCACCCGTAGTGCCTACCATCAGCAATGCATTACTCCAGATCTTACCACACTGCTTCAAGTGGGGCAGCTCACCTCAAGGAGGGGGCTACTGGACCCTTACCGGAACAGATAATGGTGACTAGGTGTGCTTGGCTCCTGACAGGGTCAGACAGCACACCGGCTGTAGTAGGACGGAAAGTTCGGGCCGATGGACGAGCATGGTGGACCTATGGCCATCTCCCATGAGGCGTTCTCAAAATATTTCCATCCATTTTCACAGCACCTGTCATCACCCGTTTTCACAAGCACTTTCGATATCAGAAGCTGACAGGGAGCTCGAGTGGTGGTACTATTACCCTAACTTAATGACCATTAGCAGCATCATAGCTAGTTGGGGCAGGCCAGAACAGTACTTAGATGAAGACTAAGTTTTTCATGTTTATGGAGATATCACCGTCAGGACGATGCAAATTACAGGAGTGACTTTATTCTCCTCGCGCAAGGTCTTGTTGGCAGATGATAGGGCTCCTTGCTCTGGGAGTTGTCTAGATAATATACACAGTGATGTTCCATTAAGTGATATACCTGTATGCATCCTGCCTGGTGGGTCCTCTGGCTTTGCAATAGATGCTGTAGAGATAGACTAAGAAGCAGTGAAGGCTTTACCGACCCGCCAATCTCAATACTACCAGGATCGTGAGGGGAGCATTGCATTGCATTGTCATATTGATCACATCATGCTGGCCAAGGTTCCTCTTTTTCAGGCCAATAGTCGATCTTCTTGTGGGTTTCAAAACAACTTCTTCCTCAGATACCCGGAGGCACAGGGATCAGAGCAACAATCTATCAACTGTGCACGGCACTTGACAGCATAGCCCTTATTAGGGAACATGAGTCGGGAAAGAGCTTTCAGAAAGATATACTGGGCTCATCACCAATGGGAGACAAGAGTCTTCCTTCCTAGCATACAGTGAACACTTATTCCATGCCGTGGTTAGGGTGATAAGGCAGTTGTGTCTTCCTTTTACAGCCCTGGTGAAGCAAGTTACAGAGTTCTTGTCTGAGAAACTTGGATCAGGATTTGACAGCAACAATCAGGACCTGCGAGTTCGTGATCCTCTTCCCATATATCGAGGTGATGGAGACGATACTACTACGTCACCTCAAGGGAATGCTCACAACCACCCACTAGTAGGAAGATCACCCTCTAGGGGACATACTGCTGTTCTGGAGTACATGTGACTCTATATACTGCAGTCCAGCTGAGGCAGTACACTAGGTAGTAGTGCAGGACCGGAGTCATTAGAGGGCAGTTTTCCAATCACCTTGAAAAGTTGGGTCCATTAGAGCAATACCAGTGCAGCGATATCTGTTCCAAAAGATTAACAAATGGATTCATTATTTTGGTTATTCGCAGCCCTTGGGGCTTCCGGTTGTCGAGGTAGTGTCCGTCTTTCTCTTGGGTAGAGAAATAGAACGACATCCTGTCACACATATGCTTATTATTCCGATCCCTGATCAGGATACTTAAGGATGGTTGATGGCAGTTGAACCGCTTTAAATTGTTTAGAGCAATAGAAACCAGCTCCCACCAGATGGGACCGGCGGGCAACCGACAGTCGAGTTTTGAAGCCGTCCCTAACTTGTACCTACATCTGGTCAGTTACTTGCCATATCGATTTTCAGATGTTGATGCAAGAATTATCTTAATCAACATCAAGTGGGGGTGCCAGGGTGTGTGGGTATGGGCCAAAGCCCCCCTCAGAACTCTTTCCCCAGTAAACACCCAAAATTATGAACATGACCGCCAAAAAAAATCACTCCCCACCGGTGAATGGAGTCTAGTCCAAAAATTGCGTAAGCGTATACATTCGAGTAAGTTTGTCACCAAAAAACTGGCAACAAAGTTTGGTTTGATGACAGCTGCAAGAGAGCTGCAAATAGGAAGTGTTGCCTGTTCAAGAGGTTAAAGAAAAACAACACTAAGGAAAACAAGAATAAGTTTGCAGAAGCCAGAGGGGAATAAAATCAGGTTGAGAAGGAAGTACAACAACAACAAGCTGAGTGAAGAGCTTTCAGATGGAAGCCTGAGCAGCAAAAAGTGGTGGAACACAGTTAATACTCTGTCTGGAAGAAAAGCTAGGGCAGACATACCTGTAATAAAAGATCAAAACCAGGTCTACACTACGGCAAAGGAGAAGGCTGAAATACTAGGACAGACTTTTGCTAGGAAATGCCAACTTGAGAATGCAGAAGAACCTGCTCCAGAAGTAAAGGGGACACCACCAAATTCTAAGGACTCCATAGTTTTCAAAGCCAAGGACATCAGGAGGAACCTGATAAAGCTAATGGACCTGATGGGCTCCCCAATAGAATCTTGAAAGAGTGCAGGGCTGAATTAGCAAGACCTCTCAGCCGCCTATTTGACCCGTGCTTTGCAAAGGGAGTGTTTCCCAGCCAGTGGAAGTGTGCGTCAGTCATCCCGGTCCATAAGAGGGACTCAAAGTCCAATCCATCCATGTACCGCCCCATCTCTCTTCTTAGCAACATCAGCAAGGTTATGGAGGCAGTGGTACAGAAGCAGCTTCAGAAGTACCTGTTGCAGCACCATCTCATTTCAGACAGACAGTTTGGCTTTAGACCCCGTCACAACACAGCCGTCATCTTAACCATCCTCTCTCAGCAATGGTCTAACGCTCTAGACAGAGGTCATGAAGTGCGTCTAATTGCCTTGGACATCAAAGGAGCATTTGACAAGGTATGGCACAAAGGACTTTGCTCCAAGCTGAAAGGCAAAGGAGTTTCTGGCAAGCTTCTGACCTGGATTGAGAGCTACCTATCCAACCGGTCCATCAAAGTGGTTCTATCTGGCCAATCCTCAAACAGTACGTCCATCAATGCCTCTGCACCACAAGGCTTAATGCTGGGCCCGCTGCTATTCACTGTCTTTATTAATGATCTGGGAGATGAATGCGAGAACACCCTGTATCTGTATGCAGATGATGACTCCACCCTATGCGAGATCAGATCAAGTGATGACAGCATGGCTGCAACAGCGAGCCTCAACCGGGACCTGGAGAGAATGAGGATCTGGGCAGACAAGTGGAAAGTCACCTTTGAGCCCTCCAAGTTTAAAGCCCTGACTATCTCAAGAAAGAGGAATCCAACTAGACAAGACCTTTATTTTGGAAACACCAAACTGGCAGAGATGGATGAGCTGGAAATCATGGGTGTTACTATTATTGATAAGAAACTCACCTATGATAAGCACATTTCCAACACTACTGCTAGAGCTGGACAGAAGCTTGGAGCACTAAGGAGGGTAGCAAACAAGCTTGATGTTAAAGGGAGAGCCACAGTTTACGAGGCCCAGAATTGCAGTGTTATGGAGTATGCCTCACTGTGCTGGATGAGTGCCTCATGCAACCACCACCCTGAAGCTCCTTGGACGCCATACAGAGCAAAGCATTGAGGATTATTGGTGTTGACGAGCAGCCGGCAAGAATGGATCTTAACATCCCCTCTTTACATCACAGACGAAAGGTGGCTGCTGCATCTGTGCTCTACAAGATGCACACCAGCTTGTGCCCGTCAGACTTGAAAGCATTGCTGCCCAAGCCTTATGTGATCAGACGAGCCACTCGCTCCAGTCTCTCAATGCCAAGTCATGCACTGACTGAGCCAGTCTCAAGAACCTTGTCAACTGGCAGAACTTTCATCCATGTTGCAGTCCATGTTTGGAATCACTGATTATGGAGCTCAATCCTTCAAGAGCCGTGTACATCAACATCTTTTGGGATCATGATTTAGCAGAGGGTTCTTGTCACTCCCCTAAGCTGCTGTGAACCATTGATTAGTCCATAAGGATTACTAATATAGTGCCCTGTTGCCTATGTAAGTGCTTGACTTGGTCATTCCTATCGGGCTATTGTTCACCTTGCATCTTCCTATTGGGGGCACCGACCATTATTGGGTGAGCACCAGGCATGGTTGGGGGACATGAGCCATTTATTGCCAATTTTCCTATGAGATATTCTAAATTTTCAAATCGATTTGGGGGCAGATGCCCCCCTCCCCGTGCCCCTATGACGCTATGCAACTGCGGCAAAACTATGTTTGTAGACTCCTAACCGAAGTGATCTTATCATTTGGCCAAAATGTCAGTTCATCAAGCCCCCATTTTGCCCAAAATTTTAGTTGAGTGCCTCCCTCCCCCGTGTTGGTTCATTGTGTCTGCTACACACATCAAAGGAGTCGTGTTAATGCTATGTTAAGGTGGCTGTGTACTCTCAGACATGCATGTAGTAAAAGTGCAATAACTTTGTAATTATTCAGCATAAAACATATAAAAGTATACATTTTTATGAAGGCAAGACATCAATAAATCTTAATATAAATACAGATTTGGGGTAAAACAACAATTTTGAAGAAAATCACAAAAAGTGAGTTTTTGGCAATATTTGTTAGGTACATCATAACAAAAAAACACTCTTTCCAAAATATTTTATTTTGTTTTTAGCTCAATCTTGAGGCTCCATTCCAAAAACGTTTTTTTTATTTTTTTTGATATTGGCCTTATTTTTTTTGATATTGACCATATAAGGCATCAAAATGAACTTTTTAAAATTCAAAAACGCCTATTTGCACAAAATGATGCCCAAAATCGGAAATAGACCAAAATATAAAAAATGAGAAAACCGTTTCTTGAGTCGATCATGCTTTTTACGATGATCATATTTGCTTACCTATAGATGCTGTATTTATTGAGTTATCGTGTACCTAAATCGTCATTTTACCGAGAAAATGAACATTGAAATAATGGCCGTTGAAGTTTAAAGTGGTCACATTTTGCACTTTCATCGAATCTCACAGGAGAATGCGACAGTTTTCGTTTTTGAAACTTATATTACGTGAACATCGGGTAAATCCACAGCCCCTTGAGAAGTTTGAGCGAAATCCATTCATAACTTGATATTTAAATCGGGGAAAGAACTTGAAAAACCCACATTTCATCAGCTAAAACGGAGCCATTTGACCACTAGGTTTTTGTGAAATCAGTGCTTCCGTGGTGTTTCCATAAGATGCGCCGCGATGCAGATAAGCGTCGCGATTTGTGCGTTAACAAATTGCGCGATACGCAACGCGATGAGTTGTTGCGCGCGTGTACCTTGCTGGTACAACAAAGATTTTCTTTCCTTTTCAATTTCAAACACGAGTGGAATAGTGAAATAAAATCCTTAAAATATTGCAGGTGGAGTTTACAAATCTGGATTTTCATTCCTTGTATTTATAAAAAACATAACAAGGTACACACATATCATAAAAACTCAATTTTGAGAAAGAAACAATGGCTAGAGTACACAGCCGCGTTAAGGGCAGACTAAGGGGGGCACATTCGTCCACACCCGAATTTGAGATTTCGTGATACTTACGAACACTTATTGTATTCTTTAATTTGAAATTGATAAAATACAACTGTTGATATTTCCCCCCATTTTTGCTTTTTTTAAAAATCATTATTGCACTCTTTTCAAAAAGTCACATGGCTGAAGACAGCTTAGTAAATTGGCAGGAAATAATGAGTCAGGAAGTTCGAGAATGCGAAATATTGTGATTACGCACGCGATTCACGTTCAGTATGTTGTTAACGCCAGCAAAACTTGTGTAAACAAAACAAAGTCAAAATAGCTCAAAATGGCACTCAGATTTGTCAATTATTTTGAATTTTGGCACACTAAAAGAAGACATAATGGATTCATTGATGCAAAAAGATGTACATTTATATCATGCTCCAGATACAGCTTTTTATTTACAAGCGTGAAAGTCTTCCCGTTTTCAAATATAAGGACGTTTTGTGCATAATTTTGACATTTTTTACTAAATAAAAGCGTCAAATTCTCAGAGTTAAGTTCACGTTTGACAACATTGCACGATTTTTGTGACAAGATAACTAAAAAATATGCAAGCAAAAGTTAAACTTTTGCACTATAGTTTAGAGCTCATCAAAGTTTAGAAAACTTTTTCTCATTTTTCAAAATATTTGTTTTAAACAAAAATATACACAAGAAAATTTTCAACGGAAACTGAAGGCAAATAAATAAATATTTACCTGCTAATATTTTCGGTAACTAACTGTTACCATCCTCAGGCAGTAATGACTGGCTGACTGTCTTCTTCACACTTGGATGATTTTGGTGTTTCTAGAAGACAGTCGTAAATTCTCGGAAGATCCCGGCCCCCGTCTCTATCTGTTGAGCTTGACTTGTTTTTCCTGTCTGATGGCTATGGAATATACACCATTATTTGCCATTTTTAGCGTAATAAAGTAACAAAATTGCTTTTTTTCCAAGAAGATGCGAATTTCAAAAAAATAAAAAACTTTCCCTAATTTTATGTCTCTTCCTAAATGTTTACTCGAACTTATTTTGTTTTTTATGTTGTCACCAAAAATTGGGTTAAAAAGTGTATTTTTGTGATTTTTTCAAAAACTAAAGATTTTTTCAAAAGCTGATGTCACCATGGGATTCCTCCACTCATTTCCATTCCAAAAATTTATAGTTTTATATACTTTGGACATAAAATTAAGAAATAATGATGCTTAAAAGGTCCATGTTCCCTCCCATTACTCTGGCTATACACAAGCATGTACACTACGCAAAAAAAAGTTTCTTTATGGTTAGGAAATTTACCCACTATTAAAATCTAGCAGGACAATCTCCCACATGCAATTATTTAGCAAACGCATATAATTGGTCGCTAGATTTTAATAGTGGGTAAATTCTAACCATAAAGAAACTTTTTTTATGTAGTTTACATTGCATTGCACTATCTCAATACATAGGGTCTATTCACAAAGTTAAGTTTCGCATCATAAAAATTTCGATGACATATTTGATATCAGCATGAAAAATGCATCAAAATGAGTACAACCAAGCCCAGTTTTGGTTAAGCCATTCTCCAAATAAAATATCACATACAAGTATACACCATAGATTTACAGTATAGGTCCATCAATAGGATTCATCAAGTGAAGTTTCGCGGCGTAAAAATTTTGGATTTTTAAAATTCCGATGACATATCTGGAATGAGCATAAAAATCGCATCGAAATGAATCCAAACTTGACTATTTTCCGTTCAGGGATTGTCGTGATAGAATTTATTGTTTTTAAATTAATTATTTATTAATTAACATTGTTATTATTGTTATTCATTGTGTTATCATTAGTATTTAATATATTATATTTCCTGCAATTTTACTATCATCACAATAGATGCTGGACAACAAGGTGATAGGAATGGTGGATGCTATGGCATGGCAAAGAGTAACAGCAAACTGATTATAATTAGAGGGGATGCTAGTGGGGGTAGCCATACTGCCAGATTTATTGTTTTTAAATTAATTATTTATTAATTAACATTGTTATTATTGTTATTCATTATGTTATCATTAGTATTTAATAAATTATATTTCTTGCAATTATTTTATTACATATTAATCTCATTGTATATTTTACTTGTTACATTTCAGATATTGGTGAATGGGAGAAACAAATGGTGATTGGTGAAGGCAAATTGAGGAACCCAAGAGGCATAGCTATCCATGAGAGCAATGGAGATATAGCAATTGCAGACTACGATGCAGAATGTGTGTTTGTTTACAATACACAAGGGAAGTACAGGTTTAATCTTGATACAACACAACAACTAAATAGTCCCTGTGGTGTTGTTTACACCTCAGGTAAATATTATGTTACAGACGAGTCAGCATATGTCAGGTATTATAATGCTGATGATGGTAAGTATTGTGGTAGTTGGCTCTCTGTTAAACCAGGTCACAATGTAGATAATGATAATGCATCGCTATGGGGAATATGTGTGGACACAGATTGTAATCTGTTGGTAGGTGATATCAGTGGTAATTACATAAGTAAACACACAGGTGATGGGAAACACATCAATAGTTTTAATGTTGACATACAGCCTGTATACATGGCTGTCACATCACATAATAATGTCATCATCTCTGGTCAGCGTGTAGTACAAATTGTCAATCAAGATGGCTTAGTACATAGGGTTCAATGTCCTGGCATGAGTGTGCCACATGGTGTTTGTTTTCATAGTGGTGTGTTGTTTGTATGTGATTCGGATAGTGCCAATATCTTGTGTTTTACACAAGATGCTACACATCTTACTACCATCCCAATAGATAAACAACAACATGATTTGTGGGGTGGATGCAATGGCATGGCAAAGAGTAACAGCAAACTGATTGTAAGTAGAGGGGATGCTTGTGTACAGCATATTACTGGCAGAGTTGAAGTGTATACACATAAAAAATAGACCCATTTATCAACATCATCAAATTAACATATCAATGGGATTATGCTAATTATATTAAATTATTCAAATTAATTTTATTTTCACATTTAATTAATTTTCATGGCTATTTTTTTATTTTCACATTTAATTAATTTTCATGCATACTTCTATAGGGTTTTACCATAGGGCAAAATCATTTCCAAAAAAATTGCATAGTTGATCTGAAGAACCGCTGAACCAAACCGAGTCATGTTTGTGCTTATTCAACTGCATTTTTTATGCTTAATCCACATACGGGGACGAAAGTTTAAAATTCCAAAATTTTTGGTGTTTTTTTGGCGCGTTCAGTGATTCTGGTGGTAAACGCAGATGCAAAAAAATTGAATAACGCATCATAAAAATTTTAGATTTTGAAAATTTCGTTGATGGATTTGCGATCGGGATAATGAATCGAGTAAAATGAGTACAAATATGCCTATTCTTGGGTTAGCAGTTCTTAGTTTATTATTTCATAATGCATGTGTAATTCAATAGGGCATACAGTTACAGTGCATACTCCTATAGGATTTTTACCTCAGTTTAAAATCATTATCAAAAAGTGTCATAGTCATCTCAAGTCGAACCACTTTACCAGACACCAGGCGCGTTCGTGCTTTTCTGGGTTTTTTTTGCTGAATATAAATATGGAAACGAAAATTTAAATTCCAAAATTGTTGAGTTTTTTGAGGGGCAATCAATGTAAGCACCAAAATTCCAGCTCAAATTTGCCATATTTTACATTATCTCAAAGTCCATTTTCGCGTCGAAAAAATGTCAGATTTTTAAAGTTTTGACGACTTATTTGGAATCGGGATATAAAATGCATCAAAATAAGTCCAAACAAGCTGTGTATTGGACAAAAAGTCCTTATGAAACGATATTATTAGGCCTACACTTCAACTCTCCAGTGAAGCTCTTGTGTCAACTTTATATTATGTTTGATTGTCATTATTCAAATCCATGTAAACAATACATTATTATGACAGGATATCGAAACTTGTGTTAAAAAAAATATTTGTTGGTTGATTGATTGATTGATTGTTTGGTTAGTTGATCAATTCATTAATTGATTGATTTGATCAATTGATTGAGTGAATAAATTATTGATTTTCCATGGTTTATTTGTTATTTGTTAATTCGTCAATATATTTCTTGTTGATCATTATAGATCTGGCTCTTTTGACCAATTTTCCAGGGGGTCTATGAAAAATTTGTACAGAGATGTGCCACGCAGACTTTCGTATGCCGACTTTCTCTATACCTACTTTTTGCTAGTTTGCCACCCATCAGTATACCAATTTTTCACAAAAACACCCAAAAAGTGCCCAAATTTGTCCTAATTGGGCGCTTTTATGTGCACTTTTGCCCAATGCCCAATGAAAGCCCACCCATCGATGTACCAAATCGCTGAAAAGGTACCCTAAAACCGTGGCACATCCCCAGATACCCAGCAAACACAAAACGTTTTCAACATCATTCGCAAAAGGTTATAAAAGGTTGTCAGAAAACGTTTAAATGTCGGGTTATACAAAGGGTATATTAAGAGTATAAAACATTTTCATAACCTTAAAAAACATTTTTTGATAATCTACTGCTCAGCAAACAAAAATGTTTTACAGAAAACGTTTAAATGTCGGGTTATGTAAAGGGTATAAAAACGTTTTAATAACATTCCAAAAAGGAGTATTTCGTTATCCTAGCATCCTCTATTTATGTCTTTTTTCATTAGATATCCACGAAAAAAACCTTTTCCCAAAATTTCAGTTGATTCCGATTTTGCGTTCGCGAGTTATGCATGATTATGTGTATTACACTGCTCCACAGACAATGCGTTATAATTTCGTTCTGGTGTACCAGAACGAAATTCAAATTTCACGATATCTTTGCTAAACGAGGTTTCCAGTGATATAAAAATCTCAACATTTTTTGAGAAAAGTGGGGGGGGATGAGGCTGTGGATCACGAAATGCCCCTTTAATGCATGTGTAATTCAATAGGGCATACAGTTACAGTGCAAACTCCTATAGGATTTTACCAGTTTGTAATCATTTCCAAAAATTTTGTAGTCATCTCAAGAACCCTGTACCAGGATACCCACCATGTTTGGGTTTATTTTTTATGTTGAATAAAAATCTGGAAACAAAAATTTAAAATTCCAAAATGGTTGAGATTTTTGAGGGGCGATTAATGTAAGCACTAAAATTCCAGCTTAAATTGGCCATATTTTACATTAACTCAAAGTGAATTTTTGCCTCGTAAAAATTCTGCGTCGTAAAATAATATTATTAGGCCTATACACCTCGACTCTCCAGTGAAGCTCTTGTGTCAACTTTATATTATGTTTAATTGGCATTATCCAAATCCATGTAAACAATACATCATTACGACAGGATATTAAAACTTGTGTTCAGAAAAATATTAGTTGGTTGACTGATTGATTGATTGATCAATTGATTGTTTGATCAATTGATTGAGGGCTTGATTAATTGATTGATTGAGTGAGTGAATCAATTATTGATTTTCCATGGTTTATTTGTTATTTTGTTAATTTGTCAATATGTTACCAGTTGATCATTATAGATCTTGCTCTTTGGCCAATTTTATGGTACTTTATATTATTAACATTGTTTGATTTAATCTTCTTGTTAGCACTTTGATCAATAATTGTTTCAGTAGATTATTTCATGATTATGTGAATTTGCACCGCTCATTGCTTTAGTTGATTGACTATTTGAAAACACACCCACACATGTTTTATGTCTTGATTGGAGATGATGCTTTATCTTGTCTGTGACCGGTTTGTTATCCATTCTACTCTTATTGATTTCACCTTCAAAATTCGCAATTTTTCTGTAGTATTTTATATCATCTTTGTGTCATAATTTGAAATAGAAAAGTAAATTTAAAATTGATTAAGTTTTACCACCTTTCAATTTTATCAATTTTTTGCATTTTTTTCTGATTTTAATTTGTTTTCTTTTAAATACTGTGTTTTGGGATGTGTATTTTTATTAATGCCACAAAAAGTATTTGTTTTGGTATGATCCACAAATGACTGTGTATCATTTTAAGCCTTTGCATCGGGGCCTGAGATTGGAATTCCAGTTTCCTTTCTCACGAAGTAAGGGCTAAGAGTAAAATTGTACAATTGTGTTTGGGAGTGGCCTTCTCTCTTTTCTCTTTTTCCTAGCTATTTTCTTCTATTTCTTGCTTTGTTTATCAAAGCTATCTAGGCCAGCATGCATATATTAGCCTACACTGGCTATCCAGGCTTGTGCATTTGTATGAGCTTGGAACGGTCCATGGTTTTCCATGGATTAGCATGTGTTCCTCACGGACCAACCTGGGTAAACAAACAAACAAACAAACTCTTCATTATTTGGGGGATTTTTTTTCATATCATATTTACCTGTGTGTTTACTTATATATTTATTAGTGTGGGGACATTGTTAGCAATATACTTATGTTCTTTTTCTTTATTTTTGGAATGTTTTAGCAATTTTTTGGTAGTTTTTAAACAATCACCATGTAACTCATATTGAGTAAAAAATTCAACTCTTGAAAGAGTCTAATTTCAGATGTATTCATGTATTCCACCCTTTCTACATTACTTCCAATTTTACTCCTTTAGGAGTTGGATTCTTAATTTGACTCCTTTTTTCGATGTAAAATTCACACCACTTATTACCTCTGCTGTACCAAATTCCACTTAGCTTTGCATTTGATATCATTACTACATTTACTACCATCAGTACTTACCAGAGTATAGCATTATATAACCTGCTCAGAAACTTTGAATGTAAACTCAACATTTGACCCAAAGTCAAGCCAGTAAACAAAATGTTACAAAAATCAACATTTTTGGAGAGTTATAGGATAGGCCTATACTCCTTAGGCGAGCTTACTTCACTCTCAGAATGTGACAAGATTATTATCACAGGTGGATAGCTCATTTACATTTATACCCCATGCCTGAGATGTGAGATACTCCATGGGTATTTTTCATTTACTCCTTTTACCAGAATGTGACAAAACAATTCCATCAAAAAAAAAAAAAACATTAAAGTTAAATCAGCTCATAATTCAAAAAATAAATCAAGAACAACATTCATTTGCTTGATGATTGGGACTAATTTTGAGTTTACTTTTGAGTTTACTTATCCTCACTTTTATTACTCACAAATTTATTTATCTTCGTCTGAAATGCTTGACATACTGTCTAGTCTGTAACTCATTGTGTGGTATCATGCTACAGGGTGATTCAAAAATAATGTTACCCAAGTTAATGTTTTTTCTCGTACTTTGATATTATTGCATATTTTGTTTCATATTATTGATATTTGTATTATTGTGTTGATGTATTGTAATCTTGATTGAATCTTGATGATAAATTTGCCAATCATGTTGGGTAACATTCTTTTTGACACATTCTGTAGTAGCCTGTACTTCCATTGTTGTAAACAAATCTGCAATGTTATACTCCATTGTTGGATTGCTATGTATTGCCAAATTTAGGGGCCTCATTTGGCATCGTCACCAGCCATCATCCATCGCCATGGTGAGAGGACACCATCAACAGAGACAGACCTTCACCGTATTTGGAACTCCAAGTCTCCATTTTAACCTTTAACCTTTCAACACTGAATACATAATATGATACTTTGCAAGATAGTGCTGGGTGTATGCTTGGGGTGCAATGAATGAATTTTATGAGGTAGTAGGCCTACATTTAAGGATATTGGCTTTGATGGGTGAGGAATAGAAGGCATTCAATTTACCCCCTAACCCTAACCCTACCCGTGGTTTTTTGGCTATCGGAAGGGAAAGAAGGAACGAAAAAGGAGAGAAGATGAAGAAGAAAGTCACTTGGCACCCCCAGGATTTGAACCTCGGACCTCTCGCATGCCACACAGAAGATCCCCAGCATGTAGCTACACAGGTGACGTTGGCCCGGCCAACGATTCCCTGGGTATATATGACTTGGTCTGATTGCGTCATCAAGTCACGTGGAATGCATGCAAGCAGGGTGGTTTTAATAGTGAGCTTTAGTGAGTCCTAGTTGGGTTAGGGTTAATCTTAGCCAATCTGTCCCCTTTGCTGCATCCAATCATTGTCATAAAAATGCATTGTGTAGTGGTGTTGAAAGGTCAAAACTTATACAAGTAATAATATTGCAATGTGAATTTGTCTATGTTGTATCTGTTAAACTAAAGACTCATTTATTATAAAGTAGCTTTTCTTATCTTGGACAGACTATAGCTTTTGTTGTTAACATGTGATTATATCAAGCAAAATATGAACAATGTCAAAAAATAGTTTTTGAGTTATGAGCTGATTTGACATCAATTACAATGAATTGCATTTGATGTATTATTTGAAGTTTGACTTTACTATCTGTCTAATTGTCACATTCTGGGGTTAAAGTCAAATACCAATTAAATAAGACATTGTTTTGCTTGAATATCACATGTTATAACCAAATCAAATAGTTACCAATATATTTATTTCAAGTAAGTTTTCAATATTATTACTCTATATATATTGTAGAAAATGTAAAATAATATTTACTCTAAAACTTTGAATGAGGCAAAAAAACAAGCTTAGGTTGAAAGTGAAATGGAAACATTTGTGCATTGAACATGCAAAGTGAGTAAGTCAGTGTTGATGGCAAATTTGTAATGTGTATGTAGCAACTTGTCAAGTTTGGGTCACTAAGCGGCATCATGATGAAATTGACGGACTTTGAAATTACCTTCAAGAATGACAATATTTGGTTTTTATCATGGTCTTTTCTAAATGAGACTGATTTTATCTTAAGTGAGATATCATAGTCTCTCCTAAATGAGACTGATTTTAACTAATGAACAATTTATTATGATGATGTCTGAAGATTCTAGGGCAATTTAGATCAAATACAGTAGCGCACCATGGCCGCTCCTACCCGGGGTCTGAAGAAAAGGTTGACCCAATTTTTTTCGGTGGTTTGAAAAAGTGAAGAGCAAAAAAAAAAAAAAAGGAATATAGGCGCTAGCGCCCTAAAAGCAACACATTTTGATGTATAGTACCATTTTTTCACAATTTTTCATACTTTTCAAAGTTTTTCCGCCCTTTTTTCTTTACTAATTCTTTTTGCCGTCCCATCTTCTTCTGCTGCCCCTTCTTCTTCCGCCACCCCTTCGTTTTGAACACCCCCCGCGCCCCCAAAAATATGCCCATGAAATATGTGACAGATTCAAGTCAGTCAAAAGGAAAGGATGCTTTTCCACCTTCCAATTTAATCGGATATTTATTATACCCTAATTATTTTATGAAACAAAAGCGTAGATAGAAACAAAGCTCATCTTAATCTTGGCCATAAAGGGTTTTTAAAAACTAGTAAGAGAAATATACTTGACTATCTAAACTTGTGTTCTCTGACATATAATATTTAGGTAGGTTTTTTTTTTCTCTCTCTCTTTTTTATTATTACTTTGTATCTGTGTGTGGGGGTGGGGTGTTGAGTGCGGGTGTGTGTCCAATTAAATCTCTTTCAACAGTCTTTCCATTTCTGTGCTCATTGTGTACATGTTTGTATAGATATATATTATATTATAATCAATCTTAGTAAAGAAATAATTGGTGAAAATAAATCCATGAATATTCTTTATCCAACTCAACAATGTCTACTTTGTTGCAATATTTTGTGTTGAAGATGTTCTTATTGTGTGATTATAATTACTATTAATGGATCCAAAATGAAGGCTGATTCCAGAAAATAAAATTATTAGTTTTGGTTGACTTAAAGGGTGGGGGCCGGGGTGGCAAACTTTGACAAATTGGTCGAACTGGTTTAAAATCTACAACATAACAGCGGCCAGCATCCCACGGGGATGGGGGTGAGGTGGTGCAGATATTACACTTAGGTGGCAGCTTGACCTCCAATGCCAGATATTGCTGCTTTGAACAGGGTCTTAGACCACACAGAAAATTAATCGTGAGACCCGCTTTTTTGATCAAAAAAACATGTTTATCAGCAAAAAATGTTTGGTTTCAGAACCGAAAACTGGGATAGCTAACTCATTGTGGTACACATGCTAGTGCTGTTTACTTTGATAGCTTATGGTGGTAAAAGCGTGCTTGTGTTGTATACTGAAAGATAGCTCACAGTGTGCTATCTACTGAAGATGGCTAGCTCACGGTAGTACATGAGTGTGCTGTCTGCTGAAGATAGCTAGCTCATGGTGATACACTTGCGGTGCTGTCTACTGAAGATAGCTAGCTCATGGTGGTACACATGCCGGTGCTGTCTACTGAAGATAGCTAGCTCATGGTTGTACACATGCGGGTGCTGTCTACTGAAGATATCTAACTCACGGTGGTACACATGTGTGTACTGTCTACTGAAGAGAGCTTAGGGTTGTACACATGTGTGTGCTGCTTACTGAAGATAGCTCATGGTGGCCGGTGAAGTTAGCTAGCTCACTGTGGTACATGAGTGTGCTGTCTACTGAAGATGGCTAGCTCACAGTGGTACACATGCGGGTGTTGTCTACTGAAGATAGCTAGCTCATAGTGGTACACATGTGTGTGCTATCTACTGCAGATAGCTAGCTCATAGTGGTACACATGTGTGGGCTATCTACTGCAGATAGCTAGCTCATAGTGGTACACATGTGTGTGCTATCTACTGCAGATAGCTAGCTCATAGTGGTACACATGTGTGGGCTATCTACTGCAGATAGCTAGCTCATAGTGGTACACATGTGTGGGCTATCTACTGCAGATAGCTAGCTCATAGTGGTACACATGTGTGTGCTATCTACTGCAGATAGCTAGCTCATAGTGGTACACATGTGTGTGCTATCTACTGAAGATAGCTAGCTCATAGTGGTACACATGTGTGTGCTATCTACTGAAGATAGCTAGCTCATAGTGGTACACATGTGTGGGCTATCTACTGAAGATAGCTAGCTCATAGTGGTACACATGTGTGTGCTATCTACTGAAGATAGCTAGCTCATAGTGGTACACATGTGTGGGCTATCTACTGCAGATAGCTAGCTCATAGTGGTACACATGTGTGTGCTATCTACTGCAGATAGCTAGCTCATAGTGGTACACATGTGTGGGCTATCTACTGCAGATAGCTAGCTCATAGTGGTACACATGTGTGGGCTATCTACTGCAGATAGCTAGCTCATAGTGGTACACATGTGTGTGCTATCTACTGCAGATAGCTAGCTCATAGTGGTACACATGTGTGTGCTATCTACTGAAGATAGCTAGCTCATAGTGGTACACATGTGTGCTATCTACTGAAGATAGCTAGCTCATAGTGGTACACATGTGTGGGCTATCTACTGAAGATAGCTAGCTCATAGTGGTACACATGTGTGGGCTATCTACTGAAGATAGCTAGCTCATAGTGGTACACATGTGTGTGCTATCTACTGCAGATAGCTAGCTCATAGTGGTACACATGTGTGTGCTATCTACTGCAGATAGCTAGCTCATAGTGGTACACATGTGTGTGCTATCTACTGAAGATAGCTAGCTCATAGTGGTACACATGTGTGGGCTATCTACTGCAGATAGCTAGCTCATAGTGGTACACATGTGTGTGCTATCTACTGCAGATAGCTAGCTCATGGTGGTACACATATGGGTGCTGTCTACTGAAGATAGCTAGCTCATAGTGGTACACATGTGTGGGCTATCTACTGAAGATAGCTAGCTCATAGTGGTACACATGTGTGTGCTATCTACTGCAGATAGCTAGCTCATAGTGGTACACATGTGTGGGCTATCTACTGCAGATAGCTAGCTCATAGTGGTACACATGTGTGGGCTATCTACTGCAGATAGCTAGCTCATAGTGGTACACATGTGTGTGCTATCTACTGCAGATAGCTAGCTCATAGTGGTACACATGTGTGTGCTATCTACTGAAGATAGCTAGCTCATAGTGGTACACATGTGTGTGCTATCTACTGAAGATAGCTAGCTCATAGTGGTACACATGTGTGGGCTATCTACTGAAGATAGCTAGCTCATAGTGGTACACATGTGTGGGCTATCTACTGAAGATAGCTAGCTCATAGTGGTACACATGTGTGTGCTATCTACTGCAGATAGCTAGCTCATAATGGTACACATGTGTGTGCTATCTACTGCAGATAGCTAGCTCATAGTGGTACACATGTGTGTGCTATCTACTGAAGATAGCTAGCTCATAGTGGTACACATGTGTGGGCTATCTACTGCAGATAGCTAGCTCATAGTGGTACACATGTGTGTGCTATCTACTGCAGATAGCTAGCTCATGGTGGTACACATATGGGTGCTGTCTACTGAAGATAGCTAGCTCATAGTGGTACACATGTGTGTGTGGTAGCTAGCAGTGGTGTGTGCTATCTACTGCAGATAGCTAGCTCATAGTGGTACACATGTGTGTGCTATCTACTGCAGATAGCTAGCTCATGGTGGTACACATATGGGTGCTATCTACTGAAGATAGCTAGCTCATAGTGGTACACATGTGTGGGCTATCTACTGAAGATAGCTAGCTCATAGTGGTACACATGTGTGGGCTATCTACTGAAGATAGCTAGCTCATAGTGGTACACATGTGTGTGCTATCTACTGCAGATAGCTAGCTCATAGTGGTACACATGTGTGTGCTATCTACTGCAGATAGCTAGCTCATAGTGGTACACATGTGTGTGCTATCTACTGAAGATAGCTAGCTCATAGTGGTACACATGTGTGGGCTATCTACTGCAGATAGCTAGCTCATAGTGGTACACATGTGTGTGCTATCTACTGCAGATAGCTAGCTCATGGTGGTACACATATGGGTGCTGTCTACTGAAGATAGCTAGCTCATAGTGGTACACATGTGTGGGCTATCTACTGCAGATAGCTAGCTCATAGTGGTACACATGTGTGTGCTATCTACTGCAGATAGCTAGCTCATGGTGGTACACATATGGGTGCTGTCTACTGAAGATAGCTAGCTCATAGTGGTACACATGTGTGGGCTATCTACTGAAGATAGCTAGCTCATAGTGGTACACATGTGTGTGCTATCTACTGCAGATAGCTAGCTCATGGTGGTACACATATGGGTGCTGTCTACTGAAGATAGCTAGCTCATAGTGGTACACATGTGTGTGCTATCTACTGAAGATAGCTAGCTCATAGTGGTACACATGTGTGGGCTATCTACTGCAGATAGCTAGCTCATAGTGGTACACATGTGTGTGCTATCTACTGCAGATAGCTAGCTCATGGTGGTACACATATGGGTGCTATCTACTGAAGATAGCTAGCTCATAGTGGTACACATGTGTGGGCTATCTACTGAAGATAGCTAGCTCATAGTGGTACACATGTGTGGGATATCTACTGAAGATAGCTAGCTCATAGTGGTACACATGTGTGTGCTATCTACTGCAGATAGCTAGCTCATAGTGGTACACATGTGTGTGCTATCTACTGCAGATAGCTAGCTCATAGTGGTACACATGTGTGTGCTATCTACTGAAGATAGCTAGCTCATAGTGGTACACATGTGTGGGCTATCTACTGCAGATAGCTAGCTCATAGTGGTACACATGTGTGTGCTATCTACTGCAGATAGCTAGCTCATGGTGGTACACATATGGGTGCTGTCTACTGAAGATAGCTAGCTCATAGTGGTACACATGTGTGGGCTATCTACTGCAGATAGCTAGCTCATAGTGGTACACATGTGTGTGCTATCTACTGCAGATAGCTAGCTCATGGTGGTACACATATGGGTGCTGTCTACTGAAGATAGCTAGCTCATAGTGGTACACATGTGTGGGCTATCTACTGAAGATAGCTAGCTCATAGTGGTACACATGTGTGTGCTATCTACTGCAGATAGCTAGCTCATGGTGGTACACACTTGTGTATTGTGTACCGAAGATAGCTAGCTCATAGCTTTTTTTTTATAGTGGTACACATGTGTGTGCTATCTACTGAAGACAGCTAGCTCATAGTGGTACACATCTGGGTGCTGTCTACTGAAGATAGCTAGCTCACTCTGGTACACGTGTGTGGGCTATCTACTGAAGATGGCTAGCTCATAGTGGTACACAATGTATGTGGGTGCTGTCTACTGAAGATAGCTTGCTCAATCTGGTACACGTGTGTGAGCTATCTACTGAAGACAGCTAGCACATAGTGATACACATGTGGGTGCTGTCTACTGAAGATGGCTTACGGTTGTACACATGCGTGTATTGTCTATTGAAGATGGCTAGCTTACACTGGTACACACATGTTTGTTGTATACTGAAGATACTCATAGTGGTACACATGTAGGTGATGTCTACTGCAGATAGCTATCTCACACTGGTACACGCGTGTGTGTGCTGTCTACGGCAGGGGCGGATCCATGGGGGTTGCAGTCAGCCCCTTTTTGCGACTGAAATGACTGCGGGACCGATGATACGCATGGCCCATCACTTTTTGTCACCGAAGTCCGATTAAGATGGACTCGGTGCTGACTATAACATCAATCCATGCATGCGTTATAGTAATTGCGAGTCTCAAGTCTATAAAGTGTACGTGGACCAGTGTAAAATTTAAAATTTTGCAAATTGAGTTCGGGTCCTTTTTTGTTTAAAGCAATGATAATAGCGTCTCACATCTCACCTAAGACAAGAAATGGATAAACAAGTGGCCGTTTTTACTTCTGATTGGGACACCTGTACACTTTATGTTGTAACTTTATGCAATAACTTAGTAATTATAGGCCTACAATAATAATGGTCCACGAGTGGCTTTAATTGGGCCTTCATTTTTACATGATTTCTGACTTTTTCCAACTAAAATTTCACACAATAATGTCTTCAATTGAGCCTTGAATTTGCAAGATTTTCCATTTTCAGGGTGAACACCCCAGTTGCCCTTTCCGCTTCTGCTTTGGACACCCGACACTTTATGTTTAAAGCAATTATTTACACAAAGTGAACACTTGTCTTCAATTGGGCCGTCATTTCACAATTTTGCTAGCTCTTGGTGGTACAAGTGTGTGTGTGTGCTGTCTACTGAAGATAGATAGCTCACGGTGGTACACATGCGGGTGCTGTCTACTGAAGATAGATAGCTCACGGTGGTATACATGCGGGTGCTGTCTCTACTGAAGATAGCTCACGGTGGTACGCATATGCATGTATTTTCTGCTGAAAATATGTGTGTGTGCTGTCCACTGAAAACAGCTAGCACACGGTTGTACACATGTGTACCACCGTGAGTTATCTTCAGTAGACAGCACACGTATGTGTACCATCCTGAGCTATCTTCAGTTGATAACACAAACACACATGTACCACAATGAGCTAGGGAGAGCGTGGCGCCATGGTTAGGGTACTTGCTTTTAGTGCATAAGGTCCCGGGGCCAATTCCCGGTGGTGGCGATTTGCTAGGATATTGACTTGGAAAAAAGTCTGAAATTAATTGGCAACCTCTGTAGATTAAATTCAGACTTCCGCTCTCCCCATGGTTCATTTAGAATTGGGTAATTGAATCATGAAAGTACTCCGTCCTTCGGAGGGGACGTTAAGCCGTCGGTCCCATGTGCAGAGAGCCATACCTGTACATGTATCTCGCAGTCAGATTCGAAAAGAGTAGGGTGTTAACCCCTGACTGTTCCCAACCCGTCCCGGTGTTCAAATGGACCCCAATGGAAATAAGCTTCAATAGAGGCTTTCTTGGGTTATCCAGGGTTGTCAAAACCCGAACAAATTAAATCAAATCAAAAGCTATCTTCAATAGACAGCACAGGCATGTGCACTACACTGTGAGTTATCTTCAGTATACATTACATGCAGATATGTACCACCCTGAGCTTTCTTCAGTAGACAGTTACAGTCTACTGAAGATAGCTCATGGTGGTACACATAGCATACGTTTGCTGTCTACTGAAGATAGCAAGTTCACTGTGGTACATGCGTGTTTTGTCAACCGAAGACGGCTAGCTCACAGGGGTACACATAATACTTATATGCATGAGCTGTCTACTGAAAATAAATAATGGTGGTACATTGGTACGGGTGCTGTCTACTGAAGATAACTAGCTCATGGTTCTACAAAAATGCTTGTAATAAAATATAATAAAATAGCCCCTGATTCCCTCACAAAACTAAATCAAGAGGACCAATGTAGACTTACCCGACTCTGTGTGCCCTCACAAAACTAAATCAAGCGGATCAAGGTAGACTTTCCCGACTCTGGATTCCCTCACAAAACTAAATCAAGAGGATCAAGGTAGACTTTCCCGACTCTGGATTCCCTCACAAAACTAAATCAAGAGGAGCAAGGTAGACTTTCCGACTCTAGATGCCCTCACAAGACTAAATCAAGAGGACCAAGGTAGACTTTCTGACTCTAGGTTCCCTCACAAGACTAAATCAAGAGGAGCACGGTAGACTTTCCGACTCTAGATGCCCTCACAAAACTAAATCAAGAGGATCAATGTAGACTTTCCCGAATCTGGATGCCCTCACAAAACTAAATCAAGAGGACCAAGGTAGACTTTCCCGACTCTAGATTCCCTCACAAAACTAAATCAAGAGGAGCAAGGTAGACTTTCCGACTCTAGATGCCCTCACAAAACTAAATCAAGAGGACCAAGGTAGACTTTCCCGACTCTGGGTGCCCTCACAAAACTAAATCAAAAGGATCAAGAAAAGTAGACTTTCCCAACTTTGGATGCCCTCACAAAACTAAATCAAGAGGACCAAGGTAGACTTTCCCGGCTCTAGATTCCCTCACAAAACTAAATCAAGAGGACCAAGGTAGACTTTCCCGACTCTAGATGCCCTCACAAAACTAAATCAAGAGGACCAAGGTAGACTTTCCCGACTCTGGATGCCCTCACAAAACTAAATCAAGATTAAGAGGACCAAGGTAGACTTTCCCGACTCTGGATGCCCTCACACAAGCAAACCAAGAGGACCAAGGTAGACTTTCCCGACTCTGGATGCCCTCTCAAAACTAAATCAAGAGGATTAAGGTAGACTTTCCCGACTCTGGATGCCCTCACAACACTAAATCAAGAGGACTAAGGTAGACTTTCCCGACTCTGGATGCCCTCACAAAACTAAATCAAGAGGACCAAGGTAGACTTTCCCGACTCTGGATGCCCTCACAAAACTAAATCAAGAGGACCAAGGTAGACTTTCCCGACTCTGGATGCCCTCACAAGACTAAATCAAGAGGATCAAGGTAGACTTTCCCGACTCTGGATGCCCTCACAAGACTAAATCAAGAGGATCAAGGTAGACTTTCCCGACTCTGGATGCCCTCACAAAATGAATCGGCCTCATCAATATAAACCATTATATTCCATAGGCCTACGTATGAGCGTGAAAACACATGCACGCGACGCCAACCAACAATACACGTACACCCCTACCCCTATTTATTTTTTAAGGTTTGTCTTAACCCTGGAATATTATGGAAACTTTGGGACCTCATAACTGCTAAATTGTTGGTCTAACCCTGGAATTATAGAAACTTTGGGACCTCATAACTGCTATATTGTTGGTCTAACCCTGGAATTATGGAACCTTTTGGGCCTCATAACTGTTACATTGTTGGTCTAAAGGTACGCATGTTTAGAAATATGGCAAAGACTTATACGCCATAAATGTATAATTTTTTTCAAACCAGATTTTTTGGCATATTTGTCATGTTTATGCAACTTTTCCAACTTACACCTAATTAGAATCAGCCAAACTCCCCCTAAATCACAGTAGTTTAATAAGCGGCCAAGATAGATAGTAAGTGGGGATTCTAACTTCCTTTTTTACCTCGAAATTATGACCAGATATCTTCCTGACATATTTACAACTAATATTATTTCATTATTTATGACAAAGAAAAAACTAATATTTGACCGAAATCGTAAATTATGTCTTTAAATTAGAAGACAGTCTTTCCTTTAAAAAAAAATAAAAATACAGCCCAACAACAGCATCACTTGCATATTGGTGTCTGTCATCAAGGGAAACATCAAGAGGATGTAGACTTATCTTTGCACTGGATACCCTAACGAAATCAAGACGATCAACATGATCAAGGTAGACTTTCCCGACTGGATATATACTGTCACAAAACGAAATCAAGATGATCAAAATGATCAAAGTAGACTTTCCCGACTCTGGATGCCCTCACAAAACTAAATCAAGAGGATCGAGATGTAGAATTTCCCGACTCTGGATGCCCTCACGAAACTAAATCAACATGATCAAAGTAGACTTTCCCGACTCTGGATGCCCTCACAAAACTAAATCAAGAGGATCGAGATGTAGAATTTCCCGACTCTGGATGCCCTCACGAAACTAAATCAACATGATCAAAGTAGACTTTCCCGACTCTGGATGCCCTCACAAAACTAAATCAAGAGGATCGAGATGTAGAATTTCCCGACTCTGGATGCCCTCACGAAACTAAATCAACATGATCAAAGTAGACTTTCCCGACTCTGGATGCCCTCACAAAACTAAATCAAGAGGATCGAGATGTAGAATTTCCCGACTCTGGATGCCCTCACGAAACTAAATCAACATGATCAAAGTAGACTTTCCCGACTCTGGATGCCCTCACAAAACTAAATCAAGAGGATCGAGATGTAGAATTTCCCGACTCTGGATGCCCTCACGAAACTAAATCTGGATTCCCTCCATGGGCTATTTTAACGTGCCTCCTGGCACGTTTGTGCAGTGAGATTGAAATTCCGTGCAGTGAGAATTAAAAATCCGTGCTTAAAATATTTCTATGCATTTCGACAAACTCAATATAGATGCTTTAATTATAGCACCTACCGTATGGTCACTTTCAGGTAAAATGTCAAAATTTTCGCGCTGCGCGCAAACACTTCATCCCCCCTCTCCTAATGTTTCTCGAAAACTCCCATTTTCAAAGGGCCTCATGCATTATACACATAGTTTTCGAACCGCTAGTATCGTCAACCCCCCCCCCCCACCACCACCACCACGCTATTATTGGGCAAATTTGGACCTTTTTTTTTTTACCGAAAAAGCATAAAAACATATCTTTTTCACTCGCTACGCTCGCAAAGTGGGCCTTTTTGGTCTTTGATGATTAGGGGAGTGGGCATCCCTACCTACGCCCCTGCCTCCAACGCTTCTCCCCGCAAGCTGGTTGATTACCAAGACTTTACATCGCCAACGTGCAGTGACTTTTTTCTCATAAAATAGCCCCCGATTCCCTCACAAAACTAAATCAAGAGGACCAATGTAGACTTTCCCGACTCTGGGTGCCCTCACAAAACTAAATCAAGCGGATCAAGGTAGACTTTCCCGACTCTGGATTCCCTCACAAAACTAAATCAAGAGGATCAAGGTAGACTTTCCCGACTCTGGATTCCCTCACAAAACTAAATCAAGAGGATTAAGGTAGACTTTCCCGACTCCGGATGCCCTCACAAAACTAAATCAAGATTAAGAGGACCAAGGTAGACTTTCCAAAACTAAATCAAGAGGAGCAAGGTAGACTTTCCGACTCTAGATGCCCTCACAAGACTAAATCAAGAGGACCAAGGTAGACTTTCTGACTCTAGGTTCCCTCACAAGACTAAATCAAGAGGAGCACGGTAGACTTTCCGACTCTAGATGCCCTCACAAAACTAAATCAAGAGGATCAATGTAGACTTTCCCGAATCTGGATGCCCTCACAAAACTAAATCAAGAGGACCAAGGTAGACTTTCCCGACTCTAGATTCCCTCACAAAACTAAATCAAGAGGAGCAAGGTAGACTTTCCGACTCTAGATGCCCTCACAAAACTAAATCAAGAGGACCAAGGTAGACTTTCCCGACTCTGGGTGCCCTCACAAAACTAAATCAAAAGGATCAAGAAAAGTAGACTTTCCCAACTTTGGATGCCCTCACAAAACTAAATCAAGAGGACCAAGGTAGACTTTCCCGACTCTAGATTCCCTCACAAAACTAAATCAAGAGGACCAAGGTAGACTTTCCCGACTCTAGATGCCCTCACAAAACTAAATCAAGAGGACCAAGGTAGACTTTCCCGACTCTAGATGCCCTCACAAAACTAAATCAAGAGGATCAAGGTAGACTTTCCCGACTCTGGATGCCCTCACAAAACTAAACCAAGAGGATCAAGGTAGACTTTCCCGTCTCTGGATATGGATGCCTTCTCAAAACTAAATCAAGAGGATTAAGGTAGACTTTCCCGACTCTGGATGCCCTCACAACACTAAATCAAGAGGACAAGGTAGACTTTCCCGACTCTGGATGCCCTCACAAAACTAAATCAAGAGGACCAAGGTAGACTTTCCCGACTCTGGATGCCCTCACCAAAACTAGATCAAGAGGACCAAGGTAGACTTTCCCGACTCTGGATGCCCTCACAAGACTAAATCAAGAGGATCAAGGTAGACTTTCCCGACTCTGGATGCCCTCACAAGACTAAATCAAGAGGATCAAGGTAGACTTTCCCGACTCTGGATGCCCTCACAAAACTAAATCAAGAGGATTAAGGTAGACTTTCCCGACTCCGGATGCCCTCACAAAACTAAATCAAGATTAAGAGGACCAAGGTAGACTTTCCCGACTCTGGATGCCCTCACAAAACTAAATCAAGAGGACCAAGGTAGACTTTCCCGACTCTGGATGCCCTCACAAAACTAAATCAAGAGGATCCAGGTAGACTTTCCCGACTCTAGATTCCCTCACAAAACTAAATCAAGAGGACCAAGGTAGACTTTCCCGATTCTGGATGCCCTCACAAAACTAAATCAAGAGGATCAAGGTAGACTTTCCCGACTCTAGATTCCCTCACAAAACTAAATCGAGAGGATCAATGTAGACTTTCCCGAATCTGGATTCCCTCACAAGACTAAATCAAGAGGATCAAGGTAGACTTTCCGACTCTGGATGCCCTCACAAAACTAAATCAAGAGGATTAAGGTAGACTTTCCCGACTCTGGATGCCTTCACAAAACTAAATCAAGAGGACCAAGGTAGACTTTCCCGACTCTAGATGCCCTCACAAAACTAAATCGAGAGGATCAAGGTAGACTTTCCCGACTCTAGATGCCCTCACAAAACTAAACCGAGAGGACCAAGGTAGACTTTCCCGACTCTAGATGCCCTCACAAAACTAAATCAAGACGATCAAGGTAGGCTTTCCCAACTCTGGATGCCCTCACAAAGCTAAATCAAGAGGACCAAGGTAGACTTTGCCGACTCTGGGTCCCCTCACAAAACTAAATCAAGAGGATCAAGGTAGACTTTCCCGACTCTGGATGCCCTCACAAAACTAAATCAAGAGGATTAAGGTAGACTTTCCCGACTCTGGATGCCTTCACAAAACTAAATCGAGAGGACTAAGGTAGACTTTGCCGACTCTGGGTGCCCTCACAAAACTAAATCAAGAGGATCAAGGTAGACTTCCCGACTCTGGATACCCTCACAAAACTAAATCAAGAGGATCAAGGTAGGCTTTCCCAACTCTGGATGCCCTCACAAAGCTAAATCAAGAGGACCAAGGTAGACTTTGCCGACTCTGGGTGCCCTCACAAAACTAAATCAAGAGGATCAAGGTAGACTTTCCCGACTCTGGATGCCCTCACAAAACTAAATCGAAAACCAAGAGGACCAAGGTAGACTTTCCCGACTCTGGATGCCCTCACAAAACTAAATCAAGAGGACCAAGGTAGACTTTCCCGACTGTGGATGCCCTCACAAAACTAAACTAAATCAACAAAAATACCTGAATTTTAAAGCTTTATCTTTCACTCTTAGACAATTTATAAACAATTGTAATTTTCGCTGGGGTCACTGAATATGCCTTTAAGAGGATCAAGATAGACTTTCCTGAGTCTGGATGTTTTGAGCAACTTCAAGATTTGATGACAACCACCAATGGAGCAGCATACAAAAAACTAACTCGGCTGGCAATCAACTTAACTTAACCCCACCTGCAAATAAATAAACAAACGATTTTTTTGGCCAGCCCTGAAAAAAAAAAGGGGGGGGGTACGCGTAACTCTTTACAAGCCGAGGGGGGGGGGGCGATATTTGGCACACAAATCACAATAAGCCTAGGTTTGGCGTGTGCAGGGGTGGGGGAAATATTGTTGGCAGACCGAGAATTCAACTTCCAGCATTTTTTATACGCCGAGTGGAATTTTACCGGGGGGGGGTCAGTAGGCCTATTGCACAACACCGGGGGGCCAGTTGCCTTTGAAAGTGACGGGAATGTACGGACATCAGTTCCAAACTAGGGGCCAAGATTCGGTGAGAGCCTAGACACCAAAAAGAGGGGAATACAAAGAAAAGGATCTCAAAAAGGGATCGGACTGAGGAAAATATGAAAAAAAAAAAAAAAAAAAAAAAACTCTGGGGCGTCTTTCCGTTAGCATGGGAAAAATTTTGGGTCAAAATATAAAAGTTGATACAAAATTTTCAAAAAGGTCATCAAAATTGAAACAAAAATAATAAAAAAACAGGGTCGGTGAGAGATTAATCAGAATTCATTTGTCCAAAATTCTTGAAAATAGGGAAGGTCTTTTGGTGACAAGAAAAAATGAGAGGTGTTCAGTTCATCAAAACAGTTGGTCATTAGGTGAGAGGGAGTTTAGAAATGGGGGTCAATGTATCCGCACATCCCCATGACCCATTTTAGTGAGCCCCCCCGGCTGGCTGTGAAGCTCTGTGGCGTGTCATACGACGAGCTATCCTAATAAAGGGTGATGGGCTGTTTTTACCACTCGGTGCCCCAAATCAAAATAAACCTGAAATTGCTGTCAAAGATTCACGATATTCGTCACAAAATCGGACGTTTTCACTGTTCAAATATTATAGCAAGTACGAAGGTATTGTATATTTCCATTTCAAGTAGTTTATTTTATGTCAAGTTGCTGTATCAAGCTGTATTTCCACTATTGTTATTGTAAGTTAAGTAAGTAAGCTTAAAATTGGTTCCGAATTTTGCACCAAAAATATTAAACACATCAACTAGCTCGAGATACCCTAGCTAAAATACAGGTACATTTTACTATCTTACATTATCTTGCTGTATTTCAGCTAGCGCTCCATTTTTTGGAGAACAATACTGTTACATATTGACGAAGAAGAAGTAGGTATGCTAGGTGAATTCAAATTTGCCATCAAACTGCATCATTTTATATATCAAATTAAAGCCCTTGAGTAAACAAAGCCAAAACTGAAAACCTTTTTTTCATAGCACTTTCCATAGCAAAGTTACATCTTGTCAAAGATTGACTTTCATCAAACAAGATTCAGCTAGCAAAATTCCCCAAAACGGCATTTCGGGGGTGTTTCTAGATCTTAGTCTCAATATGATAGCAGCTTTTTTAATGGAACTGCTATCAAAATCCTCTAAAATTCCATGTGCGAAAGTGACTTCTCACCATAAAAAATCATATATTTGGGTCAAGTGAAGTATAGAAAACATATTTATGTAGGTTTCTTTCTTCGGCCAGTTGTTTTAAATTTCTATGTAAAAATGCATTGACATTGTCGGCGAATTTGGCTGACTAGCAAATGTGTTTGCCTGGCATACCTAGAAGAAGCCCGCCTGCTCATGACTATGAATAACCTATTACATAAGCTTACATAATCGCATGGTCATTGCGCCCTAAATGACATTAATTCATCATTTTCAGATGTAAATATAAGCCTGTCCTGTTCCTATGCACTTACGCTAACTCCTGACATCACCAAATCGGCTATCGTTGCACTCTTACCCCTGCAATTTGTCTATTTCTTTTTCACCTCCATGTGTGAATTCTCCATTCGACAACATCAATATTTTGAAAATGGCGATTAAAGCTCCCGTCATGCCGCTGCGGCAAGCGGCAGGGCGTATCAATCAATGACAAGCCTTGATTGTATCCGTTTTTCCAAAATGCGCGTGCGCCACGGCGCTCAGCGGCAAACGGCAGGGTAGTATGAAACCAGCATTAATTTCAATATTGCGGAGTTTGCGCACTTCATTGGTAAAAATGCAATAGCAGATAATATGGGTGTTTGGAGCAAACTTGTGTTTTGATGTGCAGGTGAGGCGGTGGTGGAAGCGCCTGAGTATTGTCGATTTATATTGCACCCATGAAATAGGATATCCGTACCCCTCTTATAAAATGCTACAACCCAGCTGACCTTTGACATCTTTAGCCGTCTTCATCGATAAACATGAAGTAGTATTTCATGTCACAAACTGCAAGAAATTCTGCAAGTATCATTGGAAATGATGCCACAATTTTCATCCGAATCATCTAAACGAAGTAAGCTAAACGCGATTTGTACTTTTGTAACATTCCGATCGCTTTTGATCACCTGTTATCAGGAAATTTCTGCACACACGTGAGTTATTGATATCTGCCAATCATTGGTGTTTATGTGTTACGTGCACAATGGTGTTATAACATAAATTAGCATGGACACAAATGAAATTACGATGCAATACAATGGCATTAAATTGCGCAGCAGATCTATACAAATAACGTTGCCCAGTTTAATGCAGAATTAGACCACGTCTGAACTAGCTCGAGATACCCTAGCTAAAATACAGGTACATTTTACTATCTTACATTATCTTGCTGTATTTCAGCTAGAGTGCCATAGGTAGAAGACCCAGGTTTATTCTTAGAACAATACAAACACATAAATACTCATACCAATCAGGGACTCGACCTCGATCATCGATAGCCATCATTTTTATTCACCATACCATGTTCATTGTCTTGTCTTGTCTTGTAGTTGTTCTACCCAACTCCCCTTGGTGGAGGGGTAATGCGGGTAGTGTGCTTTGAGGTAAATTATTTGAGGTAGAGGTCTGTTACTGCTTGCTTGAAGAGGTTGCTGTCGTTGAAGTGAGAGAGTATTGAAAAGATGCATGTTGGTCACAACAGAAATTAACACAATAGAAATTAGCATCTCATGAATGCGCTACCAATCTTTAGATATAAGAAACCCCACTTTTAGATGGGATGTGGATCATGAGCTCATGTGTGACATCAACTGACATATATAGGTGGGAGGGGGAGTAATGATCATTTCATGGGATGGGTAAGAATATCATGATAGGCCTATGTATTGAGTTGAGGCTCGCTAAAAATTATGAAATGCAATTCATCATAAATGACAATTAATGATATTAAATTATGAATATGATCATAATCTACTCCGGAATGTTAAGATGTAAATTTTCAACATTTGATGGAATTGAGTTGTACAGGTATCTTTTGAATAAGGTATTTTTAACAGTCTAAATTGTTTGCAATTTTAGATGCGATCACTTGTCGTAATCGGCTGTGTTTACTTCTGAACATCAATTGCTTTACATGGTGTCATGCTTCAGTGAATCCAATTAGATTTCAAATGCAATGGTATTTAGCTTCGAATGTGAAGCTATCGGTGAGATCAGTGTTCTAGCCACGCCAGTCGGCACCGGTCAGGGATATCCGACACAGAGTCTTCCCGACCAGCTCAAAAAATCTTTGATATCACAGAAAATGCACAAGTTACAACCAAGATGTTGTGTTTTTTACCTGCGAGAGATCAGTTGAGATGAATTTGTCCGTGTAGGGAGATTAAGAGATGAATTTGTCAGGGAGATTAAGAGATGAATTTGTCTGTGTAGGGAGATTAAGAGATGTGTAAGAAGGTAGAACTGCTACACCAGGGACGAATTCATCTCTTAATCTCCCTATACGGACAAATTCATCTCTTAATCTCCCTCCTTACACACTCTGTATTAAAATTAGCCGGCACTAAAATTGTGTTGGGCTGCTGGCTATAACTCTGGGTGAGATAGAGTATCTCGAGACTTGAGCTAGGATTAACCATGTCAGGTACAAGCAGAATTTAGCAGTCTTTCCACAAGATTGGTAGATTGTAAATCACCTCTAAATTCACTATGCAATATGGTCAGCTGAAGGAAGTGCAAATATTTTAGGTACTTAGTCATAACATTTGCCTGCAATTTAATTCCATCAAAATGAGCATGTCACCATCAGCCGAAAAGTCTGGTGATTTTCATTGTACCACAGTGACATGCATTGCCTGATGTTGCCCCGCCCATGGCATGACGATCAAGATTCACCTTAACAATGGTTTCAATAGGAAAAATTGATGACAAAGGACTTTTTGAAGGTTTTGGACTTGCAAGAGTAGCACAGACACCTTCATGAAAATTTAGCTGATTTCAGTGTTTTTTGTTATATGTTTTCATGTTTTTTCAGCCTATTTCTGAATCAAATTAAAACAGAACATTAAAAAAACCCATGGTTTTCAGTGTTGTTTTTTTCAAGACCAGTTTTCCTGCCTGCAGACAACATGCCAATCCAGACTGAGACCAGCTGCAATCAATGAATTATGGGAGTCTGGGGAACGGCTTGAATTGTGAGGCAAGAGAGAATTGGGGGTCTAGTAGACTTCTCCGTAGTCCACTTGCCAATTGTTCATACTCTGGCTATTACATTTAAGCTTAAAACTCTGATTGTGCACAATTGATAGATTTTCACAACTGATCTTTTCAGTCACCGTACGCCCTCTGTTTGTTAGCTTCCCAAGAGGACTACTGACTTTGGATTGAGAGTTAGGCCAATTTCTGGCCTAACTAAAATTGGTCATGATGTAATGCATCTTTAAAAATGAATCTGGCTTGTCGCCCAGATCTCGTTATTGTTTAAATCCTCCCGACGCGTACTGGTACTATTATAACTATACATGGTACACAACTATCTAGGGACTGCGGCACTTTTGTGCTGGTGGATGAACGTATGCATCTAGCGCGTATTGTACCACCATGCTTAGTCTTGTGGTTAGATTTTATTGATAAACAAGTATGATTGACAGTGTGTGAGTCGGGGTAAAGTTCTGCTTAAAAGTGAAAGTCCATAGTCGGTTTTTCGGATAATAAAGTGGCAGATTCTAAAATTAGAATTGTTTAGTATTGAAGTGCCATTATAGTTATGCCATTTATGATATGTTGCATTCAATAATATAAGCCTCGTGAGGGCCTATACTTTACTTTTACTGTCACAAATATAATTATATAAACTTTTTCATAACCATTTTATACTAGTATTTTGATGTAATAAATATCAGTATAATTTCGACTGAATGCGTTCATCATGATTAATAACATTTTTATTTATCAAAAATCGACTATGGCATAGTCTAGGGGTCTAGGGAATGGTTGTCAGACCTGAAAAGGGGGGTCATGAGGTCATCGCCATGGCACATACCCGTAGAATAGCTGTGACATGTGAGTACTCTCCTCCCCCTGCATATGTCTTATTAATAAAAAGTTCAAGTACAAGGTGATGGGGAAATAACCTGTTCTGCTGGCGGATGGACTTTCCAAGTAGGGTTTGTAGTTTGGGCATTTTTGCGGGCCTTTTTGGTTGTTTTTCAAATGAGGCCTATCCTAAAAAAATCACCACAATCTGTAAAAAAAATTCCAATTTTTTTCACTTGCATTGCTCACCTTTTTCGGTCAAAACCAATCTACTTTGGCACACAAACAAACCCGACTGATTTTACATGCATTATATAGTACTTTGGCACACAAACAAACCCGACTGATTTTACATGCATTATATAGTACTTTGGCACACAAACAAACCCGACTGATTTTACATGCATTATATAGTACTTTGGCACACAAACAAACCCAACTGATTTTACATGCATTATATAGTACTTTGGCACACAAACAAACCCGACTGATTTTACATGCATTATATAGTACTTTGGCACACAAACAAACCCGACTGATTTTACATGCATTATATAGTACTTTGGCACACAAACAAACCCGACTGATTTTACATGCATTATATAGTACTTTGGCACACAAACAAACCCGACTGATTTTACATGCATTATATAGTACTTTGGCACACAAACAAACCCGACTGATTTTACATGCATTATATAGTACTTTGGCACACAAACAAACCCGACTGATTTTACATGCATTATATAGTACTTTGGCACACAAACAAACCCGACTGATTTTACATGCATTATATAGTACTTTGGCACACAAACAAACCCGACTGATTTTACATGCATTATATAGTACTTTGGCACACAAACAAACCCGACTGATTTTACATGCATTATATAGTACTTTGGCACACAAACAAACCCGACTGATTTTACATGCATTATATAGTACTTTGGCACACAAACAAACCCGACTGATTTTACATGCATTATATAGTACTTTGGCACACAAACAAACCCGACTGATTTTACATGCATTATATAGTACTTTGGCACACAAACAAACCCGACTGATTTTACATGCATTATATAGTACTTTGGCACACAAACAAACCCGACTGATTTTACATGCATTATATAGTACTTTGGCACACAAACAAACCCGACTGATTTTACATGCATTATATAGTACTTTGGCACACAAACAAACCTGACTGATTTTACATGCATTATATAGTACTTTGGCACACAAACAAACCCGACTGATTTTACATGCATTATATAGTACTTTGGCACACAAACAAACCCGACTGATTTTACATGCATTATATAGTACTTTGGCACTCAAACAAACCCGACTGATTTTACATGCATTATATAGTACTTTGGCACACAAACAAACCCGACTGATTTTACATGCATTATATAGTACTTTGGCACACAAACAAACCCGACTGATTTTACATGCATTATATAGTACTTTGCACACAAACAAACCCGACTGATTTTACATGCATTATATAGTACTTTGGCACACAAACAAACCCGACTGATTTTACATGCATTATATAGTACTTTGGCACACAAACAAACCCGACTGATTTTACATGCATTATATAGTACTTTGGCACACAAACAAACCTGACTGATTTTACATGCATTATATAGTACTTTGGCACACAAACAAACCTGACTGATTTTACATGCATTATATAGTACTTTGGCACACAAACAAACCTGACTGATTTTACATGCATTATATAGTACTTTGGCACACAAACAAACCTGACTGATTTTACATGCATTATATAGTACTTTGGCACACAAACAAACCTGACTGATTTTACATGCATTATATAGTACTTTGGCACACAAACAAACCCGACTGATTTTACATGCATTATATAGTACTTTGGCACACAAACAAACCTGACTGATTTTACATGCATTATATAGTACTTTGGCACACAAACAAACCTGACTGATTTTACATGCATTATATAGTACTTTGGCACACAAACAAACCTGACTGATTTTACATGCATTATATAGTACTTTGGCACACAAACAAACCTGACTGATTTTACATGCATTATATAGTACTTTGGCACACAAACAAACCTGACTGATTTTACATGCATTATATAGTACTTTGGCACACAAACAAACCCGACTGATTTTACATGCATTATATAGTACTTTGGCACACAAACAAACCCGACTGATTTTACATGCATTATATAGTACTTTGGCACACAAACAAACCCGACTGATTTTACATGCATTATATAGTACTTTGGCACACAAACAAACCTGACTGATTTTACATGCATTATATAGTACTTTGGCACACAAACAAACCCGACTGATTTTACATGCATTATATAGTACTTTGGCACACAAACAAACCCGACTGATTTTACATGCATTATATAGTACTTTGGCACACAAACAAACCCGACTGATTTTACATGCATTATATAGTACTTTGGCACACAAACAAACCCGACTGATTTTACATGCATTATATAGTACTTTGGCACACAAACAAACCCGACTGATTTTACATGCATTATATAGTACTTTGGCACACAAACAAACCCGACTGATTTTACATGCATTATATAGTACTTTGGCACACAAACAAACCCGACTGATTTTACATGCATTATATAGTACTTTGGCACATAAACAAACCCGACTGATTTTACATGCATTATATAGTACTTTGGCACACAAACAAACCCGACTGATTTTACATGCATTATATAGTACTTTGGCACACAAACAAACCCGACTGATTTTACATGCATTATATAGTACTTTGGCACACAAACAAACCCGACTGATTTTACATGCATTATATAGTACTTTGGCACACAAACAAACCCGACTGATTTTACATGCATTATATAGTACTTTGGCACACAAACAAACCCGACTGATTTTACATGCATTATATAGTACTTTGGCACACAAACAAACCCGACTGATTTTACATGCATTATATAGTACTTTGGCACACAAACAAACCCGACTGATTTTACATGCATTATATAGTACTTTGGCACACAAACAAACCCGACTGATTTTACATGCATTATATAGCAATCAATCTACTTTGGCACACAAACAAACCCGACTGATTTTACATGCATTATATAGTACTTTGGCACACAAACAAACCCGACTGATTTTACATGCATTATATAGTACTTTGGCACACAAACAAACCCGACTGATTTTACATGCATTATATAGTACTTTGGCACACAAACAAACCCGACTGATTTTACATGCATTATATAGTACTTTGGCACACAAACAAACCCGACTGATTTTACATGCATTATATAGTACTTTGGCACACAAACAAACCCGACTGATTTTACATGCATTATATAGTACTTTGGCACTCAAACAAACCCGACTGATTTTACATGCATTATATAGTACTTTGGCACACAAACAAACCCGACTGATTTTACATGCATTATATAGTACTTTGGCACACAAACAAACCCGACTGATTTTACATGCATTATATAGTACTTTGGCACACAAACAAACCCGACTGATTTTACATGCATTATATAGTACTTTGGCACACAAACAAACCCGACTGATTTTACATGCATTATATAGTACTTTGGCACACAAACAAACCCGACTGATTTTACATGCATTATATAGTACTTTGGCACACAAACAAACCCGACTGATTTTACATGCATTATATAGTACTTTGGCACACAAACAAACCCGACTGATTTTACATGCATTATATAGTACTTTGGCACACAAACAAACCCGACTGATTTTACATGCATTATATAGTATTTTGGCACACAAACAAACCCGACTGATTTTACATGCATTATATAGTACTTTGGCACACAAACAAACCCGACTGATTTTACATGCATTATAATTATAGTACTTTGGCACACAAACAAACCCGACTGATTTTACATGCATTATATAGTACTTTGGCACACAAACAAACCTGACTGATTTTACATGCATTATATAGTACTTTGGCACACAAACAAACCCGACTGATTTTACATGCATTATATAGTACTTTGGCACACAAACAAACCCGACTGATTTTACATGCATTATATAGTACTTTGGCACACAAACAAACCCGACTGATTTTACATGCATTATATAGTACTTTGGCACACAAACAAACCCGACTGATTTTACATGCATTATATAGTACTTTGGCACACAAACAAACCCGACTGATTTTACATGCATTATATAGTACTTTGGCACACAAACAAACCCGACTGATTTTACATGCATTATATAGTACTTTGGCACACAAACAAACCCGACTGATTTTACATGCATTATATAGTACTTTGGCACACAAACAAACCCGACTGATTTTACATGCATTATATAGTACTTTGGCACACAAACAAACCCGACTGATTTTACATGCATTATATAGTACTTTGGCACACAAACAAACCCGACTGATTTTACATGCATTATATAGCAATCAATCTACTTGGCACACAAACAAACCCGACTGATTTTACATTTTATATAGCAGCAACAACCAAAAATCTCCAAAACATAAATCAGTTGGGCCCATAGAAGAGGTTTTGGTATTTTTGCCATCTTAGGCCAAAAAAAACCCTTTGTCTCAGGTCAAAAACCGTAAGTGCTATGTGTTGTTTCTTTAAACATTTTTGGGCAATGTGAATTTGTTGTTTTTTCCCCATGGATCTAAATGTGACAACACCACAGTGCAATGAAAAAATTAAATAAATATAAAATATGTATTAATAAACCGCTACTCCCATCAAAGAGGATTTCAGTAAGCTCCTCCACCCTATGCAGGGCCCATTGGGGTATGGAGCTGCCAGTTTTCTTTCTGATTTTGACATGAACAATCATGTTTATTTGTGTATTTCCAAAGCCTTTACCTGGCAGTCAAATTTTCGGGAACAGCTGCACACCGAAGTTCTCTGAAAGGTAAACAGAGCTGTCAAACCGGCTCTAAGTACTGCAACCCTAGTGTTCACGCTATCGATATTGTGTGTTGTCGCAGTATGCCGAAGCATCTGTAAGGTTATCAATGTGCAGGCACAGTTTCCTGAAATACGGGCTGTATTTTATCTACAAGAAAATCCTTTAAAAAGAGCGACACCAGCGTTATTTGTTTATTTATTTCATTTTTTAAACATTTTTTCCGGCAATCTATGGAAAAAATGCTGAAAAAGGGCAGTTTTTAAAGCTATGCGTGCAGGAGACAAATGTTTGTTTTTTTCTTTGGCCTTGGCTCTGTTGTGTTTTCCGTATGTAATTCTTGACTGTTGATGTTTGTACATTGCAGATCTACATCTAGATTTCATAAGTTGCAAGTATCAGTGAATTGATTGCCAACATGTCAGACAGTTCAGAAGATGAGTGCCCTGAGCTGGTTCCAGTGTCTACAAAGAAGATACCAGTCACAATCATAACTGGG
Organism: Amphiura filiformis; assembly: GCF_039555335.1. NCBI lineage: Eukaryota > Metazoa > Echinodermata > Ophiuroidea > Amphilepidida > Amphiuridae > Amphiura > Amphiura filiformis. The sequence goes on from NC_092629.1 coordinate 26,588,403, forward strand.
TTTCTAGGCAAGTCTTGGGTGAGGGCCTGGGTGTGGGGGGCAGTGGTGTAGGCAGGCATGTCAGACAGTTCAGAAGATGAGTGCCCTGAGCTGGTTCCAGTGTCTACAAAGAAGATACCAGTCACAATCATAACTGGGTTTCTAGGCAAGTCTTGGGTGAGGGCCTGGGTGTGGGGGCAGTGGTGTAGGCAGGCATGTCAGACAGTTCAGAAGATGAGTGCCCTGAGCTGGTTCCAGTGTCAACAAAGAAGATACCAGTCACAATCATAACTGGGTTTCTAGGCAAGTCTTGGGTGAGGGCCTGGGTGAGGGGGGCAGTGGTGTAGGCAGGCATGTCAGACAGTTCAGAAGATGAGTGCCCTGAGCTGGTTCCAGTGTCAACAAAGAAGATACCAGTCACAATCATAACTGGGTTTCTAGGCAAGTCTTGGGTGAGGGCCTGGGTGAGGGGGGCAGTGGTGTAGACAGGCATGTCAGGCAGTTCAGAAGATGAGTGCCCTGAGCTGGTTCCAGTGTCAACAAAGAAGATACCAGTCACAATCATAACTGGGTTTCTAGGCAAGTCTTGAGTGAGGGCCTGGGTGAGGGGGGGGGCAGTGGTGTAGGCAGGCATGTCAGACAGTTCAGATGATGAGTGCCCTGAACTGGTTCCAGTGTCAACAAAGAAGATACCAGTCACAATCATAACTGGTTTTCTAGGCAAGTCTTGGGTGAGGGCCTGGGTGAGGGGGGCAGTGGTGTAGACAGGCATGTCAGGCAGTTCAGAAGATGAGTGCCCTGAGTTGGTTCCAGTGTCAACAAAGAAGATACCAGTCACAATCATAACTGGGTTTCTACGCACGTCCACAACGTTATTATTATGTCAGATGAAATTCAATAGTAGATCAGTAAACTACATTCTATCCTTCGATATGAAACAATCAAATTTTGACGATTTTGAAATTTTGACAATTTTTGAAAGTGTGTGACGTAATTACGGAATTGCCTGGGTTGAAACTGAATTTCTAGGCAAGTCTCAGGTGAGGGCCTGGGTGAGGGGGCAGTGGTGTGTCAGGCAGGCATGTCAGACAGTTCAGAAGATGCATGAGTGCCCTGAGCTTGTTCCAGTATCAACAAAGAATCATAACTGGGTTTCTAGGCAAGTCTTGGGTGAGGGCCTGGGTAAGGGGGGGGGGGGCAGTGGTGTAGGCAGGCATGTCAGACAGTTCAGAAGATGAGTGCCCTGAGCTGGTTCCAGTGTCAACAAAGAAGATACCAGTCACAATCATAACTGGGTTTCTAAGTAAGTCTTGGGTGAGGGCCTGGGTGAGGGAAGCAGTGGTGTAGGCAAGCATGTCAGACAGTTCAGAAGATGAGTGCCCTGAGCTGGTTCCAGTGTCAACAAAGAATATACCAGTCACAATCATAACTGGGTTTCTAGGCAAGTCTTGGGTGAGGGCCTGGGTGAGGGGGGCAGTGGTGTAGGCAGGCATGTCAGACAGTTCAGAAGATGAGTGCCCTGAGCTGGTTCCAGTGTCAACAAAGAAGATACCAGTCACAATCATAACTGGGTTTCTAGGCAAGTCTTGAGTGAGGGCCTGGGTGGGGGGGGGCAGTGGTGTAGGCAGGCATGTCAGACAGTTCAGATGATGAGTGCCCTGAACTGGTACTGGTTCCAGTGTCAACAAAGAAGATACCAGTCACAATCATAACTGGTTTTCTAGGCAAGTCTTGGGTGAGGGCCTGGGTGAGGGGGGCAGTGGTGTAGACAGGCATGTCAGGCAGTTCAGAAGATGAGTGCCCTGAGCTGGTTCCAGTGTCAACAAAGAATATACCAGTCACAATCATAACTGGGTTTCTACGCAAGTCTTGGGTGAGGGCCTGGGTGAGGGGGCAGTGGTGTAGGCAGGCATGTCAAACAGTTCAGGAGATGCATGAGTGCCCTGAGCTGGTTTCAGTGTCAACAAAGAATTATAACTGGGTTTCTAGGCAAGTCTTGGGTGAGGGCTTGGGTGAGGGGGTAGTGGTGTAGGCAGGCATGTCAAACAGTTCAGAAGATGAGTACCCTGAGTTTGTTCCTGTATCAACAAAGAATCATAACTGGGTTTTAAGGCAAGTCTTGGGTGAGTGCCTCGGTGAGGGCCTGGGTGAGGGGGCAGTGGTGTAGGCAGGCATGTCAGACAGTTCAGAAGATGCATGAGTGCCCTGAGCTTGTTCCAGTATCAACAAAGAATCATAACTGGGTTTCTAGGCAAGTCTTGGGTGAGGGCCTGGGTGAGGGGGCAGTGGTGTAGCCAGGCATGTCAGACAGTTCAGAAGATGCATGAGTGCCGTGAGCTGGTTCCAGTGTCAACAAAGAAGATATCAGTCCCAATGGGGTCCTCTCGCTATTCGAAGGTCCGCCATTCGAAGGTTCGATATTCGAAGGTTCGCTTTTCGAGCGTGTAATTTTACCATTCGCTATTCCGAATGTAATTAAAGGTTCGATATTCCGAAAAAACGGTTCTCTATTACGAAGGTTCTCTATTCCGAAAATTCCCAAAACACAAACAGGTTCTCTATTCCGAAAATAAAAAGGTTCTCTATTCCAAATATGAAAAAAGGTTCTCTATTCCGAATATTCAAATATGGGTCCTCTATTCCGAAAACGAATAAAGGTTCTTTATTCCGAAACAAGTCACCGTGTTCTCTACTCCGAATATGAAAAATGGTTCTCTATTCCGAATACCAATTCCGCTTTACAATGTATCATGTGTTTTTTGGTTTTTTTTACCTTGAGTTCTTCTAATTATTTGTAAAAGTAGAGAACAGTTTGAGGTTTGTAACTGTGGAGTCTGCAACGTTTTGCACGTGAAGAACAATAGAAAATTAGCTACTTTGCATACAATTTGCATATAAGGTAGTCACCTCACCGTCATCATGCATGGTCATCAAGTATTGCCAATCAGTCGAACTGAAAATTCAACATAATTTTACCATTATGTAGGCCTACATCCAGTGTCGCCGACAAAGGGGGGTAACCGGGTGCGTTATCCGGGGGCCCAGGGGGCCCGTAAAAAGTGAAGAAAACATACCTTACTATGGGGCAGTAAAAGCAAAGAAAAGGGACCTCAGGGGCCCGTAAAAGGTAAAGAAAAGATACCTTGTTTTAGGGCCTACGGGCCAACAAAGGTCTCTTTTCTTGTCCATTAGGCCTAGGGTATCTCTTCTTTGCTTTTTACGGGCCCTCCGAGGTCTCTTTTTTATGGGTCCATCTTTCTTTGCTTATTAAGCTGTTTTACAATTACATACTCACTAAAGCTCTCTTCTTTCCTTTTCGGGCCTCATTTCGGAATAAAGAACCTGTTTTGATTTTGGTAGGGAGAACCCTTTTTTCATATTCGGAATAGAGACTCTTTTTACATATTCGGAGTAGAGAACACGGTGACTTATTTCGAATAAAGAACCTTCTTTCGCTTTCGGAATAGAGAACCCATTTTTCATATTCGGAATAGAGAACCCTTTTTCATATTCGGAATAGAGAACCTTTTCTGTTTTCGGAATAGAGAACCTTCGTAATAGAGAACCTTCTTAATTTTCGAATAGTGAACCTTCGAATAGCGAACCTTCGAATAGCGAACCTTCGAATAGCGAAGTTCTCCGTCCCAATCATAACTGGATTTCTAGGCAAGTCTTGGGTGAGGGCCTGGGTGAGGGGGCAATGGTGTAGGCAGGCATGTCAGAGAGCCTTGAGCTTGTTCCAGTATCAACAAAGAATCATAACTGCTCCAGTGTCAACAAAGAAGATACCAGTGTGATGTGCCCTGAGTAATTTGATTTAATTTAATTATTTAACTTTGTTTACAAGCTGAAAGTATTTCATGAGATGGGAAACCCCCTTGTACGTGCAAGACAATGGTGTGGAAAGTCATTTTGGTATTCCCCCAAATTATTGTAAACAAAGTCAGATCTATGTTTGGAACTTGGAAATCCCCAGTTCAGTATATTGCACCATAGTCAGAACCCCCCAGGAAGTGATGTAATGTGAAAGGTGAATGTGTATAATTAATATTGGGAAATCCCAAGATTGCAGCAATGTTGTGAAAATGTGATTGAAGTAATGGTTTATTAATAGATGATGGGTTTTTGCATGAGTACTGATATAAAAAGCTGGAGGCTTTTGTTGGGACTTTACAGAATGCTGTGGGAGATTGAGAAACTCCACATGTGTGTGATGGTCTTCATGCTTCAAAAAAGAAGTACATTTTAACCAGTTTATATAGCCAATAATTGAGCTAATTTTAATACAGCAACGAAGAAGACAGCGAGCACACAAAAGTGCTCTTCCTCATCAAAGGATTAAAAGTTCTTTTGTCAAATTGCTGGAGTTTGCTGGGTTTGTGAAGGCCACGCATCTGTCAAAAAACAGCGGAGCTGTGTTAAAGAAACCTGTTCCCTGGGAAAAGAGTGATCGGTGAAAGAAACACTATTTGTGGAGATAGCAGCGCAAAGGAGTTATAATCATGATCGGAGGAAGCACCATCATTTTCAGTATGAGGATTTTATACGCAAGTATTTATAAATGCAAGTGTACTATGGACTTCGCTGATTTTCGCAGGACAAGTGAATAAGGATATATTACATCAGTCGTCCAGAACATTGCAAGAACTCTAGAATCACCAACAAGAAGACCGCTGGTTAAGTACCGATAGAGTAAAACTGATTGTGTGATTTTAGTGTATATTGTTGTTATATGTACCAAGCATACTTTGTTTTCAATTAAAGACTTAGATTATGTTAGCTTAATCAAACAGTGTATTTGTGTTGTGCATTCATGTGAGTTCGGGTAAAAGGTGATTTTGGCCTTGAGTCAAGTACGACTCATAACACCAGTCACAATCATAACTGAGTTTCGAGGGGGAAGTGCACATCCCCTTCACTCTGTATATCAGCGGGTAGGCATGTTTGACTTTCAATTAGGTTTCAGGTCTTTCAGAGACGATCAGCACAACCTCCTGAGTACTATTTTTTTCATCATTTGCATTATATAAAGTGCTGTTGTTATTTTTTCCTATGTTGCCATAGCAACCATCAAGGAAAAATTGCTCTCCAAATTCAATGTTGGACAAAGTCATGTTGTCAACAGGTTTACAATGTATGAGATGCTCCAACATTGACAAATGAGGGGGATACCAAGTGGAGCCTTCATACTATTGGTTATTCAATGTTGGACAAAGTCATGTTGTCAACAGGTTTACAATGTATGAGACCCTCCAACATTGACAAATGAGGGGGATACCAAGTGGAGCCTTCATACTATTGGTTATTCAATGTTGGACAAAGTCATGTTGTCAACAGGTTTACAATGTATGAGACGCTCCAACATTGACAAATGAGGGGATACCAAGTGGAGCCTTCATACTATTGGTTATTCAATGTTGGACAAAGTCATGTTGTCAACAGGTTTACAATGTATGAGACCCTCCAACAGTGACAAATGAGGGGGATACCAAGTGGAGCCTTCATACTATTGGTTATTCAATGTTGGACAAAGTCATGTTGTCAACAGGTTTACAATGTATGAGACGCTCCAACATTGACAAATGAGGGGGATACCAAGTGGAGCCTTCATACTATTGGTTATTCAATGTTGGACAAAGTCATGTTGTCAACAGGTTTACAATGTATGAGACCCTCCAACATTGACAAATGAGGGGGATACCAAGTGGAGCCTTCATACTATTGGTTATGAAATGTTGGACAAAGTCATGTTGTCAACAGGTTTGTGAGACCCCCCTCCAACAGGTATACAATGTATGAGACCCTCCAACATTGACAAATGAGGGGGATACCAAGTGGAGCCTTCATACTATTGGTTATGAAATGCATTTGAATTGTTTTGACTGATTGTAGTAGCACTAACATTTGATTATTTATATCTTTCATTCTTACCAGGAGCTGGCAAGACGACTTTGTTGAACTACATCCTGACAGAACAACACAACAAGAAAATTGCTGTTATACTCAATGAATTTGGTGAAGGTATGCATGTATACACTTATGTAGTAACTGTGTAATAGGCCCCTTTCCCTAATAAGCGCCCTTAAACAGAGTTTTACGAATAATGAATGTGTAAGTTCCCCCTTTTCAATGCACCTGTACAACAAAATTCCATCAAATTTATGAATGAATTATCTTCCAAGATAAGATGTTAAAGCAGCAGAGGATCGATTATTATTAGGGTCTGTATACACTATGCTGTACCTTTGAAGGCAGGGTATTAAAGCAGTATATGCTGAGAGAATTGCAACAGAGTCCTTGATGATAAGCATAATGAATACTTAGGGCTCTCATCAGGGTTAGGGTCTGTGTACACTATGCCATACTGAGTCTATGTGCAGAGCTGCTGTACCTTTGCAGGCAGGTATTAAAGCTGTATATGCTGAGAGAATTGCAACAGAGTCCTTGATGATAAGCATAATGAATACTTCAGGGTTCTCATCAGGGTTAGGGTCTGTGTATACTATGCCATACTGAGTCTATGTGCAGAGCTGCTGTACCTTTGCAGGCAGGTATTAAAGCTGTATATGCTGAGAGAATTGCAACAGAGTCCTTGATGATAAGCATAATGAATACTTCAGGGCTCTCATCAGGGTTAGGGTCTGTGTACACTATGTCATCCTGAGTCTATGTGCAGAGCCGCTGTACCTTTGAAGGCAGGGTATTAAAGCTGTATATGCTGAGAGAATTGCAACAGAGTCCTTGATGATAAGCATAATGAATACTTAGGGCTCTCATCAGGGTTAGGGTCTGTGTACACTATGCCATACTGAGTCTATGTGCAGAGCTGCTGTACCTTTGCAGGCAGGTATTAAAGCTGTATATGCTGAGAGAATTGCAACAGAGTCCTTGATGATAAGCATAATGAATACTTCAGGGTTCTCATCAGGGTTAGGGTCTGTGTATACTATGCCATACTGAGTCTATGTGCAGAGCTGCTGTACCTTTGCAGGCAGGTATTAAAGCTGTATATGCTGAGAGAATTGCAACAGAGTCCTTGATGATAAGCATAATGAATACTTCAGGGTTCTCATCAGGGTTAGGGTCTGTGTATACTATGCCATACTGAGTCTATGTACAGAGCTGCTGTTCATTTGAAGGCAGGGTATTAAAGCTGTATATGCTGAGAGAATTGCAATAGAGTCCTTGATGATAAGCATAATGAATACTTCAGGGTTCTCATTAGGGTTAGAGTCTGTGTACACTATGCCATACTGAGTCTATGTGCAGAGCCGCTGTACATTTGAAGGCAGGGTATTAAAGCTGTATATGCTGAGAGAATTGCAACAGAGTCCTTGATGATAAGCATAATGAATACTTAGGGCTCTCATCAGGGTTAGGGTCTGTGTACACTATGCCATACTGAGTCTATGTGCAGAGCCGCTGAACCTTTGAAGGCAGGTATTAAAGCTGTATATGCTGAGAGAATTGCAACAGAGTCCTGGATGATAAGCATAATGAATACTTCAGGGTTCTCATCAGGGTTAGGGTCTGTGTACACTATGCGATACTGAGTCTATATGCAGAGCTGCTGTACCTTTGAAGGCAGGGTATTAAAGCTGTATATGCTGAGAGAATTGCAACAGAGGATTGATGATAAGCATAATGAATACTTCAGGGCTCTCATCAGGGTTAGGGTCTGTGTACACTATGTCATACTGAGTCTGTGTGCAGAGCTGCTGTACCTTTGAAGGCAGGGTATTAAAGCTGTATATGCTGAGAGAATTGCAACAGAGTCCACGATGATAAGCATAAATACTCCAGGGCTCTCATCAGGATTAGGGTCTGTGTACACTATGCCATACTGAGTCTGTGTGCAGAGCCGTCGTACCTTTCAGGGCAGGGTATAAAGCTGAATGCTGAGAATTGCAACAGAGTCCTTGATGATAAGCATAATGAATACTTCAGGCCTCTCATCAGGGTTAGGGTCTGTGTACACTATGTCATCCTGAGTCTATGTGCAGAGCCGCTGTACCTTTGAGGGCAGGGTATAAAGCTGTATATGCTGAGAGAAGTGCAACAGAGTCCTTGATGATAAACGTAATGATAAGCATATGGGTCTGTTTACACTATGCCATACTGAGTTGCTTACACATAGTGAAACAATCTAGCGATACACATTTTTTCCCTTTATACAATACTGAGATCTTATTTTCTTGTTCTCATATATACAGGTAGTGCCATTGAGAAATCAATGTCTATTGGCCAATCAGGTGAGCTGTATGAAGAGTGGTTGGAATTACGAAATGGATGCCTATGCTGCTCTGTCAAGTAAGATGTCAAAGGTCATTCTTATGATTAATCATGATAGAATAATGTGAATGTTACAGTAAAGGAAAATAAATATTGTCATGTGAGTGCAATGGCTGCCACATGAAATCGCATTTGCAGAGGGATGCAAAACACTTGACAAATGTTTAGGCCTACCTGATGAGGCATTGGGGTTTGAGAGTGTTCATCAGGTGATGAAAATTGCTCCTGGAAGCATCTCAAACCCCATTACCCCACAAGATTTAATTCATCAACAATGTGCACATTTTAAATGACAAAAGTCATGCCTTTCTTACACTCACATGATGAATACTTATACCATATCACAACTCTGCAGAAGAGTTACACAAGTCATGTGAATCAGCCCTGTTAGGCCACACTCACCAGCAATCACATGTGGAGGTGTCTGATCACAGGTGTGCTACCAACATGGCTTTGGGTGGGGAGGAAAATAACTGATGTTAACACACTATAAGTGTGCTAACATTATTTTCCTTGAATGTAGCTTTTAAAATATGTTTGCCCTTGTCCCAATTTCCTGACAAAGCAATGAGTAACTCCAGGCTATTTCCAGTGGTGGTCCTGAGCTTAAACTCAGGAAACCTCAAGATAACAGGAGGAGCACAATTTCAATGCGAAACGCTGGTAAATCCACTTCAATCTCTGAACAGAGAGCTCTGTCCTGAACCACTCCAGTAATAACTGAAGATACTCTAATTGCCTTATTAATAATGGTCCTTAGTAGGATAGGTTTTTACAACAGGAGTTCATATTTACAACTATTACATGGGTGTGAAATCTCCTCTTTTTAGCTGAATTCCTCTTTTTTGGAAATTTTAGCTTTTTCTTTCATTTTCAGCCCATTTTGAGCATATTTCAGTGCTTTTCCTCTTTTTTGAACAAAGTTCCTCTTTTTTCAATAGAGGTCACTCACACCCTGCTATTAGTAAGTTTAGTGGGGTCAGGAGTAGCTATGACTTCTTCAGGACAAAGTACCCAAAAATGAGACATGTAGGCTGCCCTTGCCTACTGATGGCTCTGAAAAGAGCCGTTCACTGAATAGAGAACAAGCAGACCTGACCTATCTGCTAATGTTAAATTTTTTGAGAGGTTTCTGCTTCTGCTCTTAGGTCTTATACTGGCTGGGCTCGATTAGAGTATGATGCCAGGCTTGTGCAGGGGTATGAGGTTTACTGATATAGTTCCTGTTTGAAGGTGTTAAATCATGTTTCATTTACAACAGTGTTGTCAAGGGCATTCCACTCCAGGACTCGTGCTGGATCAGTGCCTGGAATTGCTAGAAAGTTTCTGAGTTTTACAGAGTTTTAAAGAGTTCTTTTTGTTACACTGTTCCAATTTTCTGAGTTTCTGCTGCAGAACTGGTACTGGATCAGTGACTAACAGTACTGGAACCCATTTGTTCTCTACTCTCGACTCTGTCCAGCGCTGCAAATGTAACCGGATGCTCTTATTTTTGTTAGGGCTAATATTACATGTGTGACTGCAATTTTCAAAAAAATAACATAAGTACCTTAAAGAAAAGATGTTGTGTAGCCATATAATGTGTAAAAGCAGAGTAAGAAGTTGGACAATTCCAAGCACGCATGCTGAGATGTTGATGCTTCTTGGGGCTCATGCTGGAGATAATACGTTTGCATGATTAAGTCAACTACAGACATAGTTCACTTCTAATAAATTAACGCCCCGGGGGCATTAAGCCTAATGCTACTATACCATACAAAACCATACAGCACAAAGTCACTTCAAGACCATGCATCCCATGTGATCCAATTGCATAATTCTGCCAAACTACATATAGGCACAAAACTATTGGCTGGGCCACAGTCACACGTGTGCCCGCCTATGCCCGGTCTACTAGTTGGCACACGAGGTGTCGTTGCGTCAATTCCCGGGTGGGAAAAACAACTTTTCTATTCATCTTCTTTCTTCCTTCCTTTCTTCTTTACTTCCACTTAGGCAAAAAGCAGGTTGGGAGTTGGGGTAAGAGAGAATAATTATGGTAGGCTTTTTAGCCTGGCTTGAGCCTGGTCCCATCAGGACCCAAATGCGTCTCTGCACAGAGTGACAATTTAAACAAACAAAAAACTGAGAAAATATCTTTGATGACTTTATTTAACAGAGACAATGGAGTCAAGGCCATAGAAAACCTGATGACAAAGCGAGGTAAATTTGACTACATTCTGCTGGAGACTACAGGTTTGGCTGATCCAGGTAAGGTAATTCCCTAATTGGACTGACGGTCCATCGTCTGATGGTCCATCGTCCGATGCTCTATCGTCTATGCTCCATCGTCTGAAGCTCCATCGTCTGACGCTCCATCATGATTCATCAATACATTTTGTCACATACCAGAAAAGAAGTCTTTGATGATGGAAAGAAGTTTTGATAGTGTGATCACATGAAAGGAGACTCTTGATATGAAATTGCCAGAAAGTCAGCGTAAATTCTGTTAAAAACCTCCCAAAAACTAAAAGAAAACATTTTTGATGTCAAAAAAGGTTTTGGAACTGGTAGAATTAGATGTGGTGTCCAGTGGCATGTGCAGATACCACATTCCCCTGTTCGACCTAAAAAAAGGAAAGCACACATGGCGATTGCCTTGGAACAAAGCCCAGGGGAGTAGCTAGGGTTTGTGGCATCTGGTAGTCTTTGCTGGGTGGGGGCATTTGCAACGAGCGGAGCGGCAAAGGTGTGACACCAAGCGTGAAACAAAGAGGGTGCTTCCACCCTAGGGCTCCAGACAAAGCCTTGTTAAAAGGCTAGGTATCTGGGGCACTCCCTTCATAAAGGGGGAAAAACAGCCAACCTGCTTGAACATGCAAAGATTTACCAAAATATAATTAGTTTTTCATAATCAAGGTGAATTTTGGCCTCAACAGTTTCATGACCATTTATGTTAAAATACACGTAAAAACTGTGACTTTTACCATTTGGAGTGGGTGCTTAATCAACCGATTTACGTATTATCCATATAGAATAGCAGTCTACACACTACTAACTGGAAAGTTATTCTTCATAACTGTCCCATGTTTTTTTAATTGTTCACAATTCTCCATGTTTTTTTTTTATTAATTGTTAATGCAGGTCCAATAGCCTCTATATTTTGGTTGGATGATGAGCTGGGTAGCGATATCTATCTTGATGGTAAGCATTTATTTGCTTTTAAAGATAATACATAGTTGGGTTCAGGTCCCTTTACAGGCTCTCCAACAGTTCAGTAAGACCCACATTTGAATCATGCTCTAGTTTTTTTAGTTTCAAACTCTCAAAAAATGTAGCTCTTTAGCTCAAATTTTGACAATTTTGGCATTTTTTTATAGCTCCACAGCCTATAATTTGGCCCAATTTTAGTTAGACCCCCCCTCCCAAAAAAATGTTGAAATTTAAGTTCATTGAGCCCCTATTTTGTTCTTAGTGCCCAAAGTGCACTGTACACCCACTGAAGCAATCCATAGTACTCTGGGTAATTAGGATGTACAATTTTTTATTTTGAAAATATTTTATTAGTTTGTCGTCAATTTAAATCTGGCCATGTGTACATGACACCCATCACTCTGGGGAAAAAAAACTTGTGCTTCATGTGCAGCTTTTGTTTGTGTTTGTTTGTTTGATTTATTTGTGTATGTTATAACTATTGCAGCTCACACGGATGTGCATCTCAAGATCCAGCATGTCTGCTGTTTGATTCAATAAAAAGTTATAATACTACCCTGTTTTTTATATTGGTACCCAGTATATGTTCAACAGTTGTACTGTTCAAGAGTTGCTGATATACTTGCAATTATATTGACAACATCAAAATGTTGCCAATTACAGACATTCAACTATTTTACTTGCATTAAGATGTTTGGTACTCTGTTCTAAAGACAAACTTCAACTTGCCAAAGGTTTTTTTTACATATATCTATTTATAATTTATTATTTAGGTATAGTTACAGTGGTTGATGCTAAATATGGCTTACAACATCTAGAGGAGGTCAAACCGGATGGAGTGGTCAATGAAGCTGTCAGGTAAATTAATGTTATATTAATTTGATACAAGTTGAACAGATTGATAGGACATCACTTCAGTGTGAGAGGTCCTGAGTTTGAGCCTTGGTGAGGTTGTTTTTCTTACTCTGTTCTGAAGACTTGTTTTGTAGTTTGCCAAACTTCAATTTGCCAGAGTTTTTATTAATCTATTTATTTTGTATTATTTGATGATGATGCTAAATATGGCCTAAAACAGCTGCAGGATTTGAATATATTTTACTTGACTTAAAAGTTTTGAATCATGAAGGAAATTTGCCAGTTCCCAAGCTCGATTTTAAAAGTCCTTGACCCGATCAACAGCCTTATCCCCCATTTTTCTGCAATTTTGGTATCAGAAAAAGGATCATCATTTTCAGGAAAATTCCATCAATACAAAAGTACTGGTCTCCCTGGAAGCCCTGATAACATATATAAATAACATTATAAGAATATGAATAATTAATATACAAACATGTAAATATAGAACAAGTTCAAATTAACATATTAATGAGGAGGGCTACAACTTATTAACTTAAAATACATTCAAAATTATAAGGCATTCTTGAACTCATTCAAGCTTAGAGAATCCAAATTGGCACAGAGATTATAAGGAAGTCTATTCCATGAAGTGGCAGCTCTATAATGAAATGTTCTCTGCCCAGAAGATAATTTCCACCTTGGAACGACCAATTTGTTATGTGATTGACTTGAGTGTTCTTAGAATGAGTAGAGGAGGTGAAGGTAAATTGAGACGACAAATAATGTGGAGCAATGTTTTAGACATTTAAAAACTAAAATAAGTAACTGATTCTCCCACCTACTATCAAGTTTAACCCAGTCCAGGTCTTTCATCATTTTGTCCACTGGTGTTCTTATGTCTGCATAAAGTAAAATATGGGCAAGTCTATTCTGCAAAATCTGAAGCTCATTTTTGTGGCAAGCACTAAAATTTGACCAAACAGAGCTGCAGTAGTCAAAATGAGGAAAGACAAGGGCTTGGGCAAGTGTTTTAACTGATCTAACGGGAAGATACTTTTTCACTCTACAAATAACACCAATACGTTTTGATACATTAGAAGAAAGATAATTAACATGCTCATCCCAAGAAAGATGTGGATCAAATGTAACTCCTAAATACTTATACTTATCAACTCTTTCAATGCTCTCACTTTTGTAAATGAGGGATATATTTTTATAATTAATTTAAGCTTGCCTTGTTCCAAACAACATCAACTTAGTTTTCTTAGTATTTAGAGTTAAATGATTAGATTGAAACCAGTCAGCAATTTTCTTTAGATTTGCATTAAGATTATTTTCCAGAACAGTGGGGTAAGAAGAGCTTACTAAAAGAGTAGTATCATCTGCATACATTACACACTTACAGCTACTATTTACTGCTTCTGGTAATGAATTAACAAATATTATAAATAACAAGGGCCCCAAAATTGAGCCCTGTGGAACACCAATATTAATATTTTTAAAATTTGATAAAGAAGAATTTATATTTACAGCTTGAGATCTACCATCTAGATATGATTGAAACCAAATAAGAGCTTTAATACCATATGAACTAAGTTTTTGAATAAGAAGGTCGTGGTTAACAGTATCAAAGGCCTTCTTTAAATCTAAAAAGATTGAACCTGTAACTTTGCCATTATTCATGTTATTTAATATGTGATCTGTCACATCTGATAGAGTAGTATTAGTACTATGATTACGTCTAAAGCCTGATTGACATGGATTTAAAATATTGTTACATGTGAAATAATTATGCAGTTGGTCATGTACAGCACGTTCTAAGATCTTAGAAATAATGGGTAAAACTGAGATAGGTCTAAAGTTGCTGACATCACTTCTGTCACCCTCCTTGTATATAGGTGTAACCTTTGCCTTTTTACATTCATTAGGAAAAGTGGATGTGAACATAGAAAGATTACAAATATATGCAAGGGGATGACAAATAATCGGTGCAGCAAGTTTCAAAAGTTTACATTACCACCCTCACAAAGTCTGTCAATTTCCATCTTCGTAATCTTTACCGCATCCGTAAATTCATTGACCAGGATACCTGTCACCATGCTGTTCGCTCTCTCATACTGTCCCGACTTGATTATGGCAATGCAATCCTCTATGGTATCACTCAAGGTGAAAGAAATAGACTGCAGAAGCTGCAAATAGTGCTGTGCATTTGATTTGATTTTCTCTGTCCCTCGCTCAACTGGTACCTCCGACCTTCTCATTCAATTGCATTGGCTTCCAATCCAGGACCGAATTCTTTTTAAACTTCTGCTTTATGTTTTCAAGTGCTCTCAGGGCCGTGCCCCCAATTATCTTTGTGAGCTTCTTTCAGCCTATGCTCCCGGAAGAGAATTGAGATCTTCTTCCGATAAGACTCTGCTTAGTCAGCCTAGGGCACATAGAGGATCTGGTTTAAATACCTTCTCTGTCTCTGGCCCAAGGGAATGGAACAAACTCCCTAAAGCCATCAGGGAGTCTCCATCAATTCCAGTTTTCAGGAAGAAACTGAAAACTCACCTTTTCAGTTAGCTTCTTTCTTGTTCCACTGTGTTTCTTTTTTCCCCATCCTTTCTCTCCTTGTTCAGCGCCTTGATAAATTTTAAAGGCGCTATATAAATACCTTTATGTGTGTATGTATGTATGTATGTATGTACTAACATTACAAATACCTGAAGACTTATTATTAGAGAAATTACAAATCTGTTTAAAAACAAATTCAGGTTCTACAAAATCAAATTCAAAATCATCATGCTCATAACTCATATCAGAATTCTTGAAACGTTCTTGAAAAAAAGTTCATGATCAAAAATTTAAATCAAAATCATCATCTTTTTCCCATGACCGCAGTAAAATTTGACACCCGAGATATTTTTCATTTAAATGTTGTGAACAAAAGCATGGTGAATTGTGGTAACCACACCGGAAGTGTTTGGATTGTGTTACAAAATAGCTAGTTGCCATTTGATGATCAATTCCCCACAGTCCGTGTGTTGGTTAGTAGCATGTAAAAGCTAGGTTTATCTATCTAGTGCCTTCATTGGAGAAAAAGATTTGTTGATATTTTTACAAGACAAAAAGCAACTTTTCTATACATTGTTGACATGGTGCCTTCAGGAAAGAAAGTTTTCTATTCCCCATTGCATGGTTCCGCCATATGCAAGGAGCCTCAAACTAGTAATAGACATGAAACAGGGGTGTCTTTTCTTCCAGAAAATTTAAATTATTCCCTCACCCTACCGCACTGTGTCACATCCGTCCCCAGATTCTTCCCCAACTGAAAACCCCCAAAATGGACAAATTTTAGGTTGGTTGCTATCTCGGGGCAAACTGTGCATTATTACCTATAATGTGCAAACTGTGCATTATTACCTATAGTATGACCACTAGTCACTATTGCCCAGGCAGGGAAGAATTACTGACACAACTTTTCCCTGTTTTATGATAAAGTCCATGGTTTCCCTCAAATAATTATTTTTGGGATGGGAATAGGTAAAAGCCAAGGGACCACTACATGTATATGCTAATGTTATGTACCCATTATAATTCTTCCCTAAATGACACTTGATGAATTCACCCACCCACCCAATAATACCATAAAACATAATTTAATACATGTTCCAGTTATACATTTTTCCCCAAATTAGTTAATGTTATTTTTAATCTTCCTTGAACCCTGTTGACTTTCTTCTGTAACTTAACACAATGTCTTATTTTCTCAATCCAAACATACAGACAGGTGGCTCTAGCTGATTTAATTCTTGTCAACAAAATAGACTTAGTTGATCAGGCATATCTACACAAAGTTACAGACCATATAAGGTAAGCAAAAAACTATATATGCATATCTATTATATTATGTTTATATCTTTTATCTTACAATAAGTTAATTAGCGTTTACAAGTGACAGAATTGCCGTGAATATATTTCAATTACACAACCGGTATCGGGCCTAGCCCTTCTTCAGGTGAAAAAAGCAATGCAGGATTGTAGAGAAAAAATACGAACAAAATGCACGATATATATCTACAAAACACGGACGTCTGAGAAATAAGCAAAAAATTAAGCACCAGATAGTTGATGCAAAACAAAAACACCGCACAAAATACGATTTGGACGTCGGAGAAATAACTTTAAAAAAACAGATAGATTTTTTTTTTTTTTTCCGATTGGGTTCTGTACCAGTGAGACATGCTTCTGGCTCACTCCAACTTTTTTGGTGTTTTTTACCATATTTTCCAGTAATTTTTATCATCTAGTGATGTGTAGCTGTTTTTATCATCTTATAATAGTGTACCTTCTTGTCATCTGTGAAATCTGGATTTCTGGGATAAGTTCCAAGACTCAACTGAATCAAGGTATCAAAATTCTGCAACCTTGAACATTTTAAGCTTACATGACTGCTGAATTCTGTTCCTCATTGAACTAAGATTACTACCAAACTTTTTAAAGCTGCAGCTGGTCTGCCAACTCAACATTAGCTTATTAAAATGACTTCTAAGGCTACTCCTCCAAGTTTGTACTTTTTGCTATTTCTTGGTATATTTACAATCTGCCATCGTATACAAACATGTGTAACATCTGAGCTACAAGTACTTCATTCTGATAGCCTGAATTACAATGGTAGACTAATTCCATTCTTCGACACAACATTCAACCCAATCAAGAACCCATATTTTTCTACGTTTGATGCACACATACCAACATTATCTGAAGCTTATACCATTTCATTCAGTTGTGCATTGAATCCTCATCAGGGTAGAGGACTGAAGGTTAGTTCTACACCGTTTCTTGGCTACCCAAGGGGTAAACTCCCCTGTTCATCATAGTCAACTTATTGGCTGGTGACATCAATTTGAACCCGGGACCTACCCATTTCTCAGATTTGAACTTGAGCTTTGATAGTCAGACGAGTGATGACGGACTTTCCTCCGATGAATTTTCATTTAATTTACCTGACGATGGATCTCAACGTGGGACTGGGATTGACATTTTATATTTAAATGCACGTAGTATTAAAACCATAAGAAAAAAGAAACATATAAATAAAATCAGGGATTACTGTGCAATTCAATCAAAAAAACTCTATGACATTATATGTACCACGGAAACATGGCTGAACAGCAATGTTAATGATGCTGAACTCTCTGATTCGGACTATATTTTGTACCGTAAAGACAGATCTAATCATTGGAAGACCAGAGGTGGTGGTCTCTTATGTGCAATAAAAAATAATATTATGTCGCTACATAGACCAGATCTTGAACCTGATAATGATGAAATCATGGTGTTGGAAATAAGACCTACCAAGTGTAAAAAAATGGTCATTGTATTATGTTACAGAGAGCCAGATGGTTGTGTGGATACATTTGTTCAAAATCTGCAGCTTGTTTTGTCCAAAGTTGCCTCTGAATTTGATCAGTTCCATGTTATTGGTGACTTCAACTTGCCCAAGATCGATGGCTGCAGAAATATGAATAATGTACCCCCTGCTGAACTGTCTTTCTGTGATGTCATAAATTCTTTTTACTGACCCAGCTTAATTTTATTCCATCCCGTGATGCATGTAAAAATATTCTTGATCTTGTACTAACTACATCTCCTGATAGGTTATCAACTGTGGTTCTCTCGAGTGAAACGTTTCCTACTGATCACAAACTTTTAGAATTTCGTATTTTAACCAAAGTTGAAAGACTTAAAAAAATTTGTCGTGAAGTGTATAATTTCAAGAAAGCAAATTTTAATAATGTTAGACATGAGATGGATAATGCTGACTTATTTGATTGTGTTTACAGTGCTGGCACTGTTGATACTGCTTGGTCAAATTTTAAAACAATTTTTACAAATGTTCTTGACAAACATATTCCTAAAATCAAAATCAAGGATAGCACTACTCCAGACTGGATTGATTCTGAAGTTCGTCATTTACAGAAAAGTAAGTTCACAGCCTGGAAGCGAGCACAGAAATCAAATTCTGAGCATCACTGGTCAAAGTTTCGGAAACTTCAGAATCGCCTGAAAAATCTGATTGCTGTTAAATATGACCAGTTCATTGATGATTTTGGGTCTCACGCTTCTGGAAAATCCAAAACGTTTTTGGTCATTTTTAGATCCAAAACCAGATCAAAATCCTTGCCCCAGGTCATCAGTGATACCAATGGTGTAACCGCTTCCACTGCTAAAGAAAAGGCTACTCTCTTTAACAGTTATTTCTTTTCTGTATTTACCAAACCAAAGAATGATCTGAACTTTCCAAATATTCCCATCTTTGAACATGAATCATTGGGCAATTTTGAACTTCAAAATGATGATGTACTTGATATTCTGAAAAATTTGAATGTTTCCAAAGCATCAGGCCCGGACGGTATATCACCACGTGTCCTAAAGGAATGTGCATATCAAATTGTATCTCCCTTATGCCATATTTTTAACTTGTCTCTGAGTGAAGGTAAATTACCTCAGGAATGGCTTGAAGCCAATGTAATACCGGTTTATAAAAAGGCCGACAAACAACAGGTTGGAAATTACAGGCCAGTATCTTTACTTTGTATATATGTGGGAAGATCATGGAGAGAGCAATTGTCAACTTGGTTTTTCCTCATATAAAAGAGAGGCTCTATCATCTTCAACATGGCTTTATAAAAGGGCGTTCAACTAACACAGTTGCTTGAAGTTTTTCATGAAGTCAGTGCAGCCTTGGACAACGCTGGGCAGGTCGATATGGTTTATCTTGATTTTTCCAAAGCGTTCGACAGTGTTAGTCATAAATTACTCTTATACAAACTCAGGTCTTTTGGTTTTCATTCTGGTCTACTTAATTGGTTTAAAGCTTATCTTACAAACCGCCACCACCGTGTTGTTGTTGATGGCGCCCAATCTGATTGGCTTCCAGTGGTTTCGGGGTTCCACAGGGCTCTATCCTTGGGCCACTCCTTTTTGTTTTATACATAAACGACCTGCCCAGTGTTGCCCAACATTCTAAGATTGCTTTATTTGCCGATGATGCTAAGTGTTTTATTAATGTAAAAAAAACCTTCAGATTGTGAGCAGCTTCAGTCAGACTTAAATGCACTAGTCAATTGGAGTAATACCTGGGAGCTTAATTTTCACCCTTCCAAATGCCAGGTCATTTCCTTGACAAGATGCAGGAAACCCATCCTTTATGATTATAATATGAATGGCACAACTCTCAGTAAAATTGATACCATCAAAGATTTGGGTGTTGACATATCAACTAAACTTGTCTGGGATACCCATATTAATAGAGTTGTCAAAAAATGCAATCGTAAGATGGGCATGATCATGCGTACAGTAGGGTTCAATGCCCCAGTAAAAGTTACCAGAACTCTTTATAGTTCCCTGATCAGGAGTGATCTTGAGTATGGTAGCTGTCTTTGGAGCGGTACATCCAAACATAACATCCAAATGTTGGAAGGAGTCCAAAGACGAGCTACCAAATTCATTTTACATTATCCTGATCAGGATTATAAGGAGAGGCTAACCAATTTGGACTTACTCCCCCTTACTCTCAGGAGAGACAAAAGTGATCTCTTGTTTTTTTTTACAGATGTAGGGAGGGTCACTATGATATTAATGTCAATAATTATGTTAAATTCAGCCAAGGGAATGGGAAGGACCATCCCACCACTAGATTATCTTCCGATCCATTTAAACTCAAAATTCAACGTTGCAAAACCGAAGCGCACATGAATTTTTATTTTAATCGCATTGTGCAGTTTTGGAATCAGCTGCCTTTGTCTACAAGGACAGCCGGTTCCTTTTCTTCCTTCAAATCCGGGGTGGTTGAATTTTTGAATTCTCATTTTACTCAAAATTTTGTTCTTTGAAAACATGCTCTTGGAGCTCTTACTGCAGATGCTCGAATTGCAGGCTTATTTAATTTGGGATGGGGCTGTGATGGGTTTTTTTTTTTCCAATAATTTATTTTCAAAAATCGAAAGGTGGGATGGTCCTAGAGGTGATTTTGCACCTGTTTGTCCCATTCTTTTCGCTGGCATTTTATTCTTTACTTTGTCTTGATTATTAGTATGTGCAATATTTATATAATATATTTATCTTTGTAATTGTATATAAGCCAGTGATGAAGCATAATAAATAAATAAATAAATAAATAAAATTTTGCACAGACAAAAATACCGCACAAAACGGGAATGATATCTTATGCAAATATATGGAAATATTCATAACTTACCACATTAGGTACTTTTCCATATCATTATGCCTCCATTTCAAGAACCGCTGACCCAGTGACCACCAGGGTTTTCTTTAAGCATTTTGCTGAAGGGGTATTATCAATATTTTTGAGGCTAAAAAATGTTTTTTTATTAGTTATTACTGTTTGTAACTACCATCTCAACCCCCCCTCTAGTAATTCATCTTTTGGGTGACATTCAAATGATTCAATGCTTATATGAAGGCAGAGGTAGACCCCATCATCCCCAGATGAAAATATCAGGTATTTCTATATCATGGAATATTTGAATGTGTACGCTCTGGATTTAAATGTGTATATAATTAAAGAAAACCCTGATTGGGCTATTCCAGAAATTTTCCACACACCCCCAAAGATGACATTGGGATTTCCCACAGCTTTCCCCCTCAATATTGCTTGGGAATTCCTATCATGAAATCTAGAAAGAACATCCCATTTCCCGTCCAGATGCACATCGGAATGTAAAAAATTGGAAATTCCGATCATGCTTTGGTGTAAATGCTTGTAAATCCCAATTCCCAAATGTACACTCAAATATTGGCTGGGAAATCCCATTGTTATGTTATGGGTGGCTCGGGAAATTGCACATAATTTTGCGAAATCATTTGTGGGAAATCCCACGTTTTGTTTTAAATTTAACTTTGTCATCTTTGGGGGTGTGTGGAAAATATCTGGAATAGCCCAATTATTCGGGGGCCATGGTGGGGCGGGTGGTTAGCTAGCATCCTGATCCAGGGCTTTCCAAGCTGTTGATCATGATCCAAATATGGGACACAACTTGCAGTGTTTCTAACAAGCCAAAAAAGCCCCGGGCCATTTGGGCCCTTGCTCTAAAAACTTTAAGCGCCCTCACTTTTTTTCACGGGCCCGAATAAATTCACCCAAATCTATAGGAAATCACAACTCTAGTTGTATCTATAAAACAATAAGGAACACACACACATACTTCATTTTGTAGTATTTATTGAACATTTTATTCACAACAAGGTAAGTAATCAGTGCGATCATGACGACTCGATGTGCAGCCAGAATTTCTACGGGCCCTTCAGGCCCGCACAGATGCTTTTTAGTGGTGCCCTCACAGATTTTCACAGGCTGAGGGCCCAAGGGCCTGCCTTATTTGAAACAATGGTTGCAAGCACTTCTTCAGGGAGTCAGGGGAAATGCTATTGGTCAATGCTGGCAGTTGGCTTTAGACCTCAGTGAGATGGGCACTTTCCACAATAAGTACCGAAGTTTGACATACTTTGCGCAAATATTACCTGCTACCATGAGATGAGCATAAAGTCGCAAGTTGGTAGTTTCAAGACATCCTTTTCTTTATCGTGGAGATGATGTTCTTCGTTTGCTGTGTAACTGTACAAGCCAGCAGTAATGTCTTTTGTGAATGGCCCATTCACAAAGGACATACAGACATATTATTGGCTTGATCAGGTGCGTGTGAAACGAAAAACACAAATGCAGCAGCCAGGGTATCTCAAAACTACTAACTTGCGACTTTACGGTCATTTCGTGATAGCAATTCACAAATAAGCAGACGCACATATCACATTTGTTTCAGTAATCATTTTTATTATGATGTGGTTTAATAGTGCCATAGTTTTCTCATGTAATTTAGGGATGTTTGGGATGCCCTGGTCTAACCCCCTTTTAGCAGTAGTTTTCTCATGTAATTTAGGGATGTTTGGGATGCCCTGGTCTAACCCCCTTTTAGCAGGCTATATTTCACTTGAATTTCTTTGTTTTCTTTTCAACAGATCCATTAACAGTTTGGGTAAACTGATAGAAACACAGAAATCAAAGTAAGTATAAAATCGGCTAGAGGTATTCCATTTAAAATCCACACTCCACCTGTGGAACATTTAGTTATAGTCTTCCACAGAGGGAGTATTGGTATCAAATAGAATAGACAGTGGGTAACTATTCCATTTACAATCCTCCAGCTGTGGAAGATATAGTAAAGCCATATACAGAGGGAGTATGGGTTTCAAACTAATTAACCCTAGCCAATGCCATTTGAAAAATGTACTCCCTCTGTGGAAGACTACTTAAATCTTTAACAGGGGTAGGGAATATTTAAACTGAATGGCCTGATTGTAAGAAAGGATCACACAGCACACACTAAAACATTATAAACATTTATTAAAATGTAATCTTATTAATATAGTAGAAGAAATGTTTAATATGTACATCTCACAACTAATTTAACTTTATGTAAACCTACTTTGTAACACAAAATATGCTGTTCCAATTAAAAACCACACCCCTACTGTGGAATATTTTGGAATTCCAACCAAATTCAACTGTTCAAATTTGTCCAGATCCAACCATTTTCATCCATAAAAAGTAGGAAAGGTGCGGAAGATTTTGGAATTCCAATCAAGATTGTCTATTTTTAGGCCAAATTGGGCAGAATTCATCTGGATTCCATAAATTGCAACAATTTTCAGCTGGACTTTCTCATCAATTGGATTGACCGTAAGGTGCAACTAGAATTGAGATGGCAGTGAAATATTCCACAGGGGGTGTGGATTAAAAATGGAATTGCCCAATACCCATGTTACTTTTGAAGCACTTTAATGGTAAATGCCAATTGACCTTTCAGTAAATCCCATAATTCATTGCGGTTAGACCTGAGATGTCAAACTGACTTGCAATACGCAGTAATGATGTTCCCTAACGATGTGCACATTGGCGTGACGTCAAATGACAACATTTTATGTCTACCTGCAAAGGCTTGTGGGATTTATCAAAAAGGTCAATCCTTGCCAACTTTACACTGATGGATAAGGCGACGGAAACACTTACTATATATAAACACCAAAATACTGAATTAATAACATGCTAGCACTGAACAAGAATGACCTTAGATGACCTGACCTTTTGTCAGTTCATCATCTAGTAGTAAACCTATAAAACAATCAATTTTTGTTACCCTAAACTACAATGAAGCTGTAGTAGCCTATGGTTCACTACCACTAATTATCTATAACACAGTTTTCAATGGAAAAATAGTAATTTCAAGCACAATTTTCTCATACATAGAACTCTCAGTCTGAAAATACATTCATACATACGCGCTATATAACAGCATAGCATATGTGATTGGTCGATAGGGGTGCCCGGCTTTCCGGTCATAAACAAGCCGTGCTAGAACCGATGGACGCTATGGGTAGGATATGTGCATGTATGCTTGATTGCTTTCATAAGCTATTTACGCATAAAGCGCAAAAAATCATTGATCTTCTAATGTTGAGTAGCAATGACTAAACTGAACATTTGTCATGAAATAGTCCTGTGAATTAGATGATCTTTATCTTATTTTTTGTTGTAAAGGGATTCAATTATGCTTCACCGTTGTTCATGAAATGTTATTATTTTTTTTTTTTTTTTTATTACAGGCTCAATCTTGAACACATATTAGATTAACATGCATATGACTCAAATCTAGGTCAAAGGTGAGTAATAAACTTTTTTTTTACTCCAATATAAAAGTACTGTGCATTCTCATTAAAGCCATATTATTACATTTGCTAAGGTCCTCAATATTGTTCAAAATTCTGTTTTTTACATGATTATATTGTACTTTATTAAAGTACTATACCCTGCAAAAATCGAGACTACAGGTGCTGTAGTTTTGTCAAAATCCGAGATATTGAACAAAACGCAGGAACCGTCAGTATTATTATTACGTAACACGCATACACGATATTCATAACACAGGTACACAGCGTATGGGACAGATATACACATCAAAGGATAGTACCATAACACAACCGACGGAGTGATACACATTGTCGACATCAGCGCTGGTAGTAAATTCCAAATTTCTTTGCTTTACCTCAGTTGTTCGCTCAAAATTAAAAGGGACATATCTGATAATAAAAGCTAACATTTTATGGCAAATAAATACTAATCTATTTTGTATGGAAATGTATACATGTAATATGTCTTTAACATACACATCAAAAAAGGGCCGGATTTTAAGCATACAGCGGCGGTGACATTTTGGGTCATTTTTTGGTTACATAGACGTTTAGGAATCCACCTGTGGCTATATCAACACTTAGGGCTCTTTTTGAACCAGAAAATTGGCATTTAGGGTAACATTTTCTGATTTTAAAATAAATTTGAAAATTACTTTTTACAGGCTCTACATACCTATAGCCTAGTGTTAAAATAGTATTTTTTACCATCATGATTTAAAAAGTGAGAATATGCCATTTAGGGGTAAAATATGGTGGTTATGACATAGGGTAATAAATTTTGACACTTATGCCATTTAGGGTAGCAAATTTGTTGCCATCAGTTATGCCATTTTACAGTATGTGTTAAGGGGTGATTGATGAGCATGGGTAGTACTTGAATATTCGAGTGACCCCTCCCCGGGTCAAGGGTCACTTCTTTTGCTCCTCAGTGATATTTATTTTATCCCAAGTCACAGGTCTATGATAGACATGTCCTAAATATTTTACACAGAGGGACTTCAAATGGAGTCACCCATTCAGGTAACCCATTTGAAATTCACACTCCCTGTGTGGGAGATTAATGTCATGTCTTCCTTAGGGGGTGCATGGATTTCAACTGGAATAGCCATTTGCATGTGATGAATTTGGATCCTCCTCTATTGCTTATACATGTAGGAGTAGAAAGTTTGTAATCATCTTTGAAAGTTCTGTTTCTCTCTTTATTTCATTTTATTATACATGTAGGAGTAGAAAGTTTGTAATCATCTTTGAAAGTTCTGTTTCTCTCTTTATTTCATTTCAGTGGAATCGAAAAACTGAAGGATAGAGGACTGGATATAAGGTCAGGTCAAGGGTCAAGTCATCACATTGACCCCTCAGTGACCACTGTGACCTTCCAGCTTTGTGGCAATATTAAAACAAGCGATTTAGATGTATATATTCAGGTATGTATACTACTTTTTGCTGTCGCTCAGGACAAAGGTCAAATCATAGACCTCTCTGATCACTTGTCAAGTTTTGCGGTTTAGAATGTGACTTACATATAGTTGTGCATAGGTAAGGGTCCCATCTTTTCCTGTAACTTTGATATTTTAAAGCGTACATCACATATTTACTGCGTTGAAAACACACTTGTCTCTGATTGGCTGCTGAAGCGATCTGCTTTTACCGAGTGGAAATGTGTGAATGAACATTGCGCCATATGCATTGTTAGCTCCAATTTTGCAACATTACAGCAGTACAGTAGCCTATGCCCCTGGGAATAATTGATTGACAGGTTAGCTGTATTTGTAAACATTGCAGATATCCCATCATTGAAAACTTCATAGATTACCCTATACTCTTCTGTACCCACTAGTGGCGGTAACAGGATTTTTTTTTAGGTGGTGGGGAGTGAAATTTGATTAGGGGGTTAAAATAATAACATTTTCCTAAAATTTGGTGATTATAGCTCAAAATTAGGCGATTTTAGCCCTGATTAGTGGATTTTCTGTTCATTTTGGCCTGACAAGAGGGAGAAAAAATTAAGGGGGAAAAAATTCCCCCCTTTCCACCAAAGACCAAACAGTTATTGTATTTTGGTTCACAAGACAATTTACATTGTGCCTATAATACTCTTATAAAACATTACATTACAATTTACATGTGCCTATACTTCAATCATTATTAAATTTACATGTGCAACTTACAGGTGTTAACATTCATTCATAACCTCATGAATATATGCGATGCGTGTGATCCAATCATATTTTATTATTTGTAAAAAACACATGTTGAATAGTTTGTGTTGTGTTACTTTTACACATTTACAAATATTAATGACTTCATTTGCATATTATTTGTATTTACAAACCTTTGTTATTTACAAATCTTTGTTGTTGGGGCCACAGTAATTATGAACCGTGTAATTCTAGTTCAAAATGTCTCACTTCTGAGGGGGCAATATCTCCCTTAAACTCCCCCTCCTGTCACACAAGTGTGACACTTTCACTATGGACCACAATAGCCTCATCCCAATGGCATACTTCAACACTCATAGTGCAAAATTTGACCTCAAGTTACAGAGTATGAGTTTCTGCACCCAAATTTTCAAAGGTCATTCAATGAATGTGCAAATGTATTGGTGTTAAAGAATTGCGACACGATAGATGAGCATGTTGTGGATCCTAGTGTTTGTGCCGATCAGCATCACCACAAAGAAACATCCACTTGGCCTTTATCAAAATAATGTATTTAAGCAAAATTCCGATGATTTAAACTTGTATAATCAACTTTCACTACATATGTTTATCAAATGCCAATCAAAAGAGTTAACTCCAACAATACAGACCATTGTACGTATATATTACATTCAAGAAACAATCATGCACTTTTTTAATAGTTAGACATACGATGTATATACAACTATTTTGTTAAAGTTAAAGCCCTAATGTATGATTTTCGTTCAACTTTTGATTTTGTTATTCTTAACCAAAAAGCTGAAATAATATTAGTAATAACGGTCAGAAAGTGTTTCTGTCCATTTTAAGCCATCGAGGTAAAGTGAAAAAAAACCCACTGAATATTTTGGCTTTAACAAAATTGCTCTGCTGACCTACAAACACAACACATTTTGGCTGATTCCATTTAGGTGTAAGCAAGTTGGGATATGTGTAAATGTGCCAAAAAATTATCCCATTTCATATTATAAGATCATACATTTGTTATGGCTGTAAAGCAATAAATCCAATTTTTATACCAGCAATGTACAAATTGCCAACAAACATGTATTACAAACCAGTTGTATACTAAAACAAGTTTACCAAAAGTGTCAAATGTCATAATTTGTCTCCTAAATAATATCATTACCCAGAATGCAATCATTTTACCTAAACATTGCACACCTTTAATTTAGAACAAAGGGTAATACAGAGTCACTATTATAACTGATTATTCTAAAACTTCACACCAACTGATTAACAGACCCCTTCTACATTGTAGACTGAGGATTGATTTCTCTTTTAAAGGGACTTTTTTTAAAATTTGGTTGAAAGCATTTGGATGCTATGCAAATTTTTCAAAGTATCTAGGTAACCCTATTCTTATGTTCCGGTGATGGTAGTGCAGTATACAAATTCGCAACGGTAAATGCACTGCATGCTAGCCATAGGCTTCAACATTAAAAGTCCAAGTTTTAAGATATTTTCTCAAAATATCAAAATATCAAGAACCAATACTAGGCTTGTTAGTTCTCAGTTTTATGCATATTTATGCTGATTCCAAATATGGTCATGAAAATGTACAATTCTGAAGTTTTTGGATTGAAATTTTTTTTTTAATTTGTCGTCTGCAGTTGACATCTGCGTAAATAAATGAAATGCTCCTCATGCGATATCATATGGTCTCATACAGGATGGTGGTGGCTCCTCATGCGATATCATATGGTCTCATACAGGATGGTGGTGGCTCCTCATGCGATATCATATGGTCTCATACAGGATGGTGGTGGCGGCCTCATGCGATATCATATGGTCTCATACAGGATGGTGGTGGCTCATCATGCGATATCATATGGTCTCATACAGGATGGTGGTGGCTCATCATGCGATATCATATGGTCTCATACAGGATGGTGGTGGCGGCATCATTAATGAAATGCTCATCATGCGATATCATATGGTCTCATACAGGATGGTGGTGGCTCATCATGCGATATCATATGGTCTCATACAGGATGGTGGTGGCTCCTCATGCGATATCATATGGTCTCATACAGGATGGTGGTGGCGGCATCATTGTAGATCTTTTGAAAGCACTAACTCTTCTCTCTCCATAAGACACAGCCCACGGTTGATGAAAAGCCATTTCTTGGATCCTTTCATGTCCCATACAACAACTTGATAAGGTGCAGGGCCTCATGCTACAGAATGCATAGACGTAAGGATTGCATGCGCAACTACAGAAGGCAAGCCAGAGTGACACCCATTCCAAAGTTGGTGACACATGTTGGTCACCATCTAGTACTAATTCTTTTGCAATTACAACAAAAAACAGCAACCACATCAGTGCAAATATGATCGATGCAACAAGTCCACTCTTAGCAACCCGCCATTCATCGCTAACATGAGTATGTAAAATTTTTAGAAATCCTGAACTTACGGTGAATCCAGATATAAATACATTCAGTCTCCATGATGATGTGCGATAGTATAATGCGGTGGCATAGCTTTCATCGTGTTCCATGCCTTCTGCAGTCCCTTTACAAGAGTCAAACGTGGTTGATATTACACGGTGTTTGTGACATATCTCTGTCCATTTATGTCGATCTTTTGTGACATTATCTTGAGCGGCGATATGGATTCGGCGATAAGCAAATGCCATCAAAGATAGCGGTGCAAGAAATCCACAAAGAATCAAAACTAGATTATACCTATTGGTAAAACTCTGATTTGACCTTGATCCGATGGTACAGGAATATCGATACGCATGGTAATCGATTGAATCTTGAATGATGAGCGTTGGTAGTGCGAGCATTGCGGCAATAACCCAAACAGAAATCAACATGATATAGCTGTGTGTGCTTGTGATACGTTGATAATAGAGTAGTGGCGTTCTAATGGAAACATAACGGTCCACTGCGATCATAAGAAGAGTGAAAATTGTGGCAGCGAAGAAGAAAACCATCAGGAATCCGGTACACACACACCATCCATTGGAGAACACCCAGTCATCATGAAGAGTTGCTATGACTACAGATGGTATTATCAGAACAGTCATACAGATATTGCACACCGCATATTGTAAGATGAGGCGATTGGAGACCGACAACAAAAACGGTTTTCGTAAAGATGTGACCAAAACTAAAATGTTGCCAATAAATGATGCTAGAAATATCAAAGATAAAGTTATCACACGAAATGTGGTCAAAATGGACAATGAATCGGTGGTTACATTAAAAAACATGTTGTCAACAGGTTGTCAAAATTTGATTGTATTTATCCACAGATTGGTGATTTATCGTGACAGATAGAATATCGTATCTTTGCCCTTGTAAAGCGGAACGCCTCAGCCAACCTCCGATTTGTATGAATGTTGTGAAAAACTGCGTTTATAGGAGGAGAATTTATTTTTAAAATGGCAAATTGAAAATGGGCTACTGCCTACTAGTATTCCAGTTGAAATCCATACATCCCCTATGGAAGACATAACCTTAATCTCCCAAACAGGGAGTGTAGATTGCAAATGGAGTCACCCATTTAGGTAACCCCATTTGAAATTCACACTCCCTGTGTAGAAGTTATTTCCCATATCTTCCATAGTGGGGTGTATGTATTTCAACCGGAGTTACCCATTTGTTGCCATGTAATATAGGAACCATAACTGTAACTAACAATTGTATTTTTATAACAATTACTGTATTTTTGCACCAGGTACATTCACAAGAAATAACATTTTGACTTCTTTACAGAACAACACTTAAAATTCTGATTAATTGTAGTAAAATATTATTTCTTTCATAGGAGTGTTGATGGAAATTATGTTCTTTGACGTCTGTAGTGTTTATACAGATGTTAAGTCAATTGGCAGTAAGCTGAACTGAATTAATGTGTTATAAAGTTGTCCTACGTTTATACAAGCAAAATTTGATCTTGTTGCAAATTTGGGTTTTAGTTCAAGTGTTTTTAAACAAAATTAATACAGTAGTGTAGTGTTGTAGATTCATGGATAATGGGCAAATGGGGAAAAGTTACATGTGCACTCGGTCAGGCGGCGAGTGGCATGATAGAGCCGGCAACTTGTGAAACCGCCCGGCCATATGGCATTTTCTATATACTCGGTTAGTTTTGTGGGGTTCATTATCGAACCCCAACGGTTTTAGCTTGTATTTATATTATTTATTAACATAGGCCTATGTGATATTTCAAGCGTTTTAAAATTTCAAAATAATCCCATTCAATTACACGGTTGACGATGAAAATTTACTGAATTTTAGAGGATGCACGGCGACCACCACCTGCACTCGGTTAAAGCAATATAAAGAGTAATGTAAAATTTGAAGAATGTTAGAGCAATATTGTAACATTCAATTCTTTTCAAATTTCTAATTTTTACATGATTGCAAAGTAAACTTCAAGTCTCCAAGTTGTCACCGCTAGAAGTTTTATAAACTATGTCAGTAGGGGATACCAGTATATATGTCCTCAGCTTCCAAAACCCATTATTTTCGTGGGAGCATACCCACCAAAAAAAATCTGAGGTTGGTATATCACTCTGTTCACAGTGATTTTGTCTTCGGTAAACTTCTTCAAGTCATCATCACTGCTAGAAGAATAGCTGTGTTCACATTGTCGGATGTCCATCCGGCAGTTGGCACAAGTTGCTACCGCGATATGCATTGCCAGGAGTAGTGGCAGTGTGAATGATGTGCAGCGTAAGTTCCGCCAGTGTACGTCCGACAATTTACTTCCGAGTCAGGATTAGCGAGCTATGTGTAATCTTGGCTCTGCCAGGTGGATGTTGCAATGTGAATATTGCTACGCGTGGCACCCGGTGTAAGTTTGACATTTTTATGGTCGGAAGCTAAGAAATTACATTTCGCATGGTTGAAATAGGTCACGGGAACACCAGAAGTGGTACTCGATATTTGGTGGAACTGATCGACATTGTGCTATATTATATAGACCTACCCCTATATAGATTCCAGTCATCTGGTTGGTTAAAAGTGGGGGCATTGTTTTAACTACAAATGTATGCCCTGTATTTGAGAGAATTTCATCATAATGAACTATGCCCGGTTCATGGAAACAAACTATTGACTGGTGTGTGTCCTGATCAAACTCTACGCAATCACGAGGTGTATAAAACAAATAATGACTGCTTTTCCCGGTCATGGTTAATGTGTTATGTGTGCGCTGTGAGCATGGAAGAAAGAGATGAGATCTTATCTCTTTCTTCCATGCTGTGAGCAGGACCTCGCTAGTGCTATTCCAGAACATTGGTGCACATCCCCTAAAAGAGAGATTCACAATTCCAGCTCCCCCCGGATCATGAGCAGTAGAAAGAAACATGGATTTAAAAGGGAGATAGGGTTATTAGCAAAAAATTCCAAATATATTGAGATTACAAAATATGCCTAATTTAAATAACAATTGTGCTTAATTAAAAAATATGTAGTTAAGGCGACGGTTCTATAGGTGGACGTAACTTCAAATACAGACGGTCGGTCGGACCCTTTTTTTTCCGCAAATTACCAAATATTTTGAAGAAAAAAAAGAAAAATCCTGCAATTTTCGACATTTGGGTCGGCATTCATTTGTACACGAAAAGTTTTTTCCTGATTTGTTAAAATCTGCCCGTAGACCTTTTCTTCTTTTTTTTGTTGCCTAATGCAATCTTCTTTTCTTTTTCTAGAACCTAATTTGGGAGAAAAATGTACAAAACAGCAAAAATGAAATTATGGAAATACTCAGGCTCAAGGTAAGACTGTATTTACTAATTTGTTGCCATATTTTGTGGACCATATCTTAGGGATGTACAATTCCAGATTGGGCCGATTTCTGAATCGGGGTTGGGGAAAATCCTTTAATTTGTCAACCTAATGAACTAATTATCATTTTCATGCAAAATCAGTATTTAAGGTTCAAACTTGAAGTAGTTCCAGTTCCTCAAGGGGGGGGGGGTGCGTGTGAAGCGTGCACGACTGCAAAGCGGCCAACGAGGCACTTGGCTAGGACTGGTAGATTTTGTATCCCCTATGCACTGAACAAGTGCTAGTTCAAACTTGAAATCATTCAGATGGAGCCCATATAGAAGAATGTAATAGCCCCTTCTAGCTGTGACTTTGTAAATTCTGTCCATTTGAAATCTTTCAGGTGGAGTGCATCCATAGAAGTGTGTAATAGGCCCCTCTAGCTGTGCTTTGTAAGTTCTGATGTTGACTGTTCATTTTAAAATCATTCAGGTGGAGCCCATATAGAAGCATGTTATAGCCAGAGTTGTAGACTCGAGTCGTGTGACTTGGACTCTCGAGTCGGACTCGAATCACTAGACTTGACTTGCAACTTTTGCAAAATGACTTGACTTACTTGTGACTTAGACAAAATGACTTGGACTTGGACTTGACGAAAATGACTTGTTACCAACACAAGTCTGAGGTTACTGTTAACATATTTAACAAGGTTCATTGTGAACAATTCCAGTGAAAAATGATGTTGACTACTCACATTTTTAGTGACGTTTCACCACTGCACTAATGGTTTCGTCAGACTGGCAACTATAATCGCTATTGTTCTGCTGGTGCACTCAGAGCTACAGGTGCCCTCACAACTATAGGTGCCCTACATGTAGTTAATATATTTCAGCAGCAGGGTCAAGTTGTGTTAGTCACAATATCACAAAATATGGATATAAAAGTTGCATGGTCTCAAATTTTAGTGGGGGCAAAGATTTTTGCAGGCCAAAGGGGGGGGTTGACAGGTCAAAAGGGGAAGTGGCAAGCATTTTTGGTACATATAGTTTGGGCACCACTTAATTATTACACCCTAAAAAGGTATAGAAACATGTTGGGAAGTTATTCTAGTGATTAGACAATTCAATCATCTAGTTCACCACCCTGAGGTACACATAATTATTGCACAAATAGCTGATAGTTCTAGCCTGTACTCATATCAGAGGACACAATTCAATGACTTAAATATATTTTTGAAATGATGATGTGAATTGTGGCACAAAATTGAGTCAACATGATATCAATAATTATCTATTAGGTGTAAAGGTTGAATTATTATGATATCATTTGTGATAAGATTGCAATGTAAATATTCCCTGTATTTGCTGGAGTTAAACCTACACACAAAAACTTTGACAAATAAAAGTTTAGCTTTGTGAAAAAACTTTTGTATAGTAATGCCTTAACAACTGACGGGTAATGACAGAGATAATAACATGAATAATACAAAGGTGAATAATTCAAAGAATAACCCTTGAGTTCAGGTCAACCCTAATTGCAATTAGTCTTTTTGTTTACCTTCCTACAGTTATGTTCAAATAATGTGACTGGTTCATCAAAGAGATCAGCTGCTGTGTGCATTTTGTGGGCGCCATTTTGATTACATCTTTGACTATATTTGAAACAAGGTACAACACCACTCTATCTACAGTCTACTTTATGAATAGTTTCCATTATAAGGTAAGATGATAAATGTGGTACAAACAGTTTGATCTTTATGGCTACTAGAAGTGATCACTGGAGGAGAGTTACATGTCCGGGTACATGTATAATTCTATGACACCATAGTAGACATTAGGGGCTGAGTAGACATTAGGGGTTGTGCAATAACTATGAGCAGGGGAAGTGTTTATTAGAAGGTAAGATGATAAAAGTGGTACAAGTTGTTTGATCTCTAGGACTACTAGAGGTAATCACTGGAGGAGAGTTGCACGATTTGTTCCATGGTACAAGTATAATTCCATGATACCATAGACAATAGACATTAGGGGCTGTGCGGGTTCTTTGGAATGTGTATAATTCTATGACACCATAGTAGACATAGGTCTGTGCAACAATTATGAGTGGAGGGGGTGTTTATGTAGAAGGTAAGATGATAAAAGTGGTATAAATAGTTTGATCTTCATGACTGACTAGAGGTGATCACTGGAGGAGAGTTGCACGGTTGGTTTGGTGCATGTATAATTTTATGACACCATAGTAGACATTAAGGGCTGTTCAATAATTATGAGCGGAGGGGTGTTTATTAGAAGGTAAGATTATAAAAGTGGTGTATATATAGTTTGGTCACTTGAGTTACACGATTGGTTCTGTGGTACATGTATAACATTACAACAAGTAAATGGACATCCTTCAATGCAAAACACATTGTCAATAACACGCCGTTTTTCATGCATAGCTTGGTATGGGCTAAATGCATGTACCCTGTTTTTGAGAATCTCCTGTTCCCAACAGAAACAAATTTTGATAAAGTAACTGTTTCCTATGTAAATTCAATATTTCCTCTAACCATCAATACCAAACATGTATTCTTTTGTGAAAAAATATGCATGTACCCATTGCTTGAAACCTATAACTTTTACAACTCGCCACCCTCTGTTCCGGTCAAGTTCCATTGAAAACACATGCTATGAGAACTGCCCATCGATGAAGCAAGACCTCAGCGGCCAGAGTCGATTTATGTGTCACTCATGTACTCCTAAGTCATAGTAACACGCCTAATAGTTCCTGTCGACCCTAAAGCACATTCGAGCCAAATATCAAGGCATTCGACATATTTTTACCATAGGTACCTGTCCAATATTCATAGGCATCTTTCGATCTCAAACATTCCATCAAATAACATGCTAATGACCCACCGTGCAGGGCGTGATAGTTACGTTATGAATGGCATGACGTCATTATATACACAATGGGATCTGGGTGAACGCATTTTCAATTGGGGTTTCTTTTATATCGCTTTTGTGCAATTTTAATGGTACTATAATATTCACTGATAGTTTAAAGCAATTTGTTCCTGGTTTTTATTCTCTTTTTCCGTGCATCGTGACTTACT
The DNA here is from genome assembly GCF_039555335.1 of Amphiura filiformis. Classification (NCBI taxonomy): domain Eukaryota; kingdom Metazoa; phylum Echinodermata; class Ophiuroidea; order Amphilepidida; family Amphiuridae; genus Amphiura; species Amphiura filiformis. The sequence continues at coordinate 26,623,481 of NC_092629.1, forward strand.
TTAGGACTTATGAATTATTATCAGTATTCCAAAATTAGGTTTTAAAATTTGGGAAATATTACGTTGAAATAAAATATGTGAATATAAACTAAATAAAATATTCATTTACTATAATACACATACAATGCCCGGGGGGGGCACTCGAATTTTTTTTTGGTAGGGGTGTGCCACCGCCAGTTTCGAACTTGAGGTCTAAGGAACTGATCGGCCAGCCAAAAAGGAGGGTCTTAGGGAACTGATTGACCGGTCAAAAAGGGGGGTCTTGGGAACTGATTGACTGGCCAAAAGGGGGGTCTTGGGAACTGATCGGCCGCCAAAATCTGAAAAATCTCGGAAACTAAACCCAGAGGCCAAACCAGGGTTCAATTTTGTTGCGTTTTGCCACAGATTTTTTGAAGGAATCGATTTCACTTTGAATTGTGCATTAAATTATTAATCAGGAAAATCATTAATGCAAAATAGGTCTGGTTTGGCCCATTACGATGGAAACCTCAACAAAGCAAAACAGCATTCAAATCAAAATTACTAGACCCTGTAGACCTACAATCTATGCTATTAGCCTACTGCTAATTATAGCAGCATTACAAAAGCCCACCATAAAAACAAACCCACAAGAATTATTTTTTTCAGTGCCGAATAGAAAAACATTTAGACTACATTGAACTGTCATGCTTATACCATGAGATGATTGAGTGAAGTGTGCAGAATTTGACAGCCATTCCACTCCCGATTTTACTAGACCAGTAGATCGTAAATTACCTTTTAATTCATTGTTTATGGAGAGCTGCAAGGATGTGTACATAATTATTAAGGTACTTTTCCTCATATTTGGCAATTTTATTCCAAAAAGAGACCTCAAAATCATTTATTTCTAGCTAAATGTTCACCAGCTGGACTCTCGCGATCGGCATTGCTGCAATGTTTATTTATTATCAGTCAACCAGTGTTGCCACTACTAAAGGAGCCCAAAATCCCACCCAAAGTTCACCTTATTCCTTACAATGTGTTTCAATGGGGAAGAAATTAATGGAAAATTCCTTTGAAGTTTTTGGGCTCGCATAAAAGTAGCTTTTGGGTCTGCTTTTGGGCTTGAAATAGTAGGACAGAAAACACGTCTCTCAAGATGCCGATGAGAGCGGAAATCGTTGATCTGAGGGTCTATGGAACGGCTAGAAAAATTTTGGGGCTTCAGAGCGGGCAAACAATGAATTCAGAGGGTCTAAGGAACGGCCAGTGGATCTGAAAAAGGGGGTCGTCGCCGCGGCACATACCCGTATAGCTGGGAAATGTGAGTGCCCCCCCCGGGATACAATGTAATGGCCGGACTTGGATCCCGGGACTTGGATGTTTTATACCGGGGTTTTATAGGCCTAGTTTTTGTATTTTGGAAATGCTGTTTATTGGTTTTCTTTTCCGTAGGCCTTTACAATTTACGAACAGATATTAAGAAGAAAAAATATTCCATTTATTTTGCGTTTTTGCAATAACATGCGGGGCCCGGATCTGGACGAGGGCATCATTTAATTACGTCACCCCTCCCAAATAATGATTGTAGTTTCTGCTCATTTGCTTGTGCGTTGCCACAGCAGTCTGATAGATGTGCATGCGCGGTGCGATCCTCTCTATCTCATTTACATACGAAATTGATTACTCGCATGGGGTCACATCAGGTCAATGCGTGATAGCTGAACGAACAACGGTTGTTTATTCATTACTACTGAAACAGCAGTGCACTGTGATTGGCTATATGTAAATTAAGCATTGGGGTATCAGCTAATTATAGTTTGTCCTCTTGCCCATGTTAACTTGTTGTAATGATTTTGTGACAGCATAGTAGACATTAGGAACTGTACAATGATTATGAGGGGAGTGTTTATTAGAATGTAAGATGATAAAAGTGGTACAAATAGTTTGATCTCTAGGGGTAATTACTGAAGGAGAGTTGCACGATTGGTTCTGTGGTGCATGTATAATTTTATGACACCATAGTAGACATTAGGGGCTGTGCAATAATAATGAGCAGGGGGAGTGTTTATTAGAATGTAAGATGATAAAAGTGGTATAAGTAGTTTGATCTCTAGGACTACTAGAAGTGATCATTTGAGGAGAGTTGCACAATTGGTTCCGTGGTACATGTATAATTTTATGACACCATAGTAGACATTAGGGGCTGTGCAATAATAATGAGCATGGGGAGTGTTTATTAGAATGTAAGATGATAAAAGTGGTATAAGTAGTTTGATCTCTAGGACTACTAGAAGTGATCATTTGAGGAGAGTTGCACAATTGGTTCTGTGGTACATGTATAATTTTATGACAGCATAGTAGACATTAGGGGCTGTGCAATAATAATGAGCAGGGGAGTGTTTATTAGAATGTAAGATGATAAAAGTGGTATAAGTAGTTTGATCTCTAGGACTACTAGAAGTGATCATTTGAGGAGAGTTGCACAATTGGTTCTGTGGTACATGTATAATTTTATGACAGCATAGTAGACATTGGGGGCTGTGCAATAATAATGAGCAGGGGGAGTGTTTATTAGAAGGTAAGATGATAAAAGTGGTATAAGTAGTTTGATCTCTAGGACCACTAGAAGTGATAATTTGAGGACAGTTGGACAATTGGTTCTGTGGTACATGTATAATTTTATGACACCATAGTAGACATTAGGGACTGTGCAATAATAATGAGCAGGGGGAGTGTTTATTAGAATGTAAGATGATAAAAGTGGTATAAGTAGTTTGATCTCTAGGACTACTAGAAGTGATCATTTGAGGACAGTTGGACAATTGGTTCTGTGGTACATGTATAATTTTATGACACCATAGTAGACATTAGGGGCTGTGCAATAATAATGAGCAGGGGGAGTGTTTAGTAGAATGTAAGATGATAAAAGTGGTATAAGTAGTTTGATCTCTAGGACTACTAGAAGTGATCATTTGAGGACAGTTGGACAATTGGTTCTGTGGTACATGTATAATTTTATAACACCATAGTAGACATTGGGGACTGTGCAATAATAATGAGCAGGGGAGTGTTTATTAGAAGGTAAGATGATAAAAGTGCTACAAGTAGTTTGATCTCCAGGACTACTAGAGGTGATCCCTTGTGGAGAATTGCAAGATTGGTTCTGTGGTGCATGTATAATTTTATGACAGCATAGCAGACATTAGGGGCTGTGCAATAATAATGAGCAGGGGGAGTGTTTATTAGAATGTAAGATGATAAAAGTGGTATAAGTAGTTTGATCTCTAGGACTACTAGAAGTGATCATTTGAGGAGAGTTGCACAATTGGTTCTGTGATACATGTATAATTTTATGACACCATAGTAGACATTAGGGGCTGTGCAATAATAATGAGCAGGGGGAGTGTTTATTAGATTGTACGATGATAAAAGTGGTATAAGTAGTTTGATCTCTAGGACTACTAGAAGTGATCATTTGAGGAGAGTTGCACAATTGGTTCTGTGGTGCATGTATAATTCTATGACAGCATAGTAGACATTAGGGGCTGTGCAATAATAATGAGCAGGGGGAGTGTATATTAGAATGTAAGATGATAAAAGTGGTATAAGTAGTTTGATCTCTAGGACTACTAGAAGTGATCATTTGAGGAGAGTTGCACAATTGGTTCTGTGGTGCATGTATAATTTTATGACACCATAGTAGACATTAGGGGCTGTGCAATAATAATGAGCAGGGGGAGTGTTTATTAGAATGTAAGATGATAAAAGTGGTATAAGTAGTTTGATCTCTAGGACCACTAGAAGTGATCATTTGAGGAGAGTTGCACAATTGGTTCTGTGGTACATGTATAATTTTATGACACCATAGTAGACATTGGGGGCTGTGCAATAATAATGAGCAGGGGGAGTGTTTATTAGAAGGTAAGATGATAAAAGTGGTATACGTAGTTTGATCTCTAGGACCACTAGAAGTGATCATTTGAGGAGAGTTGCACAATTGGTTCTGTGGTACATGTATAATTTTATGACAGGATAGTAGACATTAGGGGCTGTGCAATAATAATGAGCAGGGGGATTGTTTATTAGATTGTAAGATGATAAAAGTGGTATAAGTAGTTTGATCTCCAGGACCACTAGAAGTGATCATTTGAGGAGAGTTGCACAATTGGTTCTGTGGTGCATGTATAATTTTATGACACCATAGTAGACATTAGGGGCTGTGCAATAATAATGAGCAGGGGGAGTGTTTATTAGAATGTAAGATGATAAAAGTGGTATAAGTAGTTTGATCTCTAGGACCACTAGAAGTGATCATTTGAGGAGAGTTGCACAATTGGTTCTGTGGTACATGTATAATTTTATGACACCATAGTAGACATTAGGGGCTGTGCAATAATAATGAGCAGGGGGAGTGTTTATTAGAATGTAAGATGATAAAAGTGGTATAAGTAGTTTGATCTCTAGGACTACTAGAAGTGATCATTTGAGGAGAGTTGCACAATTGGTTCTGTGGTACATGTATAATTTTATGACACCATAGTAGACATTAGGGGCTGTGCAATAATTATGAGCAGGGGGAGTGTTTATTAGAATGTAAGATGATAAAAGTGGTATAAGTAGTTTGATCTCTAGGACTACTAGAAGTGATCATTTGAGGAGAGTTGCACAATTGGTTCTGTGGTATAATTTTATGACAGGATAGTAGACATTAGGGGCTGTGCAATAATAATGAGCAGGGGGAGTGTTTATTAGAAGGTAAGATGATAAAAGTGGTATAAGTAGTTTGATCTCTAGGACTACTAGAAGTGATCATTTGAGGAGAGTTGCACAATTGGTTCTATGGTACATGTATAATTTTATGACACCATAGTAGACATTAGGGGCTGTGCAATAATAATGAGCAGGGGGAGTGTTTATTAGAATGTAAGATGATAAAAGTGGTATAAGAAGTTTGATCTCTAGGACTACTAGAAGTGATCATTTGAGGAGAGTTGCACAATTGGTTCTATGGTACATGTATAATTTTATGACACCATAGTAGACATTAGGGGCTGTGCAATAATAATGAGCATGGGGAGTGTTTATTAGAATGTAAGATGATAAAAGTGGTATAAGTAGTTTGATCTCTAGGACTACTAGAAGTGATCATTTGAGGAGAGTTGCACAATTGGTTCTGTGGTACATGTATAATTTTATGACAGGATAGTAGACATTAGGGGCTGTGCAATAATAATGAGCAGGGGGAGTGTTTAGTAGAATGTAAGATGATAAAAGTGGTATAAGTAGTTTGATCTCTAGGACTACTAGAAGTGATCATTTGAGGAGAGTTGCACAATTGGTTCTGTGATACATGTATAATTTTATGACACCATAGTAGACATTAGGGGCTGTGCAATAATAATGAGCAGGGGGAGTGTTTATTAGAATGTAAGATGATAAAAGTGGTATAAGTAGTTTGATCTCTAGGACTACTAGAAGTGATCATTTGAGGAGAGTTGCACGATTGGTTCTGTGGTACATGTATAATTTTATGACAGCATAGTAGACATTAGGGGCTGTGCAATAATAATGAGCAGGGGGAGTGTTTATTAGAATGTAAGATGATAAAAGTGGTATAAGTAGTTTGATCTCTAGGACTACTAGAAGTGATCATTTGAGGAGAGTTGCACAATTGGTTCTATGGTACATGTATAATTTTATGACACCATAGTAGACATTAGGGGCTGTGCAATAATAATGAGCAGGGGGAGTGTTTATTAGAAGGTATTCAAGGTAAGATGATACAAGTGGTACAAATAGTTCGATCTCCAGGACTACTACTATTGCTATCATCAATATCATTAAGCCTAATAAAAAGATTTGTATTACCCTTTTCGACCAACCCTAAAATCAACAAATGTTTTGAAAATGTTTTGCATGTTTGTAGTTTGTACAGCACAACTCTAATGTATTAAAAAGCAAACCTAAAACACCATATAAATCATTGTTTACCATGGTATTTTGTGGTGAAAAAAACAAGAACAAGAGAAAAGTAAAGTAAAGCGACTGACCGACCCTGGCTTTGGAGCTCTCAGGGCAATTCAATTTTTTAGACCTTATCATTCCTGGGTAATCACCATTAATATTATTATTATTTTATCATTATTAAATTCAGATAGATGATGGCAAATTTAAAGCTTATGCAAGTTGTTCTACAAGAGTCTACAAACGTTTTGTGTGATAAATTAAAGCCAGAAAAAATATTGGTATGTCTGCAACAGAACGGTGTACTAGATATAGACGATGTCCAGAAAATAATGAGTGAAAAAACGGATGCAGAGAAAGTTATAGCATTGCTGGATCAACTACGTTTCAAGCCTGAATCTAAGTATGCTTTATTTATGGAGACTTTGGAGCAAGTAGATAAACAGCTCCATTGGAAGGTGAAAGTCATAGAGAGAAAGCACAATTACAGTAAGTATACCATTTATAGTAGGGTCAGAATATATGGGTTCCTGTGAGTCTAAAGAGGAGGAGAAGTTTTGAAAATGTTTCTTTTTGTTCTTTTGAGGGTGCTGAATACGAATTTTTGGGTCCACCCATTTTTCAAAATGGCTGTCAAAATACCATTAAATGACATTCTAGAGCCATTACATAAAATATCCTACTGATGGGATATATTGACTGAATTTTGTACTTTCGAGTGAACTGACTAAGAATTTTGGAGTCCAATTTTGGGGAAATTTGTTGAACTTTCCGTAGAGAGTGGTTTTCAAATGGCTATCAAAATACCGTTAAATGACATTCTAGAATGGGGGCTTAGAATATAATGTATTATTGCGCCCATTTTGAAAAACCTCACTCTAGCGGGAGTTCAATCCCTATATTTCCCTGAGGTTGGACCCAAAGATACTTATACAGCCATCAAAGAAAAAAAATCAGTCAATATATCCCATTAGCAGACTTCTAGGTATTTTAAAATCTGCCATGTAGTGGAGTTCCCAACCTGTCCCAGTGGACCCAAAAATTCTTATTCAGCACCCTTGACAGTGTGAAAAACATTTTCACAACTTCCCCTTTTAAGTCTCCAGGAACCCATATTGTGACCCTAATATTGTTATTTTATTGTTATAAGTTATTTTAATATAAGAAATGCATGAAACATCTATTCCTACGTTGGTATATCTTAATACTAATTATGGCGTGTCCGTCCGTCCGTCCGTCCGTCCGCGTGCTATCGCGTTCGCGTGGTTCCCGTTCGCGGTGTGCACATTCGCGTGCTTTCGCGGTGTGCTTTCATGAGTATCAATGGTAGCTGGAGTACAGTGCGCGATCGGAAAGCATTACAGTGTGACTAACACTAACAGGTGCATCTCATCGGACCAATAGGCCTATTTCTCCCGATTGATGTCATTACTTTAGTAACGGCCTATATCCACGTCCAGATACTAATTTCGGGTCCTCCAATGTGGTAGCAGGACAAGGCTTGGAAGAACCGAATGATGGGTTTCCAGATTATGGGTAGGCCTACCTAACTACCGAAGTAGCAGTAGGCCTAAGTATCACAGCTACAAGTTTTTCATAGTAGTTTAAAAGGTCAGGGCAGGTATATGGGTAACGGGTGTTGGGTCATTAGAAATAGGCCTATCACGAGAACCGCCCCACCCCGAGAACCGCGAAATCTAGTATATATATATTTTTATATTTCAAATGTAGGTTTTTTATGTTCAAGCCTAGGCCCATAAAGGGGATATGTTACCCCTCCCCCCGGCCTGTGTTTTTCAAAGAGGACTTAAGAGCACACATGAATACAATCCTTAATAACAACAACTACTATTGATACCAGGATGACTTAAGCTAATTTAACTTCAAAAAGTTCATTTAGTAGAGTCTTAGTACTAGTAATAATCCTAGTCAATAGAGATACACTTCTTTGGCAATGGCCTATTCCAGTTGAAATCCATACACCCCCAATGGAAGACACTACCTTAATCTCCACTGACACAGGGAGTGTGCATTTTAAATGGGATTACTTGAATGGGTGACTCCATTTGAAATCTCTACCCCCTGTGTCTTCCATAGGGGGTGTATGAATTTCAACTGGAATATTCCAATAGTTTTGAGCAGAGAGTTACAAGTTTCATCATGACCTGGGCTTTTATTATGATTAAAGTTGTCAATTATTTTAATAATTTTGTTCTCAAATATACATATTATTGTTTAATGAATTAGGTAAAATATTCTTGACATTTAATGCCAGTTTCATCGGCAATTTTAGGACCAATACTTACAAAATAATTATTAAAATTTGAAATTTCTCGAGGATTAAATAAATTGCCTAATTAAAAAAATGTGTTTGGTTGCAATTATTTTAGTGCATCCAAATATGTTATTAATGGCATGCCAAGTAACTTTCTTTGCTGAAATTTCAAATGATAATATATTTAAATAAATGTGTAATATAATAATATTTAATACAGCGATGTTTACAACATTTTAATTTTGTAGTGCTCATGAGTACCTGGTCAATTCAAAGTACTGGGGGATGAATTAGAATTTAAGACTCCTTTGTAATATTTTCAACACATTGATGAGAACATTAATCTAAATTTTGCTTTTTCTTCAATTTCTTCTTCAGATCCACCTGCTGCCCAACAGTGAGTTTACTGAAGTTATTATTAGGCGACAAAATATCCCCCTGTTCTATGGGCCTGACCAATCCAGATCTTGCAAGGGGGAGTTGGTGGGGGTTAGTCATGTGCAAGCAGGGCTGTCAACTCTCACGCATTGGCCGTGAGTCTCGCGATTGGGTCACTTTCTCACGGTCTTACGCCAAGGTGGTATAATCTCACGCCTAGGTAGTAAATCTCACGCAAAAAGCTGGAAAATTAGTAAAATCTCACGCATCGTCATGAATAATTTGTTGCTCCTACCCCCCCCGCTTTTCACATTCCCGAGCACCGTGGCTAAAATAATCATGGTACAATGAACATTGGAGTCGGCAAATCCCGGTACGCCTCTTTCTCAAGCCAAGCAATTCCAAAAAGTTGACAGCCCTGTGTGCAAGTAATAACAGCTGTTATTTGCCCAAAGTGGATTGATTTTGATTGACAGTTTTTGAAGAAAAACATACTCAAATATGTTTGCAAAAAAACTGTTCAGATTTTTAAAGCTTTTTATTATATTTTAGGATCATTTATCCTCTAAGAGAAATTCCATACCGACGAAGACTACTGTCTTGGAAAGTGTGTCCACCTGTAGAATAGGGAGGGATTATTTTTGTCGCACAATGTATATTACTTTTATTTCCATTTTTAAAGTATTAAATGTGATATCAGCGGTAGTTTTGAAAGTGGTGGGGAGCCAGTGGGTGGCGTATGTATAAAATGTAAATAATGTCCGTAAAGCAGTCATCGCTTCACGCTTGAGCAACTTACATAGGGGTGTTTAGCTAGGGGGAATGTGCCACCCTCAAAATTGAGAAACCTTTGCAAATTGAAGGCCAACTTAAAGCCATTTGGTGGACCATTTTAGTACTATTATGTAAACAAATTTGAAAAAGTAGAAAATTGGTACAATGAAGGCCAAATTAAAAGCCATTTGTGGGCATGTTTTCAGCTTTTATTGTTAAATTAGATCAGCTTTTATTGTTAAAAGCTGATCTAATTGTAATTGTAAATGGGATTAATTCTTCAACATTCTGTTCTTATTTTTTGTTTATTGAGGTTTCTTATTTCTGTTTGTGTTATATGTTTGGTATGTTTGATAGCTTTCTTTTGTGGATGGACACTGTATTATATACTTACAGTGTACACTGTATAAGCATTTGGATCACTATTTTCTATTTTTCTACTTTTTTTTTTCAAATTTATTTTATTTATAATATAGTTATGGTGACTTTGCTGAAGCTACAAATCAGACTTCAGACCAATCTAACTTATCTGGCAGGTATGTATAAATCATGTAAACATGGAAGTGGGGTTCTGATTGGCTAATTGAATCATGTCATCATCACATCGGCACCTCATTCACCAATTAAGCTGTGACCTACAATCTTGGAAAAAAGTACTTGGAACGCTTGGCACACTCCGTCGTAATCCGTGCAGAATTTCTTATGATCATGGAAATGATGTATATTGCGCTTGGGAACAAACATGACATCTACAACAATGATTTACCCTCCCCCCCTCCCCATCTATCAACGTTGAACACATTGGGAAACCGCTGAAGACATTGGCAATTCTCAACATTGCACGGGGAAAGGGGTGACAGTTTTCCGTTATTTACACGCAAGTGTTCCAAGACTTATTTCCAAGATTGTAGTTCATTTGATGCGATAATCAGGAAGACCAGTCAGACACCGCTGAAAGACCTTGTTGAATACTAAAGTATCAAAAGTCAAAACCTCTTGTAGACTATTCCTTGGTTCCATTCGCAAAATGTTCATGATTTTTCACATTTTTCTTCATGACTTATGTTAAAGGTTGTTTGAAAGTTTTTGCCAATCATGCTTAATGTTTCAGCCAACAGTCGAATGAAAAGGAAGATATACTGATTCAGACATTTACAAAATGGGCTAACACACAGTTGAAGAATGTCAATGAGGAAATGGACAATTTGGAAGAAGACTTCTGGGATGGATCTAAACTGACTGCCTTAATTGAAGTTTTGTTGCAGAAAGGTACAGTAGATATCAAAATGTATAGATATATGTATCAGAAGTAGTCATTTCTTATTCAATGGACAATTTTTAGAACATGACTACATGTACAGTTTAAAACATGGTAGAAATAGGTACTTTCCAGGCTCACTGCATCTCCCGCATGAACCACAAATTAAGCACACATCACATCATAGGGACGAGACTTCCAGTTCCCACAGGAGATGCTGTGAGCCTGGAAAGCCCCTGTGATCAAGGTTAGCAAAAATATTGTCAAATTTGAATTCCGTAATTCAACATAGTGGCCTATGGAGCAATGTAATACACATAAATCATTATATAACTCACAAACGCAAAATCGTAATCAACAGAAATTTTGGGAATTAAAAATGTCATAAAAAGAGGATGCTAAGATCGTGAAATACTCCTTTAAGCATTCTAAGTATAAATATGTAATGTTGCTATAGGGGGATCGCTACACCTCCACAGCGAGTCTGTTACCTTCCCAGCATTTAAGAATGCCGGTACCCCATTTATACACTGGGTGGAGAGGAGTAATCAAGATAAAGTGCATTATTCAAAGGCACAACACGATGGGGTTGCCGGGGCTCGAACCCGCAACCTTCCGATTATGAGTCGGCGCTCATTCTGCTCGCGGCCATCGTGCTCCCACTAATATGTATTATTACTATTATTATATATTTACAACACGTATTATTATTTACAGGACAGAAAGAGATGGATCCAGTTAACCAAAAAACAGTGATGCTAACAGTGATGCAGCAACTATTTTTAAGTTTTACAACTTTTGGGAGTAAAGCTGATGCTTCACAGACAATGGAAAGTAAAAGAGACCAGTTGCTTTCATGGATGCAGGAGCAGATTCAGACTGCAAGATCACAAATTTTACTAGTGACTGGACTGATGGAAAGGCTGTTGGTGCTTTGGTGAATAAATTTGCTCCAGGTAAGTAACCTAGATAGACTCTAAATGTAACTTTTTGTCTTATAAGATTCTTATTGCGGCCGTCTGCACAAGTACACCGTCGCCAAGATATCTGGTGCACACAAAGTACCCACATAGTACCAATGCTGCTATTGCACAGGACCCACAAGAAATATACTCTGATCAGCTCTTAATAGCCGGGGACTCATAACATCGTGGATTGATATAGAACGGCGTACACACAGCTGGGCGCAGCAGTTACGCGAACTGCGCTTTGCGTTTTGCGTGAACACCCGTGCTTTTGTGAATTTATGCGTGCGTAAGTTGGAACTTTATTGACTCGCGCAGTAACAAAAACCGAATAATTCCCGCCTATTAAGAGCTGATCATAGTATAGTACTGCACCGGTATTAAGCTGGTAGGCCAACTCCCCTGGTACTGGAACCAAATTTATTACCCCTGATTAGTGACAATCGGGGGTAATTTAGCTTCAGTTTTTTAAGGATCTGTCCACCAAATGCTAAAGTTTGTTTGGCTTATAATTAGCGATAATTATTCGGTTTTTGATACTGTGCAGCAATAAAGTCCCAACTTCCGTTCGCATAAATTCACATAAGAACATACCAATCACTCACTGCAACATGGAACTAGAGCAAGTAATGTGCTAACTTGTATGCATGCCATTCTATATCAATATACCATGTTATGAATCTCATTATTTTTTTTGGCCAATTATATGCCAAACAAACTTAAGCACACTAGTGGTGAACCATTAATAAATGCAGGTATGATCACCATGACCTGTTTGAGATATTTATTTATAAGTTTGATATGAATATCAAATTGATATTTGATATGAATTTTTAAACACACACACATGAAAGTGTATTTTCTACGTACAGGGGAGAGAAGAATCACACATCGCATATAGCACAATTAAACATAAAATTACAAATGGAAACATGACCTGCATAGACAGATATACCAGAGTTAAGACTCCGGAAATACCTGCCTGTGATAGGATTTGAACCCCAGACTTCTCGCTTGCGGGGCGAATGCTCTAATTACTGAGCTACATACTCTCCCTGATTCTTCTTTCCCTCTAAGCCTATATATTAAGAATAACTATTAAGCATCATTAATTTGATCTTGTGCGCTAGTTTATAATGTTTCTATGCTCCAGTGTATGATGCTTAAGACTCGTCCCTTGTTCGTATTTTCTATGCTTTAGGTAAATTGATATCATATAAGAATAAGAACCATTTAACAATTAGATCAACTTTAGTAAAAACTTTGAAGTTGAATATTTTCAACATTAATAATTCAGGTAATTTGAAACCATCCAAAAGAAAAGTGCTCAACCCATTTTCAACATTATACATATTTCCCTTGATCGTATCACATATTAGAGGAAAGCTTTTATGATTATGATCATCAAGCGGTCACTTTTCTTTAGACTTTATTGTGATATGATTGGAAATAAAGTGTTGAAAATATTATGTTTTTTGTTGTTATTTCATTCGAAAATCAGGAGCATGTCGTGACTGGGAATCTTGGGAAGAAGATTATGCTAAACGGAATATAGAAGAAGCAATGAAAATGGCAGAAGACTGGCTTCAAGTAGCACAGGTTAGTTTATGCAGTATTCTTGAAAGTGATATCTTGAAATCAGGTGCAAAACATGTGATCTAGAAGTGGATTGATTTTGACAGTTTTTTAAAAAGCAAAAAGTTTTACAATTTTCAAGCTTCTTATGATTTTGTAGGGTTATTTCGTCTCTTCCGGTGTATAATTTGTTTGATAAATTTAGCTAGGATAGAAAGTCAGTCAGAGGTAGATAATTCATTTTATATTACTCATACAAAGATTCTTGTCATTTGATTGGTCAATTACTTTTGATTAGTTTTGCTATTTTTTGCAAAAGACTATTGCACTACGTGCGAGTATAATAGTCCATATCTGTTGCACTCATTCGCAGCTACCATGACAACACTATTAAACATGAGTGTAGAGTTTGCAGTGACCCCCTCGACTTAGGTGTGGGTGTTACTAGGTGTGGGTGTTACTTTTAAAATAAATATAGTGTAGATTCATATATGCGTTACAACAAATATTGAATGTTTTTAGTCAGAAGGAAAAAAAAGAATGTTTCATTCAGTGTAATATGTTCCATTCAACTCAGCAAAGCATCGTTGAATGGAACAGTCCATATTTTCACCTGATGAAATTATTCTTACCATTGTCCTCACAAACATTTGTATACTACTGAGTAATAGGTAACCATTTGTACAATTTACTTTCATTTCTTTTTATTACTATATCTCAATAGGTCATTACAGCAAGTGATATGCAAAGTGGAAAAGCAGATGAAATATGTGTGATGGCATACCTTGCTCAATTTTGTTCATGCACTGAAACTGAGGTATGTATGATCTTCTACAACACTTCTAATCTTGTATTTGTGTATTAGAAGTGTTAAAACCATACTACATATTGGTTAATGACTGAATTGTATTAATAATGACATAATGTATGCTATACACTTGAAACAAAATCCATTTCTTAATGACACTAAAACTAAATTAGAAAATATGATGGTAGATGGAGAGTTTTGTTCTGCGTATTCGGCATGATACAACTTTATTTCCTTAACTTATAGTAATTTGGATTATTTGCAAGTGACACAAATTTACATCAAGCTTTTCCTCAGCAGCATGCAGATATCAAACATAGTGAAGTGAGCATTCATCTGCCAGGGTGTAATGAACACATAACAAAAGGATGAAGAAGGAAATATCCAAATTCACTTTTCAAATTAGAAATTTGTCATACAAATGCGTATTATAGCTTAATGGAATAAATCGTGCCGAATGAGATATCAAAGTACGCAGACCAAAATTCTCCATCTGTATCAGCTACTTTATTTTGTAATTTAGTTTTAGTGTCTTTAAGAAATTGCTTTGTGTTTAGTTTACGGTTACATTTTGTATTCAGTATACTTTTATCAATTTGTTTTGCCTTGTGTGGTTTTGTTGTTTCATTATGCATAAAGGGGAATTCCCAAGCGTACCTGTCAAAAATCGCCTAGCCTCCCTTTCAATGTGGCTGATATTCTTTGGCCCCCTTTCAACATTTCAAAACAATGGGCTATTCTAATTGAAATTCACACTACCCTGTGGAAGATTTAGCTAAAATTTTTCCACAGAAGGAGTATGAGTTTCGAATAGATTAGACAGTTGGGCAACTTTATTTGAAATACTCACTCCAGTTGTGAAAGATATTGGTAAAGCCATAATACAGGGGGAGTATGGGTTTCAGAATGAATAATCCTGACCATTTGAAAAACATACTCCCCCTTTGGGAGCTATTTCCAAAATCTTCCACAGGGGTACGGTATGGATTTCAACTGGAATAGCCCATTTCAGCACCTTGACATTTTTAGGAACCCATACTTAAAACCTTATTATATTCTCCATATCATTTGATATTTAAATATATTCCCACTGATTTAAGGCTACTATCGAAAATGTTCCTCAAAATTTTGTGCCAAACATTTTTGCCTCCCCCTTTTGACCTGACAACAAATTCTTGCCCCCCCCCTATTTCATTCCAGAGGTACACATTATATTATTATTGCATCATCCTGTAGTGAAGTATGTTATATCAAATTAAAAAAAAAAACTTGATAATTAATTTTGAAGAAATATACTTTGTGAAGTAAGAACATCTTTTTTAGACAATACCAAAACTTTTCACTCGCTATTGACGGTTTCGCCTATCATGGTTGCATGATAAGCATCATAAAAATTGCAGTTGATCCCTTTTTCTGGTTGGAAAATACACCTTCTACAGTCAGGATATGGGCCACTCTAAGTAAGGATCACCAACCATCATCCTGATCGTGCCTATCGACCGTGATAGGAGCTGATAGGCAAAACTGTCGATAAGTGAGTAAAAGTTTTGGATTACGCTCAAAAGAAATTTTATCAACAAACCTGATGAATCTATATTGTGATATACTTTGTGAATTCTAACGATATAGCACCTTATTGACAGTCTGTCTGAATTTAGGCTGTGTAATGATGTATGATAACATTGCAGGTACCAATTGGACCAAGAAAACCTGTTGTAAATGAAATCAATATTGGAACTACAGAGATGACAGTAAACTGGTGCCATAGACCAAGACCAGTAATACAGCCTGTACAGGAATACCAGGTGGAGTATATAGAGGGGGCAGGTAGACGTGCAGGTAGACCAGCTGGTCACTGGAAAAAGCATCCCGATCAAATTCCTAACACTATATTTACCTGTACAGTAAAGAATTTAGAACACTACCAAGAGTATGGCTTTTGTGTACGAGGTCTGCATGATGGTTCCAAGTATGGGCCCATAAGTCCTCTTTCTGATTTGGCCATAACAACACCAAACCTTGGTAAGTGTACATGCATTTGAAGCAGTTATATTATATATAAAGTTAATTTGTTTTAAGCCATCACTTGAACAAACAGATGTGGAAGTGAGGGTCTAACTGACCAGTTGTAGTCCTACTAATGTAGGGTGTATTGTAAGACTATTCATGTGCTAAAGGTGAAATTTACACCTACTCATGTTACTCTTTTACCATTAAATATAATAATGACAATTAATAATAATGACGATTTAATATAGCGCCGGTATCCGCCTTTCGACGCTCAATGGCGCTTGACACAACAATTTCAAAAGATCTGAAATAAGTATATCAACATGGTGAAACAGTTTGTGGGATTCGTGGGAACAGTTCTTATTCCCATTTTCCTGGGAATCAGAGAATTCCAATCTGTAGCTTTAAAGTAAGATGTTCCAATCAAACTTATCCCCACTTTATACAGCCAAGGTTTTGATTTCGGTATCAGTGGAAATAATGTTCCCGAAAGTGCATCAAAAGTGGGTTAACCGTAGAACTAAAGTTTTTCATCCGTCATAAAAAAAAATGTGTGTCTTTACCCCAAACGACTTAAGCTAATCGTAGATCCATCCTTTCCACTCATTTTAGTGATAAGATTTTTACTCCAACACCTTACCCAGCGGTAGGACCAACCATCAAAGATGATCATGGGGGGTTGGTGAGTCCCAACATAGGTTTCTACAGTAAAATCTTTTTTCCATTTCCTTTTATATTAAGATGAAAATTTGGTTGAAATCGCATGTTCATTGAATTTTTAGCCAAAAATCGATTTTGCCTATACTTTTTTACATAGCCAGAATTTCCCAGTTTTGCAAGAGGGCGCTCACATTATGAAGTCATAGCGACATTATGTGGGGAATGTTTGTACTTTTTTGGTATCACTGGATAAAAGAGACCTATAGCTATTCATTAGTACCAAATATAGTGGTATATGAGGTTTATGATCGAAATTTAGGGGTGCAACAACCCCCTCCCCCATCTTTGCAGTCCGTGTTACAAAATATGGCTTCGTAGTTCTAGGGTTAGCCCATTATTATTCACACAGTATTCTATATGGAACCTTCAAATGCACAGTTTTGGCTCTCATTTCAAAAGGGATTGAAATATCAGAATGAAACTTCATCGGTGGGGACTGACCAAGTGGGAAGTCATTCAAACATGGTGGAAACAGCACATGTTGAAACGAAAACAAATAAACTAGGGGTAATTTGCGCTCAGAGCGCAGACAATCGCAAGGCATGTAACCCATTAATGACCTTTGACCCCAAATCAAAAATACCACATATACACTGGGTAGTAACAAGTCATGTGTAAACATACCGTTACTTTTTCTGCTGGTTAATAAAAAATGTTGAAGGTACTAGGTTTTTGACCGGAAGTGACCCCTTAAAGACCTTTGACCCCAAATCTAGAAATATCCTGGATGGCAGCAATACATATGTGAATGCAATAAATGGTTTTCAAGGTTTTTGGCTTTAAACCGGAAGTCAGCCCTTAATGACATTTGACCCCAAATAAAAATATACCATATATTTACTATGTTATAACAAGTCACATGTGAAAATACTGTTACTGTGCTATGTTTTTTCTGGCTAATAAAATTGTTGAACGTATTTTGTTTTTGACAGGAAGTGACCCCTTAATGACCTTTGACCTCGATTCTGTGTACAACTTTTAGAAACTAGCTAAAGCCGATGCATGTGTACAAGTGATGTCTTTGTGATATATAATCTGTGGAAGAAGAAGCATTTTTGTGAAAATGAAATGTTTGGGTTTTAAACTGGAAGTCACCCCTTAATGACCTTTGACCCCAAATAAAAAAATACCATATATTTATTATGAAATAAGAAGTCATGTGTGAACATACAGTTACTGTCTTATGTTTTTTTCGGGCTAATAAAAAATATTGAACATATTTGGTTTTCGACCAGAAGTGACCCCTTAATGCCTTTGACCTTGATTCTGTGTACAACTTGTAGACACTGGCTAAAGGCGATACAGATGTGCAAGTGATGTCATTGTGTTATGTATTTTGTGGAAGAAGAAGCATTTTTAGTGAAAATCATATTTTTGGCCATAATGACCTTTCAATGACCTTTGACCCAGAATCGGTCATGTGCCCCCACCCAGTGGTCCCTGTGACCAAATATGGCCAAACTGGTCTAAAGCATATGGCTACGATGGCTCGTTATAACATTGACAGGAAGCAGAATTGACTTAAAACAGTACAATCGCAACAATCGTGTGATTGTAAAAATTGGAAATATGCGATCATAAGTAGACAGTTACCAGTCAAACTTGGCAGATGTTTATTGCAGTGGCGTAGCTAGCTTTGGTGCCCAGAGCTAAGGATACATAATGGCGCTACCTTCCCAAGCCGGAGAGAGGGCCTGTATCTCGAGTGAGATACTAATAAATATATGAGTTCCAAAAAGGTTTTTAAACAGGCCACAGGTTTAGAGTTATGCACAAAGCTTTCGATACAATATCATCTACACTCTACAACAGCAATCACAGAAATAACTGCAATATTTAAACTTACACAACTACAGGTACTACACAATGATGAAAGAAAAAAGCAAATCAATATATCAATAAATATTGATCAGGAAGAAGTGTTACTCGTCAATGTTTAGCCCAAGGGGTGTGAGACAGCGGAGCTGCTGGATCCAAAAACTTTCTTTGGTGAGGCGAGAGGAAGGGTCTGAGGGAGGCATCTGTCTGTGGGAGGCATCTATGCCAGTAATGGAGAGATCATTGATGCTGTGATTGGGAGAATTAAAATGATTGGCAACGGCTTTGTCTGTTTTAGTTCTGATATCGGACAAGTGACCAAAAAGTCTGGTTATAAGGAAGTTGAATATCGGTCTTAAATTGATCTTTCAAATAATTTTTTGCTGAAATGCGTGTGAAGCGCGCAAAAAGTTTGAATTTCTTAGTTGCCCTCTTCACTTTTCAATGTTTTTGTCATTGTCAAAATTTCATTGTTATAGAGAATTATTATTACTTATTATTTCGGTATGTTTTTATTACAGACTTGAGCAACATTAGATATATACTTATGGAAGCTACAGAAAAACTCTGCGGCTTTTTGGATCCCTATTATGTCATTGAAAACATGTATGCACGGCGCATGCTCTCCTTTGCTGACAAGCAGAAAATAAAAAGCATACAAGCTTTTTCCGATAAGGTTGATTTTTTGCTGCAAACATTGAGGCGAAAAGAGGCAAAAGCATATTTTGTTTTTATGTCAGCACTGTGTAAAGAACGTGATGATTTATTCAGGGAAGTTGTTAATATAGAATGTGAATTTACCAAAGGTAAGAAGTTCCTTGTTTTATAAATTTGTTAAGTCATACACTACAAGATTCCTATTGGGGCCGCCTTCACAGGTACACTGTCGCCAAGGTACTTGGCTGGTACTGTGTAGTGTGTAGTACCAGGGTAGTACCAGTGCAATACCACCGCTGATGGGTCCTGAGCAGTAGCACCATTGGTACTATGTGAGGTACTTTGTTTGCACAAGTCTGCTATCTTGAAGACGGTGTACCTGTACAGGCGACCGCAATATGAATCTTGTAGTAGTGTATGAAGATACTTCTATTTAAGAATTTAGAGTGCATTATATATTTGTAGGTCAATAACTCCATATATTAGTGATGGGAGTGAAATTGGATAATATAATGCACCTGAGCTAAAATGCATCTATGGACGAGCTCTGAAGGGGAGAGTGTTCTTCACCTATTTCTTACAAAACCTATGATTTTTGAAATACAAGCAAATATAAAATGCATCCACCTCCAAGGAAAATGAATAAATCATAATGTGGCAAATGCATTTAAAAACACTGAATGTAGTATGCAGAGTGCAATAAGATACTGTTAATAAACTCCATGTATTTTTGAACAGCTTTTCTGATTGGTTGGTATATAATTATAGGAGTGTATGAAAAGTTATATTTGTATATTTTTGGTAAAACAGTTTGTATAGGGACCTGCTTGGAAAGCAGTGCTAGTCACTGAATGCAGTTTTACCCTTGATAAAGATAGATTAAATGAATGAATAAATAAATAAATAATTCTACCCCAAAATACGGGAATGAAATTGTATTCTTATTGTGATAATTGCAGCACCAAAGCTACACTCTAAATTTAGCCAACCAAAAGCTTTAGAAGTGACCAAAGGAGATGGACCAAGAAAAGCTAATGTAGTACATGAACCACGTAAGAGGCCTAGGCCTAAAGGTAAGACGGTGAGACTTTTTTTTCATCATGTACTTACAATTGAACTCTTGAGGTTGGCGGCCCACTTGTATTACAGTGTAGATATGCTAAATTTAAAATTGGGCAAATGCTCTTGTTCTTTGCTAGGATAATTGCATTTCTAATGGCTATTTCATTGCTATTCGCTACTTGCACGGTTCCGCCATTATGCACTATGTGGGGGAGAGCCTCGAACTGGCAGCATACATGAATGGGAATTGAACTAGTCATAACGTTCTGTGTAAGGTTACATAATTCTTCCTTTCATGTATGCTGCCAGTTCGAGGCTCTCCCCGCATATAGTGCATAATGGCGGAACCGTGCAAGTAGCTTAATATAGGTATTATTTTTAATTTGTACTTATTGTCTGATTTATATTGCCTGATCTGGACCTCTTGAGAGCTTACCAGAATAATAATGAATGAATGAATAAAATGATAGTGTTGAATGCTGCGGATAGGTCAAGCAAAACAAGGAAAATAACATTTTGCCTATATATTCATATCATCCAATATATCGCTATGGTTTATTATAATTATTCCCCAAGGGAATTGTTCAAACCAGTATCCAACATTATGTCTCTCATCTATCCTATAGGTAATGAAAATACAGTGCCAGGAGCGGCCCCTAAACGAACACGTTATGGTAAGACAATGTTACTTTCAAATGTGTGTACGGTAAAACCAAACCTCTTAATAGTTTGTGAAAACAAAATCGAGAGGACTAATATTCTGGGGTATATAGATTTCAAGATGAATGAATTTATGTTATTTTTATTGTCTCGCCTGAACAAATTGATGTGCACGCTCCACAGGAGCAAGTGCATCTGGCATACATGTGTCGTACCAACATTCATGGTAAGTATGTTTATTTAGCTACATCTCAACAAGTAACAAGTATGTCATCTTTAGCCTATAATTTAGCCTATGGCAGAAATGCTATTTTGTATGTCAGACTAATATGAACATATGAATAGAGCTACGAGGTAATGAATAAATTGGACCTGGTAAAACACATTTTAAAACACCAGTGAACTTAGTATTTGGAGTGCATTAAAAAATTATCAATACACTCTCAGCATCTCAAATCTATTTTCCAATTGGCTATAAACTTAATGCTAGGAGTGTATCTATTGCAAAATAATATTTTGCCGACAGATCTTTGTAGCGCAAGTCCAAACTATACGGCTCTGTTTAGTATATGCCATCAATATGAACCCAACAAGTGAACCCATCGTGGGTGGTCCTTACTTTTAGACCACCCTCGCTATATAAGGACTAATTTTTTTACTTTTGCATCTAGATTTAATTTTGCATCAGGGTTAAACATTTGGAGTACCACAAGGCTCTGTGTTAGGCCCCATATTTTTCACTATATACGCATCACCTGTTATTGTAATTGCTCGTCATCATAACTTGAATGTTCATACTTATACGCAGCTTTACCTTTCTTTTGATGTAAACAAACCCAAAGATGAAGACTTAGCTCGTCTCGGTATTGAAAACTGTATTTCTGATATACGATCATGGATGACAAAAAATAAACTAAAACTTAATGATGACAAAACTGAATTGCTCATAGTATCTTCCAAAAACTCTCAAAGTAAGATTCAGCGTAACAGTATTCAAATTGTATCTTCCACTATATCTTCTTCAAACAGTGTGCGAAATTTAGGCATGTGTTTTGATTCTACACTTTCAATGGATAATCATATTAAAAAAGTGTGTCAATCTGCTTATTTTCAAATCCGGAACCTACGTAGTATTCGGAAACTTCTATCAAAGGATACTGCCGAAATACTACTTCACGCCTTCATTACCTCGCGCTTAGACAATGGAAATGTTCTACTAAATGGAATTACTGAACAACAGCTTAGAAAACTTCAACTTGTACAGAACTCTGCCGCACGCGTTTAGACAAACACTCGCAAATATGATCATATCACACCCATTCTTATGAATCTTCACTGGCTTCCCGTATGTGAAAGAATTGTATTTAAAACTCTTCTCACATGGAAAGGATTAAACAACATTGCACCTTCTTACATCACTGACCAGTAGCATAGCCAGCGGGGGGCAGGGGGGGGGAGGGCAGAGTGCCCCCCTGACAAAAAAATTAAAGAAAAAAGTGCCCCTCTGATAAAAAAAAATAATGGAGAAAATGAGGAGGGCAAAGGAAAAGAAAAAGGGCAAACAGCCCTTTTTCTACCAAAATTTAGCCCGATCATGGGCCAAAAATACAAAATTTTTGCGCGCTATGTGTGCACATTGTAAAGATAAAGCCCTTTCAATCCTGATAATGGGCAAAAATAGTGTAAAATACCAATTTTTGAGCGCTACACGTGCACATCGCACGAGCTCAAAGACATACATTCTCTATTTATTGTATGATGCAACTATAATTTTTTTCGTCTGTGCCCCGACCAAAAAAGCTGGCTACGCTACTGTCACTGACCTTCTCGTTCCATACACACCTGCATGTACTCTAAGATCGTCAGACAGATTTCTATTAAAAATTCAACGATCTAATTATTCTCTGAGAGACCGTGCTTTTTCTACTGTTGCACCAAAACTTTGAAACTCGCTTCCATATAATCTAAGACAATCAATTTCTATTGATCAGTTCAAATCTGTACTCCAGACTTTCTTATTCGCTGTCGTAGTGAACGTTAGTAACCATTGGTTACTGCTCCAAGCCTGGGGTCATACACCAGTTCTGAATTTTGATATGCCATAGGCTTTGTGTTGTGATCATTTCGATCAGTGGTTTATATAAACAAAGAAAGCGTGATCCATTTGACCTGGCAACGGTCATATTGTAACGTGCACTACGACAGCGAATTCAATGCTGGGTATAATGTCAACTAATGTTTGATTAATATCATGCTTATATACTGCTCTGTATTTTTTGTTTTACATGTATTAAGTATTCTTTGGTTCACATTGATTGTATTTTGTATGAAATTGTATTGAGCTAACAATTTGGATAGTTGATTTGTTTTAATCAGCTATACTTTTTGTTAACTTTGTTTTCATGTTTACTTGTATGTGTATCTTGTTTTTTGCGCCTTGGATTAGGTTTAATTTTCTAGATAAATGGCGCATATAAATGCTTATTTATTATTATTATTAAACAGTTGCCAAACACTAAATGGTGTCAAAGTGTAATGTAATGGAAGGAGGGCAGAGCTTCGATAAATGAGGCAATTTATGGGGTTAAACCAAGGTCACGCAATTTGATGCCGCATTTGCTACTAAAAGCTCTAAATTTACAACGATTTATATCAGTATATAAAATTTGGTGCATTTTCAAAAGTGGCGAATCAAAAGGATTACTCAGTTGGAATTCTGTGTATGGCCAAGCTCGTTTAATGTCTGCGTACAGCCCCTGTCGACTGTCCCAAGTACCTGGTTTATTCTATTGTTAATTTAAAATGCATGGATTGTTACAATGCTTTCTTCTAGGTCATGATGTGATCGATATTACCAGGCGGTGGTTTCAGGCTATGCCAATGGTTCTGCTCTGCAATTTACCTCTACAGTTCTGCGTGCTCCTCTTTTAATTTACAATTTTGCAAATGTACTAAATTTCATATACTGGTATCAATCTTTATCAATTTAGAGGTTTTGTAGCAAAGGTGGTTAAAGAGCTAACAAGATGCTGCACATGACTGCGTCAATCAAATTGTCATCAAGTTTAGACTTATGACGGGTTAGTGAGTATTTTCTTTTTGTGTTGTGTTTGGGTAATACCCAATGGGTATCAAATGCTGTGGATAGGTCAAAGAAAACAGCATTTTGCATATCAACAGCATTCAATATATCGCTATGTATCAAAGTAGGTTTATTATAATTATTCAAATAACCGGTATGTTTGTTATAATATAGCATTCACTGAACCAGTATGCTAAAAGTAATAGAACATCATGTCTCTCATCTATCCTATAGGAAACAAAGGTACAGCTTCAGAAGCGGACGTCCCTAAACGAACGCAATATGGTAAGATCATGTTCCATGTTACTTTCAAAATTAAAAATATGTCTGTAAATCAACCTGTAAGACTGGCAAAGAGACTACACACAACAGTTTCCCGGGAAAGTGGATCAGATGCTCAGATCGGATGAAGTCCTCCGATAAGATGGATGAGATATTAGTAAGTAGTAACTTGTTGGTTTTATCAAGCAAAAATTGCCAGTTGATAACCTCTTGTTATTTTGTGAACGCAAAAGGACTAATAATTTCCAATCCTTGCATATATTAATTGTGTCTCGCATTGTGTCTGGGTGAAGCATATAGGCCGTCTTCATTATTTAGATTTTAAGAAAAACAAATTAATGTTATTTCTATTGTGTCACCTGAACAAGAAAACATTTTTTCTTCACAGGACTGACTCAGTTCTTAGCCACAGCTATGATAGTTGAAATCAACCCTTGCCTGATCCTTCTGGTCCTAAAAGTCTGACTTAGACAAAGGAGGTAGGGTTGAGTGACCACTTATAGGTTGAATTCCCAGTCTGCCAAATCATGAAACTCCCGTGGCCAAGTGGTTAAGGTACTGGTCTCGTAAACAAGAGGTCCTAGGTTCAATTCCCGTGCAGGATCACTTTTCCTTCTTTTCTCCTTTAATCATGGCTCGACAGCAAAACTGATAAAATTTCATCATAGTTTACTTATTTCCGTCGAAAAAAGCCACCGTTTTCCATGTTAATCATTGTGTTTTAAAGAATTTGTGTGTACTTTCTTTTTGTGCTGTTTTTTTGTTGTATGTAACTGCTGCCTTTTGTAAAACCATTTGTTGTCACTCTTCGATTAAAATGATGTTATTTATGACTTGGTCAGTAATGGCTAATTCATAATGTAGTGGTTATTTAAATGATTTACTACATGTTACTATTTTTTATGATTCTCAGACATCAAAATAAAAATGGATCTTCAAGGAGGCCCTGTAGACCACCTGAAAATGATTGATACAATCTTCTCACAGATGTTAAAGCCTCAAATCTTGTCCAACCTAGTCAACAATACGTTCAATCCTCTTGGCTGTACATTGGTGAAGTTCATTACAATTCCTGCTGGTTCTATCCAGTATAGTGTCCAATGTGCAGATGTAATAGTTCTGAAAGATACTTTCCAAAGTACTGAAGACAGCTCTTTGGACAAACAACTGGATAGGGCATTGCTTACAAAGGACGTAATTGGCGAAGAAGTGGGTATAACAATTAAGACCAAGATAGATGAGGCAGAGTTCAAACAGGCTGAAGAAAAACTTGTGAAATTGGGTAAGAAATATTTAAAGCTAATGCTATATATATCCTTGTAGGATAGGCATTCACTTCCCTCTTTATCTCTCTCTTTCTGTGTTTTTTTCTCAGTCCAAATTAACCTTTTCATTCTTCCTGTTATGTCCTAGTGTTGCCAGTTAATTTCCTTTTATCTGATTTATGGTGTATGGGCACAATGAATTTGATTGGATAAGGGTCTGGTACCCCAATAAACGCAGGATCAGTGTGATCACGCCATTCAAGATAATGGCACGAGGAGAGAGCATGACAAAAGTTAATCAATCAAATAAATCATTTTAAAACAAGTTCAAGTCATTCTACATATTCCTTTTAATGTCTGAATGTAACCATGATTTAGCTAAGATGATCAACCAACATCTCGACACTTCCCCCTCCCGTATTTTAATGCCTTTCTCTCAACGATTGTTTTAAGGTTGTGTTTAAGGTTGTGTTTGAGAAATGTCAAAGACAAATAGTGACATTGTTGTGTGTATAATCCATTTATGTGCACAGATGTGTAACTTCAAGGTATTTAAAAAGATACATTTGCAAAAAATTACACAAATTTACAATAATTTGATTCAATCCCAAATTGAGTTAATTTGATTTTATAATGTATAGATCTTCCTGGTATACCAAGTACCCCTAATGCTGTGAACATCGACAAGACAAGTGTAAAGCTTACCTGGTCACCTCCTGAAGGAAACCAAGAGAGTGGCAAGTTTAGAGTGACAGCATATATCGTTGAGAAATGTGACATCAGTAAAGGATATTGGTCTCAAGTCAACAAGAAGGTTAGTTTTTTACATTTGCCTTGAACGAGTAGTCAGCCAGCCATTGAGTGAGAGTAAATGTGTAAGTCGTGTTCTAATAGAGAGATTGCGATGTTCCAAAACGCAGCACGTGGACCGTATGTTTTCACGTACGTTTTACATACATTATCACGGTGTTAAATATTGCTAGTCTCGGTTCCAAACTGGATTGTGCTCATTCGTCACGAAGGAGAACAAGTCGGCTGGAATAAAGACTATAATATTTGATCTCATCTAATCTAGGTCGATAGAGGGCATAGTGATTGAAAAATTAATAGTAAGCGCAGGCTACTGAGTCTTTTGATTTTGACTAAAATTTTGACTAAACATGCTGCTTAAACTTAATTGTATTTTTGTGCTCCCCAAATATTATAGTTGCCCAAAAATATATATTTTGGTAGATTAAAGATCACTACATCCATATATCATGACTTTACTTTCAAAATGAGACTTTTTTTTGTCCTGAAAATTGGGCGCGTTGCATGAACTTCGACATGAGGTAAAATCAGCATATTTCAACATAGCATCTGCGTTTTATACTACGTTGGAATCCAAAATGGGAAATCGCAATGTCATTTTTTTTTCTCAAAGTATCACACACATTTCTGCGTATCTCTGCGTATGGACATCGCATATAAATTTAGTCGATTTTCAACACATCGCTGTACCTTTATTATAATGATTTGTTACAAACAAAAAGGATCATAATAGTAATTAGACTTTCCTTCGTATGTTCATTATCATTGACTGTTTTTAACATATTATGAAATGGACAAATTTTGTGCATTTTCAACGATGTATCTACAAAACTGGCTAAATACATGACCTCGCTTCGATACAGGAGAGTGATTTTGAATAGATCAACGTACGTTCGATACCTACGTTTGGAAATCGCAATCTCTCTAATATATTTTGGTATCCCAACTTCAATGTGTAGCATGTCTATGAAAAGGAGATACATACAAACAACACTTAATATAGCGCATTTCCAGACATGAGCAATACGCTTTACATGCAACAAAATTAAATAAATGAGAAACTTAATGACCACAGCAATGCAGAACAAGGGAAACATATGCAATGAAAAACTAGTACAAGTGGGTTTTTAAACTGGCTTTAAAGGCACTAACAGTGGGTGATGAACGGATGGTTATAGGAAGGTCATTCCACAATTTGGGACCACAGACACTGAAAGCTCTATCGCTGAACCTCCTGTTGTATTTCAGAGTCGCAAGACAGTTTACATCCTGAGCGGAGACCTTGTCTTAATGGTGTGTGAAAATGGTGATGCTATTTGTGAGGTAGTCCGGAGCCAGATTGTGCCAACAGTTTCCCCTCTCTGTGTCAAACTGTTGGCAAATATATGTTGTTGGGTTTTCAATCACTTTGGGTGGAATTAGAATGAAGGATTTGTTTCATTCATTAATTTTATTTAACAAATTTGGCTAAAATACATCAAATTCCTATCATTCATGCTGCCACAAGCTTTACTACATAATTGTTGGCCTTTGACCCAATAACTTGTGAATGTATGAGATTTTGATAAAATTAACACTCTCTATTTTTTCCTAATTGAATAAAATCTTTAGGTGTGTGAGAGCAGTTATGCCATTAAGAATCTGACTCCAGGCAATCAGTACCAATTTCGTATCCGAGCTGTGAATGCAGCAGGTGTTGGAGAAGCAAGTGCACCAATAGATATAATTACAGCTAAAGAACTGCCTCCTTATTCATTATTTGGTAAGAGTTGTTTTAAATTTCTTAGTCAAAATTCATAGCACATTGTCAGTTAAATGTTCAACATGTGATTCATTGTCACCAAACCAAGGAATCATAGATGGAATACTATACCGCTCTTTTCAAAGACACTAACCTTACAGGTATAAACTGAAACACTCAGCATCAAGTGAAATCTCTATAGTATTACGATATATGTCTTATCCCTGTTCTTTGATAATTATAATCTGGTAAAATGCAGAGGAACATTGTATCGTCTAGTGCGGGCAATACATTCAAAAATCCTGTTACATCACTACGGCAAGGATGCAATGATTGTCGCAATTTTTAAGATGGGTGATCACACTCAGTGTGGAAACTATCATGGGATATATCCTTACTCTACTGTTGGTAAAGTTGTTGCAAGCTGCCAGTAAGATACTGCCTGAAAGCCAATGTGGGTTCATATCCAGTTGATCCATTATTGATCCAATTTTTACGCTGCACCAGCTCCAGGTGAAAACGAGCGGGCAGCAGAATCCACATTACATGGTCTTCATTTCAACACCATGGATAGAGAACTACTTTGGAAACTACTTCGTCAAGATCTTTTGTGAATTTCATGATGGGATACATCTGACTGTGCTAGATAATGGTGATACAATAGCAAGTCCCCCACTGTAAAAATCGGACCAGCCAAATTTGCACACTACAGAGCCTGAAAAATAAGATCCGGCAAATCACAAATTGACACACGTATGGGAGCTGCCATGGGGTGCTAACAGCAACGTGGGCGGTCGCCGGGGTGCTTACGAACGAGTCACCAGCACACAAGCATCCTACGCGATCAATAACACGTATAGGGCGCATTCAAGTGTGCCGTAATATAAGCGACCGGTAGTTCCTGATACGCGATGACAGGGTCAATGGCCGCTTCGGGGATCCACGCAGTAACATACTTCTGAACTTGCTGTCAGGGTCCTAGCAGGGGTGTATGCTAGCACCAATTCTATTTAGTATTTCTTGGCAGCTGCAGAAGTGTTTACCAAAAATTGTATGAGCCTCTTCTGTGATCACTTTTAATGTCTTCTTATTAAAAGACTTAAAACCAAAATGTTTTATTTAAATATAGATTCACCCAGCCAACCTGGTAAACCAGAAGGAGAGATCATTAGTAGGACAAGCATCAGGATCACTTGGTTAGCTCCGAAAAAGGATGGCGGTTCTCCTATAACAGGATATGTCATAGAGCAAAGTCTTGGTCAAAGTGAGCAGTGGACTAGAGTCAGTAAAGAGAAGGTAAGTGTTGTTGTAAATCAGAGACGTCATATCAGCGTAAGTCTCTAGGGAAAAGGCATTTTTAGAGAATAGATTGGTATAGCTATATATTTTACCTTCATGCAAATTAATTGCTAAGTTTTAGGTTAAAAGAAGCTATGTTTTTGATTGCAAAAAAATTCCTATAGATGTTGTAATATGGGTGGTTGTGAAGAAATTCCAACCAAAAGGCCATTTATTCCGTATAGGAAAAAAGACACTTGAGTTTCTCTATTTTTGAGAAACTGTAGAAAGCTATCGTAGGACGTGTTTCGATTAATTTTTTTCTTCTTTTTTTCCTGTGTACATTTTACAATCATAGTTTACTCAGATAAATACAGAAATTTCATTTTTATACACCAGGTTTTTTTTAAATATTAAACAATACATAAACAATACCAGCGCGCACACACACTCTCTCACATACATATTTATATAGCATTTGAATGGTCTAGCTTTTACAATAAGAACAAAATGTTTAGTTGAAAAGTCCCTTCCAAACCTGCCATTTATTTTGATAAATTCGGTATTTTGAATCCTTTAAGGCCGTACTACACCCATATATTGGTTTGATTGGTCTAAAAAAATATTTTTTCATTTATAGCTAGGCGATATATGCACGGATCATGTGAAATAAAAATAATTATGAAAAAACTTCGTAAAAGTGTCCTCTTTCACCCATTTGTCTCAAAGTTGACTGGTTGGTAAGGACGCTTATTTTTTTAGCGATCCACTTTTTACGTCTGTGACAGGCGGCGTAGGAAGCGCAACACGTGACGTACGAGGCTGGCGTGAGATACACTGACAGCCCCATTCAAAATACACGGTTAGCAATTACAAATAGAAAATTATCATACTTGCAGTGGGGTACTTTGTCGTACCCCAACGGTTTTGGAGTAAGATAATTTTGCTTTGACACCACATAACAAATTAAGAATTGTTTGTGACGATTTCATGATTATGTGATCTTATGGCTACCTCAAAATTGGCGATATCGTTTCCGTCACCGCCTGGTCTGTGATGTCAATCTCCATAGGGATGGGCGATACCAGCTTTTGGTACCGAATGTTGATCTAGAGCAGTCAGGGGTGGGGGCCGAATTTTTAGAAAAAAATAAAATACAATTTTAAAAAAATGGCCGCGGAGCACGCTTGCGCGACGTGGGAGGTTGTCTGAGGAGGATGTTCCCCCCCCTCAGAAGTAAGAAACTTGTGCAAAATGAAGATCTAATTGAAGCGATTTGGTGGACAATTTTGGCACTATTACTAGTGTAAAATTTTAGTTTGGCGGCGAAAATTTGTGAAATGGTGCGGTTCATGAAGCCTTTCTTGGACAAGTTTCCCTATTGTCGTAGGCCTATAAATTGTTTTAAACATAAATCGGCGAAAGAAGAAGCGAAAATGGCCACTTGTATATCGAAAATGAAGAAAATTGAAGTGTTTTGGACTTTTGGTGGACCATTTTGGAACTAGTGTGTAAAATTTTAGTTTGAAAAAGCCGCAAATTTGTTAAATGATGGTCCATGAAACCTTCCTTGGACAAGTTTTCCCTGTAAGCCTATACCGCAAATTGGGCTTAAATTTGCAAATGTTGGAAGAAGAGCGAAAATGATCATATGTTTATCCACTACGCATGGGGAGTCTGAGGGGATGTTCCCCCTGAGAAGTTTGAAAAAATTTGCAAAATGAAGGTCGAATTGAAGCCATTCGGATTGCATTGTTTTTACACTACTATTTGAATCAATTGCTTTAAACAGAAAAAAGGGCCCGAACTCAATTTGCAAAACTTGAGATTGGCAATTACTAAAGCATGCATAAATCGATGAAGTCGGTATGGAGTCCGTCTTAAGGTTACACGAAGAAACGTATAAAAAACGTATAAAAGACGTATAAAGTTGTTCTCTAAAACCGCGTTTTCTCAGCAATCAAATATTGCAGTGAGTCAAATGTTGGTGCATGGATGTATCTTAACATTATTTTTGTGTGTTTATACAAATTTTTAGAATCCGTTTGAAAATCCTTCGTTTAAATCATTTTTACGCACCATGTTCACAAGATCAAAAACACGTTCCATGCAGTTTTTTTCAAATATTCGCTCCGTATAAAACCACGCCGAGCAGTTGTTTTCTCCTTTTTTGTATTGTACTACAAATCGACCAAAGAAATAATGTTGCCATGGGGAAGAACCAAGTACAGTACCGATTAAATTTATTAGCCCGTTTTTGGGAACAATTTTCGAGAATCTTGTACCACAAAACACTGTTATGTTACATTATCGATATCTGGATTGTGGAACGTTAATTTTGATTTCTAACTGCCTACATTATTTCTCAACAGTATGACGATTCCTTTACCATTTGAATTTCACTCCAAATTTAAGCTACTTTTGCAAAAATCGAGGTTTTTCGCCATCGATACCTCCGACATTTACAGCGGTGATGAGATTGTTTATCATAAGAGCCTGGTATGCACTATTCCATAATAGTCAGTTTGAGATCAATCGATTTCACAGTTCACTCAGTAGCTCAATCCGTTAGCGCGCCGGACTCACGTTCGACTATATTAAACTATAGTTTTGAGATGGAAAACTTTGGTACGTGTTCGAGTCCCTATGTGGTCCATTCCATCTATTTTATTTTATTTTTCTCTCACTTTTTTCTTTTTTCTTGTTTGTTTCTTTCTTTCTGACTGCAGCGATTGATTGTTTTTGCCCGGTTTTTTTTTCATTATATAATTCAGGAATTTTTAAGCTATACTATAGTCTAATAGGCGGCCTATGAATATATTTTTACAAATTAGATTAACAAAATATTGGTTGTTGGTTTTGTTACTGTTGTTGTAGTTATTGTTGTAGGCCTATATATTGCATAATCAGGGTATAAATAGGCATACTAGGCCTATTATAGCCTATAGAAGCATTGATTTATTTCACGACAGATATCATCCAGGATAATTTTAAAAATTGAAAATTTAGAAAATCCAAAGAAAAATTGCCGAAAACGGCTACCCACAATCACCCCCCCATCAGCCCATATGGTCCTATCATGGTCGCCCCCTCCCCATCCCTGCAACATATAGGATGACTCACGAGCCGCGGTTTGTCCATGGCCCTAGTTCAGATTGATACACTATTGTACGTGTGAGTTCATTCTTTTCTGCATGGCTGTTTCCATTATTAACTTACGCCCCTCTGGAATCAAGCCTTGAAAATCAATTGTATTTAACCTTAATACTGACTTTGGTGGCAAAATGTGAGGGGCCCTGCATATCGGCAGACCCGCAGTAATTTTCACATGGTTTTAGGACGAGGACCCGCCTTCAAGCAATGCCTAAAATAATCGCAGGCCTATATAGGACCTATTTCCAATCGTCCCGACTGTGCGGTTATTTACACATGGGCCTACTCAATTACGTGCAATTTAGTTTCTCTCCTCCTTTCCTCCATTTTCTCTTCTCTTTTCTCCTTTCTTCCCTTCTCTTCTCTTTATTTTTTTTTTTTTTGGGGGGCGTCCCTGGGGCGTCAGCCACCTGAATCCGTGCCTTAAAGGTGAACCTCATTGAAAATAAAGTTATATATCAATGGAAAGCTTATGATGTCAGGAAGCAGAAAAGAATATTTTTATTTGCCAAACGTACCAGGCTAGACACAATCTCAAAGATTTGATATTGGCACCCCCCCCCCTAAATTACAAAACGAAATCGTTCAAATTGGGCGCTTTCGTTGATGACGTCAGCTGGGGGACACACAGTTACTTCCGGGTTTGATTGTAAACACAATGTCCATGCATTACTGTGGCATGCATCGGGCCAATGTACGAATTCAGTCATTGTCAACTTACTTTACATGAAAAATATCTTCAATAAAATAAGAATAACATGAAGAAAACATCATGATCAAATCAAGAATGAAGTTCCTGAATAAAGGGTGTGGGTAAAAATGGAAAAAGTGCTAGCGGGCGTGATATGAGATAGGCAAAGCCAGCCACGAGATGCACAGGGAATATTACAGTAAAGCAAGAGCGAAGATTCAGCGAAGAACCGGAATGAAAACAGATTGCAAAAATAACTGCTAGTGCTACCAGTTCATATCACACACCAACTTGAGATGAACTTATCACAATGAGAAAATGAAGGAATAGAATAAGGTACATGTACAGGATTTTTTAATTCTTTCTTAGTTTTACAACAGGTCATGTATGATAGGCGAACTTCGTAGATACATACGGGCCGGGCATACGGGATGAACTCAGTCGCCGAAAGTGTTCGGTATCCGCGACTGTACTGCTTGCAGACAAAATGACCGATTTGATATTCACATTCTGATATTTCCAACTTATTGCTACTTCGTCCGCAAAATTTATTCCTGTAAATGTTCCAAATATCAAGGAACGATTGATCAAATCAGCTAATACACAGTGCTCCCGGAAGACGAGAAGCGCTAGCGCTGTTTGGGAATATCCGCCTCGCAGACACCAGCTCCTTGCAATTTCTTCAGTATTTCGCTACTACCATCATCCATACAACAATTACATAGATGTTTTTCTTTTTCAGTAGGGCTACACCGATTGTGCTATCATCAAGAACTGTGACAGAAATGACAATATTATAATTTAGATTTCAGAATTCCATCAAATAACGGTCTATAAAGCCTAAATTGTATTTATAAAGTATTTGTTTCTTTCAATTGTGAATTCATGGAAAGAATATTTTCCGCAATGAATGATATCCGATCGGGAATGATCACGGCGCTAGATATGAAAACCTTTTTATGAGCTGGATTTTATAATGAAATCTTTTTTTGATTACTGCAAGACAATATTTTTTAGAAATCAGATATTTTAAAATGAATCAAGAACAGGGAATGTTACTTGATAAGCAAGTATTTAATTTGATGTTTATATTATTTAATATGCCATGACCGGTCACCGGTCGCAGCAAGCATTTGCGCATGGAATTGATCACAGCGCGAAATTCGAACTCAATAACCCAATTATACCCAGCCAGTTTCGACTGATTTTGTCCAAAATTTACGGAAAATTTATGTGTTGAAAATAATTCTATTATTTGCAACTTGAATATTCCTCTAATTTCAAGCTTAATTGCGAAAATGCATACAAGCAGACTTGATCAAATCCCGGAGATCAAATCTGCTGCAACACACACACACCGGACCGCAAGTGATACCAGAGGATGAACTGGGCGACTCGCTGTGTTTGCGCATATCCACCTTGGTCGGGTGCCTGCTATTTCTTCAGCAGTAATTTACGATCGTGTTCGGTAATCCATAAAACATGAATGTTTCACTTTTTCAGTACCGTACACTGATTGTACTATCATTAAAGAATCGTGACACAAGTGACAATATTTTAATTTTATTCAGATTTCAGAATTCCATCTACTAAGCCTAAATTGTACTTATTTTATAAAAAAAAAGTATGTTTCTTTCAATCGTGATTGCGTGGAAAGAATGTATTTACCATAATGCGCTAAATATGAAAAAACCTTTATGGGCTGGATTTGATGAAATCGGCGTTTTTTTTTTATTAAATTTTTGATTACTGCAAGACGATATTTTTAAATATCAGATATTTTCAAATGAATCAAGAATAGGAATGTCACAAACAAGTATGTAATTTGTTTTTCGATCATGTTTATTCAGTCCATGACATGAGCGGTAGCAAGCATTTGCGCATGGAATTGATCCCAGCGAAATTCAAACTCAATTACCCAATTATACCCAGCGAGTTATGACTGATTTTGTCAAAACTTTACGGAAAATTTATATGCTGACAATAATTCTATTATTTCTAATATATATAGAAGGAACCAGCAACTTGAAGATTCCTCTAATTTCAAGCTTTATTGTGAAAATCAGACTTGCCGGGCAGCTTGCAAAGTACAGAAGCAAGTCTTGTTTACATGTTTCCGAGTAGGATCACGTGACTGCGAACCCTGAGCTTACGCCACGAGTATTCTCAAGGTCATAGACGATTGATTTGGGTTCTTATTGGGCGCCTTAAAAAAGACCAAAAATTACAATCATTTTTTTAATTTTTCAGCTTTATTGGCCATCAAAAAATCGGAAAAATAATTTTAGTATCCTGACATCATAAGCTTTCCATTGATATATAACTTTATTTTCAATGAGGTTCACCTTTAATAATTGAGTCAATGTGTAGGCCTATGTTGGGGATTGGAGAGGGGTACTGAGGCCTACCACATTTAATAACGAACTTACTTACTCTTTGTGGGATTTCGGATCGCAACACAGGTAATAATAAAACCAGTAGCAAACTTCACTTTACCAACAAGATACAACAACTTTACAACTTTCTTTTTAATTAATGAAACAAAGCTTATTTTTGACTCAGAGTTTAAATTTAAGATGCTAGCCGAAGTCAATAACTTTGCACATTCTTCGGGTTCCTTTGTTTCCACTCTTGTTAAAAGAAGACATAAAACCTGATGATAAGCTGACTCTTTCTGTTGACAATTTAAGTTTAAAACATTATTAACACAATTTTTGTGTTGAAATTAATTGTAAACATTGTTATGACCAACGTATGCACCAACCTTACTGATGGCCTAGGGACAGAATACCCTTTACTACCAGGTTCACACAAAGTAAACACAGTACACTGTAATTACTATTTCAAAACCATAAAACACTAGTAACATTTATTTTGGGGTTAATTACATCATCAGGTGGGGCTTTAACCATGTTAACCTGCTTCACAAGTTATAATACACATACACAATCATATCATGTATAGCATAGAGCAATAATATTAATATGTTATCATTGACAGTGCCATCATTGTGGCATGAGATGATCTAGAGTCATTTGTTATCCATATCATGTTTTGATCTCTATTTATAGTTTCCATGAAGACTAGTCTGTACTCTGTAGCCAGTTGACCAGATAATGCATGCATGCAGCTCGCGTTTTTGTGCACAATACTCAAAAGTCATGTCATGACAGAAATACCACAGCTAGCTTTAACTTGCTTGAAGTCTACAGTTTTTACTCACTGCTTAACGCGGCTGTGTACTAGGCCTGGCATTTTCGGGTAATTTTGTACCCGGGTACCCGCCGCAATTTTCGGGCGGGTAACCGGGTACCTGAATACAAAAAAAAAAAAAAAAAAAATTTTTTTTTAAAATTTTTTAAAGTTTTTATTTTTCGGTTTTGTAGTGTCTCTGGACCTAGACCTAAATGCCAGGATCATTCATGGTTGACCTATAAAAAAAAAAAAATTAATGATTTCAAAATGTATTGAATTTGAATGCATTTTGAAATCATTAATAGACTATGACATGAATACAAATGATCAATTTTCATATTAAAAATATTAAAATATCTTGAATTTTTTTTTTTTTTTTTTTTAGGTCAACCATGAATGATCCTAGCATTTAGGTCTAGGTATAGAGACACTACAAAACCGAAAAAATAAAAAAAAAAAAATTAAAAAAATTTTTTTTTTTTTTTTTTTTTTTTTGAATTTCGGGTACCCGGGGAGGGTATTTCCTACCCGGGTAATGTAATCTCGGGCGGGTACCCGTTTACCCGACCGAAAATGCCAGCCTTACTGTGTACTATAGACATTGTTTCTTTCGCGAAATTGAGTTTTTTGATATGTTTATACTTTGTTATGTTTTTTATAAATACAAGGAATGAAAATCCAGATTTGTAAACTCCAACTGCAATATTTTAAGGATTTTATTTCACTATTCCACTCGTGTTTGAAATTGAAAAAGAAAGAAAATCTTTGTTGTACCAGCCAGGGTACACGCGCGCAACAGCGTATCGCGTTGCGTATCGCGCAATTTGTTAACGCACAAATACGCTTACGATACGCTGACGCTTATCTGCATGCGTGGCGCGTCAATATGGAAACACCACGGAGACTGATTTCACAAAAACCTAGTGGTCAAATGGCTCCGTTTTAGCTGATAAAATGTGTGTTTTTTCAAGTTCTTTAACCCGATTTAAATATCAAGTTATGAATGGATTTCGCTCAAACTTCTCAAGGGGCCGTGTATTTACCCGATGTTCATGTAATGTAAGGTAGAAAAACGAGAAATGCCGCATTCTCCTGTGAGCTCCGATCCAAGTGCAAAATGTGACCACTTTAAACTTCAACGGCCATTATTTCAATGTTCATTTTCTCGGTAAAATGACGATTTAGGTACACGATAACTCAATAAATACAGCATCTATAGGTAAGCAAATATGATCATTGTAAAAAGCATGATCGACTCAAGAAACGGTTTTCTCATTTTTTTATATTTTGGTCTATTTCCGATTTTAGGCATCACTTTGTGCAAATAAGCGTTTGTGAATTTTAAAAAGTTCAATTTGATGCCTTATATGGTCAATATCTCAAAAAATAAGGCTAATATCAAAAAAATAAAAAAACCGTTTTTGGAATGGAGCCTCAAGATTGAGCTAAAAACAAAATAAAATATTTTGGAAAGAGTGTTATTTTGTTATGATGTACCGTACCTAACAAATATTGCCAAAAACTCACTTTTTTGTGATTTTCTTCAGAATTGTTGTTTTTACCCCAAATCTGTATTTATATTAAGATTTATTGATGTCTTGCCTTCATAAAAATGTATACTTTTATATGTCTTGCGCGAATAATTACAAAGTTATTGCACTTTTGCTACATGCATGTCTGAGAGTACACAGCCACCTTAACTAGCTTAACAGTTGTTTGGGATGTTTCCATACCAACTTCACCACCAGTGGGTTCCTCAATAACTGATAAGTCTTTCAATTGAAACTCTTGCATTTATTCTGCAAATGTTAGGTATAAAAACGGAAACAATCTTGGCACATGTGTGCCATCCGTTTTGCTCATGCAGGCTGCCATTTTGATCTCCTACTATTCCCAACTTGTAGGCAATTAAGCCTGTCTCCCAATTAGCTGGCTGGGGGTGTCTGATGCCTGATGCTCAATGCCTCAATCAATCCTATGATATACCAGGGGACATCACAACATTAAACAAAACCAATACATTGGCTATAGTTTCAAATCTTACATAACATATAACCGTGGTGTTTGTAAAATATTTTGTAAAAGATTTGCAATTAGGCCTACTTTGATTGGATTCGAACATTGCAACTTTACAATGCTCAAGAACACACGGGT
This sequence comes from Amphiura filiformis, assembly GCF_039555335.1. Classification (NCBI taxonomy): domain Eukaryota; kingdom Metazoa; phylum Echinodermata; class Ophiuroidea; order Amphilepidida; family Amphiuridae; genus Amphiura; species Amphiura filiformis. Next base: position 26,662,023 of record NC_092629.1, read on the forward strand.
GTGTGAAACATTGTTAAAAATTGTATAAATGAGGATTCCTAGCGTAAACTAGTTTCTATACACTTTTAAATGTGAATGATAGGAGGTCTGTAGGCTAAAGGGCGCCCTGAAAAATTTTTGTGATGAATTTTTTTTTGCTTCAGCCCCCCCAACAAGTGTTTGTGAACGGTCGACGGTCCCTATAGGCCTACCACACACAATTTATTCGCTATATGAAGTCGCTAATAGAGAATGAAAGATTTTTTTTTAATATTTGTTTTCAATTTTCGAATAATTATTTTTGTTTTCAATAGGCCTACGTTCCATAAAAATAAAAGTATTGTATCGAAAATGACCGATACCAAAATGGTATCGAATCGCCCACCGCTAGAAAAACCAAATCATGGCGTCTGTACAAAAATGTATGCGGAAGTCTTTCGGCAAGCGAATACAGTGAGTTTCATGGATTTATACTGGATTTGTTTAAAGTGGAATGATTTCAGCATGCGGTACAGGTAAGTGACGAAACTGTTACTACACGTGAACAGGTAGGGTGTCCCATTTTTGTCTCGCCTGAACTTTGTTCAGGATGGGACTTAGTAATCACTATTTCTGTCTGTCCGTCCGTCCGTCCGTCCGTCCGTGTGTGTGTGTGGATGTGTGTGTGTGTGTGTGGATGTATGTGTGTCCGTCCGGAGCTGTATCTGGGGAACCGTAAGACTTACGGCGACGCTACTTGGTGGGAGGAAGGGTATCCAAGTTTGCTCCGTAACCGTATGTTTTCGGTGAAAAATATGCAAATTAACATAGCTAATTTGCATAATTTATGCGAAAATCAGCGCAAATTAATAGCGGAGTTTGTGGACAGACTATCTCAAGATCCGTCGGGCGCATGGTAACGAAACCTGGTGACAGGAATGATACACACCTGCTGATCACCTGATTAGTTTTTCGGCGAAAAGTATGCGCATTTAGTTGTTAATTTGCATAATTTATGCGGAACGATTCTACAAATATGGTTGGAAATCTGAAGAAATCCGCCTTATGGAGCTGTATCTGGGGATCCGTAAGATCCATAAGCCCTATGATGATGAAACGTGGTAGGGGGTAGTATGACCAGAAGATCTCAACCCGATTTGATTTTCAGCGCAAAATATGGTAATTAAGTACCTAATTTGCATAATTTATGCATAAAATGCAAAAACCTATTTTCTCGGAGACTAGGGTCGCACGTTCTTCAAACTTGGTGGGTGGGTGCATCTTCACCCCAGACAGAACAAGTTTGTATTGGTTAGTGCGTCAAGGTCACCCGAGGTCATCCAGGGGTCATCTGAGGTCAAATGACTAAAACTGTCGTATGGGCACGAAACTTGGTGGGTACGGTCAACATAACGTGGTAGGGGGTAGTATGACCAGAGGATCTCAACACGATTTGATTTTCAGCGCAAAATATGGTAATTAAGTACCTAAGTTGCACAATTTATGCGTATTTGATGCGTATCAAGCAAAAAACCCTTGTGAACAGCTTATCTGGAGATCCGTATGGGGTACAGTGACGTAACTTGGTGAGGAGTAGTGGGGCCAGAGGTTCTTGACCTGATTAGATTTTGAGCGTAAAATATGGTAATTAAGTACCTAATTTGCATAATATATGCGTAATAAGCAAAATACCTTTAATGAACAGATTATCTGGAGATCCGTATGGGGTACAGTGACGTAACTTGGTGGGGAGTTGCGTGGCCAGTGGTACTCGACCTGAGTAGATTTTCAGCGCAACATACTTTATCCAATTTCGTGAGGTCAAAGGTCACATACAAGGTCAAAGGTCAACTGAGGTCACCAAATCTTTTAATAACTAATTTTCAACTGTGCATCACATATCCAACTAACAGCTTGATCGATCATGTAATTAAGGAAATATGACGACTTCAAGATAGTCGCTTTCCATGTAAAGTATAGCAAAGTAGCACTTTCAATGAGTGATAACTCGTAAAGGAAGCATCTTTCTGTTTTGATTTATTTGATGAAATAGTTCTTTGTTATTGCCAAATTTGATTTTTCAGAGCAACATACTTTATCCAATTTCGTGAGGTCAAAGGTCACATACAAGGTCAAAGGTCAACTGAGGTCACCAAATCTTTTAATAATTAATTTTCAACTGTGTATCACATATCCAAATAACAGCTTGATCGGTCATGTAATTAACGAAATATGACGACTTTAAGATAGTCGCTTTGCATGTAAACTATAGCAAAGTAGCACTTTCAATGAGTGATAACTCGTAAAGGAAGCATCTTTCTGTTTTGATTTATTACTTTGATAAAATAGTTGTTTGGTTTTGCCAAATTTTTGGAAGGTCATTACGGGGTCATCCGAGGTCACTCAGGGGTCATCTGAGGTCAAGTTATTAAAAACTGTCGTATGGGCATGAAACTTGGTGGGTACAGTCAACATTTCAAGCCAAATTTTTGGAAGTTCATTTTGGGGTCACCAGGGGTCATCTGAGGTCAAATTAGTAAAACTGTCGTATGGGCATGAAACTTGGTGGGTACAGTCAACATTTAAAGCCAAATTTTTGGAAGGTCATTTTGGGGTCACCAGGGGTCATCTGAGGTCAAATTAGTGAAAACTGTTGTATGGGCATGAAACTTGGTGGGTACAGTCAACATTTAAAGCCAAATTTTTGGAAGGTCATTTTGAGGTTACTAGGGGTCATCTGAGGTCAAATTAGTAAAAACTGTCGGATGGGCATTAAACTTAGTGGGTACACAGTCAACATTTAAAGTCACATTTTGGAAGGTCATTTTGGGGTCATTTTGGGGTCACCAGGGGTCATCTGAGGTCAAATTAGTAAAAACTGTCGTATGGGCATGAAACTTGGTGGGTACAGTCAATATTTAAAACCAAATATTTGGAAGGTAATTTCGGAGTCACCAGGGGTCAACTGAGGTCAAATTAGTAAAAACTGTCGTATGGGCATGAAACTTGATCAACATTTATAGCCACATTTTTGGAAGGTCATTTTGAGACCACCAGGGGTCATCTGAGGTCAAATTAGTAAAAACTCGTATGGGCATGAAACTTAGCACAAGGGGTACAGTCAACATTTAGAGCCAAAATTTTAGGTCATTTCAGGGCCACCTGGGGTCATCTGAGGTCATATTAGTAAAAACTGTTGCATGGGCATGAAACTTGGTGGGTACAGTACAGTTACAAATGTACCATCAGCCAGATAATCGTGCCCAGCCGATAACCGCCAAATTCATTTACCTCTCTACCAACAGTTATCGCAAAAGCAGGCGGTCACAAAAGCAGGCGAGACTCGTGGTTCGAGAACCGCCTTGTTTGTTATCATTGTGAACATACCGATTCACATTACAAATGCATTATAAACTAGAGCGGTTCTCGGGCTTCGCGGTTCTCTGCTTTGGTGGTTTGTTTTGGTACTGAATGGTACATGTGTTTGGGTGATCATTGATGGTGTTTGTGATTGATTGGTTTAGGTTGGGTGATGTATGTTTTGTTTCTGTTCAGAACCTTGTGGGGATTTGGCGAGTCGATGGGTGGGGGTAATTAGTTAAATGTTTGTAAGAAGGGAAAGTGAGAGGTTAGAGAGTTAAAATGAGGTAGACGGTAGAGGTTTGTAAAGGTTGAAGGGAAAACATAGGATTAGGAGCATGGACACTTGGCCTGGTGAAATAGTTGTTGAATAGAAGTTGAATGTATAATGTTTGTTGATGAATGAGACCGATTTGACCGAATTAATTACACGTCTGTCTGCAGTGGATACTTTGAAGGGAAGTGACGGCCCGGGTTGCCAAAAGATTTCAGCCCGAATTGCGGGTCAAATAATCGAAAAGTCGCCCAATTTTTCTCTTAACCATTGGTTTCTATGGGACATGAAATGATCGGAAGTCGCGGGAGCCAATGTTGAAAAGTCGCCCAATTTTTTTCTTAACCATTGGTTTCTATGGGACAGGAAATTGTCAAAAGTCGCGGGAAAATCTTCAAAAGTCGCCCAATTGGGCTACCAAATCGCGGGTTTGGCAATCCTCACTCACTGACGGGCGCATGTGACGCTTTCTTTGGCGTGGTGTAAACAAAAACATGGAATATAGCATAGGCGTGCGCAACATCATTTAAATTAATTATTATTTACCCATACAACATTGTAGGCGTTTCAATGTACAAAAACTTGTGTCATAGCGTTACGTAATCGCTATCATCATCATCAATTCGCTCAACACGATGAGTCATTCATCAAGTCAAGTACCAATTTCCTTGATGTGTTTATTATACAGGTTTGGGCAAAATCGATTTTTCTTTTATAATATCCCGTGGACGGCAATGCACAAAACGTACTACGCCATAATATAAATAAGGCTAAATAAAAATAAAATGATGTTTCCGGTAACATGCTCTGAAAAAATTGGGACGGAAGGAAGGAAAAAAAAATTATTTACACATACTGAAATTTCGACCCAATTTAACACTTGAAGGCTAGCCAATAGAAAAACAGTATGACTCGGGGTCTCAATCGCAAAAGCTCTTCTCATACTACACAAGTGTGTCGTACTGTCCAATATCATTTACCTACTCTCTGTCATTCACTGTTCTTGTCTATATATAAAAGCTTTTTCTGTTTGTGCAATTATAGAAAACTGCTACATACAATTTGGAAATGTATGCAATACAAAACACTAAACAGATAAAATAATATTTTGAAATGACCATAATTAGGGGTAGAAAAAAGTAAGGAGTCCAAACTCCAAATGGACCCTCTTGTCTTAAAACCAAAAAATAGGGGTCCATAACCAAAAATTTAAGAAAAAAAAATAGTCAAATATAATATTAACTTGTAAACAGTTAATGACTTGAACGTTAAATCAATAAGTGTAAATCAAACCAATTTTTTAAGTTTACCTGACTTGGGGATCAAATCTCGACAGAGGTTTCTTGCCAATACAACATTTTACTAATTTGACCTCAGATGACCCCTGGTGACCCCTAAATGACCTTACCAAAATATGGCTCTAAATGGTGACTGTATCCACCAAGTTTCATGCCCATATGACAGTTTTACTAATATGACCTCTGGTGACCCCAAAATGACCTTCAAAAAATTTGGCTCTAAATGTTGACTGTACTAACCATGTTTCATGCCCATATGACAGTTTTAACTAATTTGACCTCAGATGATCTCTGGTGACCCCAAATGACCTTCAAAAATGTGGCTCTAAATGTAGACTGTATTAACCAAGTTTCATGCCCATATGACAGTTTTAACGAATTTGACCTCAGATGACCTCTGGTGACCCCAAATGATCTTCAAAAAATTTGGCGTAAATGTAAACTGTACTTACCAAGTTTCATGTCCATATGACAGTTTTAACTAATTTGACCTCGGATGACATATGGTGACCCCGAAATGACCTTAAAAATTTGGCTCTAAATGTTCACTGTATTAACCAAGTTTCATGCCCATATAACAGTTTTAACTAATTTGACCTCAAATGACCTCTGGTGACCCGAACTGACCTTAAAAGAATTGGCTCTAAATGTTGACTGTACTAACCAAGTTTCATGCCCATATGACAGTTTTAACTAATTTGACCTCAGATGACCTCTGGTGACCTCAAAATTACCTTCAACAAATTTGGCTCTAAATGTTGACTGTATTAACCAAGTTTCATGCCCATATGACAGTTTAACCTAATTGACCTCAGATGACCCCTGAAATGACCTTCAAAAAATGTGGCTCCAAATGTTGACTGTATTAACCAAGTTTCATGCCCATATGACAGTTTAACCTAATTTGACCTCAGATGACCTCTGTTGACCCCTGAAATGACCTTCAAAAATTTGGCTCTAAATGTTGACTGTATTAACCAAGTTTCATGCCCATATGACAGTTTTAACTAATTTGACCTCAGATGACCTCTGGTGACCCCAAATGACCTTCAAAAAATTTGGCTCTAAATGTTGACTGTATTAACCAAGTTTCATGCCCATATGACAGTTTTAACTAATTTGACCTCAGATGACCTCTGGTGACCCCAAATGACCTTCAAAAATTTGGCTCTAAATGTTGACTGTACTAACCAATTGTCATGCCCATATGACAGTTTTACTAATTTGACCTTTGGTGACCCCTGAAATTACCCTCCACAAATTTGGCTCTAAATATTGAATCTACCCTATCAAGTTTCATGCCCATATGATAGTTTTACTAATTTGACCTCAGATGACCCCTGGATGACCTTGACCCATTAACCAATACAAACTTGTTCTGTCTCGGGTCATGATGAACCCACCCACCAAAAAGTTTGGGTCAAATAATAATTGCCCTTGTAAAACAAACTGGGACATCCCCATACCCCCCATTTAACATGTGCTTAATATCTGTATCATCCAAGTATCCTCATCTTCAATGCAACGTTCACTATTTATCGCTATGGAATGTTGAAAAAGGTAGGCCTAGGGTTGAGTTTCTTGACGGGATAATATGCAGGCCTGGGCGAGCGGCATGAGAAAATAAATGTTGGTTAATCCTGAAATCTGCCAGGTTAGTTATTTTAATTTTTATTATATCGGTGCTGACAAAATGCACAACTTCCTCAACGTTTATAAATTGAAATGAACAGTCTTTTATTCATACTTGATAGGGGTTTATCGTTGAGTGTCTAGGACAAGATTACACAAATTTTCGGCCTACATCATTTTTAGCATTTTAACTTTTTTATTACTTGCTCTTTTTAATACGAGCTTTATGGGAATTAGTTCGACAACAACACCGATTTAATGAGCGTTAGGCCTTTGTCTTATAGTGTTAGGCCTACTATTACCGTTTTTATCAAATTTTTGCGGACACAGACAAAATACCCAGCAAACACAAAACGTTTTCGACATCATTCGCAAAAGGTTATAAAAGGTTGTCAGAAAACGTTTAAATGTCGGGTTATATAAAGGGTATATTAAGAGTATAAAACATTTTCATAACCTTAAAAAACATTTTTGATAATCTACTGCTCAGCAAACAAAAATGTTTTACAGAAAACGTTTAAATGTCGGGTTATATAAAGGGTATAAAAACGTTTTAATAACATTCCAAAAACATTCTTGAAAACTTGATACAAAACATTCTAAACAGAATGTTATTTTGGGGTTGAAAAAATATTTGCGAAAAAATGTTTGCCCAAAATATTTTCAATAACGTTTTAAAACGTTTTCATGACCTTTATATAACCCGACATTTAAATGTTATTAAAAGGTTTTGAAAAAACATTTTAAGAACATTTCTGTGTTTTTCTGTGTTTGCTGGGTTCAAACATTTTAACATAATGTTATTTAAGTATTGACACAATATTTGTAAAAATAGTTTACAATAACATTTTTTGAAAACATTGAAAAATATTGTTGTATTGTGTTTTCATACAAAACGTTTTAAAACGTTATCATGACCTTTATATCCGACATTTTAATGTTATTAAAACGTTTTTAGCTAAACCAAAAGCCAAAATATAACTTATTTAAAACGTTTTTGTGTTTGCTGGGTAGTTCAATAGTTTTTCAATAGTTGTAGGCCTACTTAATATTACGAGTCCTGCTGCACGCTGTTTTCATAAATAAAATAGTTGTGCATAGGCCTAGGCCTATATCGCGATAAATATTATCTATCAATTCAACTGTATTTCTTTAATCATTGAATGGCAGAAAGTCGGGGAAAATAAAATAATGTGATTTCCAACAACTTCATATCAGAATTTCGACACGGACGACTCTTGAAAAATTTTATTTTTTCCAAAAGTGGCATAAATTATTTCATGTCAGAATTTCGACACTGACGACTCTTGAAAAATTTTATTTTTTCCAAAAGTGGCATAAATTATTTTTTTGCGGCACCAAAAAGAGGGCGGGCGGGTTACCGGAAACCGAATTTTATTTTTAGTAGGCCTAACAAGATGAGTCATACATCATAGTTTATTGGTATCACATTGATACAACCTGATTGGTCCCCATATTTTACTGCTAGAAAGCCGATTGGTCAAAAGCCACTTGAACATTTGCCCACACATTGATCAGCCACTTTGACCTTTTTATCACGACTTGATCACGCGCCACGATTAGTGACAAGTAGGTCTATTACTAGTAGGGATTTTACGATTTCAATATTACATTCGCATGGACGGTCATTTTTTTTGCGGGGTCGCTAGGATTCTAGCGAGTAGATTTCTTGCAATATTTGGCTTATTTACCATCCAATTTATATCCTACAATGTACCTGTATATCATTAGCATATCAAGCGCGGCCCAACAAAAATAGTTTTTTGAGGTTTCTGATCGTCACGCTGAAACACTTTTAAGGACACAATTTCCTCCGTTTTCCCAGCCATTTAGTTTACTCGTTGTTTAACGACGTAACTGATTAGTCTCGACCCCAGAGTGCAACGTGGCTGTATCGCGAACATGACTTGAAGACAGAAACCGGCTGTAAAAGAGGTGGGTCATCTCGCGAGATCTTGTGACTTGCATTGTTTCATCTCGTAAGGTCGATGGCTCAAAAATTATCTTTGAAGTATCACAAATTCCAAGTGTAAGGTACTTGGATACATTAAACAGGATAATTATGATTTAGAAATCAGATATGTGAGTACCAATTTTATATAAATTGACTCAATTGCAAAAAAAATGTTGCTACGTTTGTATAGATCCCAATGACACACACAGTGGCATAAGCCAGTCTCTGTGTACAAACGGCGTACGTGAGACTGGCAAGTCTATACCACATCGTTACGACTCTAAAAGCGACCGAGTCAATGGGGGATATACTATCATGACTATTGGGCAACTTCCACTTGATTGGCCCTCAGCCAGTCTGAGATAGAAGTATAAATTCGTAACCAATGGCAACGGTAGGCAAAACCGGCTATGCACGACTATGTGCACGACTATATGGACCAACCTCTGGTTGGATGGCACGGAATACAGAGCTGCCAATGCAGATTAATAAGGTATAATATTGGGTGACTTTGTGAACGTCCAACTAAATTAGTACAATTCTGAATACTTCGTTATTCTTTTTGTAGATGTCGACTACCATTCAAATTTAATAGGTTTCATCATTAGCACACACTTGACATATCCTGAAAGTGTCACTGAAAAAAAAATACTTCGTTTGTCTGCTTTTTTGTATACAAGAAACACATGAGACATCTGTTTGTGTGGACTTTGTGCAAGGAGCCCAAATCCCCACAATCATGTTTTGTAAGCTTCCCGTGTTTCCTCAGAAAACTGAGCAAAAATTCACCTAATACTGAAAACCAAGGCATTGACTGTTCTTTAATTTCAACCTTATCAAACCTGAAACAAATATGCTGCCTTGCGAACACAAATTTTGCATATCATTGTCAACTAGAAGGGGGAAATAAGTTTAATTTCATTGATAACATGAAATTGATGCATATTAATGTTTTCAAAGCTGTGCATAATTAATTAATTTCCCCCAAAAAATAATTTTGAAACTTTTAGCGTCTGTCACAAATGCTTCACAAGTGTGTGTGATTGGATTAACGGTATCGATTCTGAAATTCTAAAGAGACTCGATTTTGTGAATCGAGGTCTATGTACCTCTTCCGAGCTTCTACCTTTAAAAGCATGTAAGCTACATTGATACCGATGCCACCAATAGAACGAGAAGATTTGCCCCTTCATTTTGCATACCACTTTGACCAATTTTTTTTTCTCATTTCTCCACAAAATGCAGAAAACCCGCAAAAAAATCCAATGGGTGTAGTACCCCCTTAAAAGAATGAACCTTTCCCATTTATGATAATATTCTATTTCCTTCTGAAGAGGGATAAAAGAATAGGTTGAATTTTGGCATCTTTTTCTGTATATATAAAACTTAGTTAAAATGAGAATTAAATTTAGAGCACTATTTATTTTTCCTAAATCTGTCCCGAAAAGAATATGATTTCGGTTGAAAGTGATAGGAATACCAAGTTTTTGTAAACACCAGGTTTCGAGCTGAGACCAAATGGGTTTAACCTTTTTACAATCTGATAAAAGATGAATTATCGTTTCGGGTTCCTCGTTGCAAAAAGTACATATATTGTCATTTCTTTTGCCAATTTTAAACATAAATGTATTTGTGGTAAGAATTCCATTTAAAATTCTGTACTGAAACCATCGTAATTTCGTATCCATTGTACATTTAAATGGCAACAAAGAGTATATCTTCCATTCATCATCTGAAAAGCTACAATTTAATTTTACTTCCCATTTTTGTTTTGCTTTTGGTATCTTTGAGGACATAAGTTGTTTGCAGATTGATCTGCAACCCTTTTTATCTTTTAAAATAAAACTGAAATGAAATGGGATAAACGGCTTAGGAATTGCAATAAATGTAGCGTTTTCCTGAAATAGATGCTTGAAATTACTCTTAATTGCGCAAATTACACTGTTGTATTCCAAAAAATTTAGCCTTAATCCATAATTTGTTTCAATTTCATGAAGAAAGAGAAAACGGTTTTGGTTAACATGGACAAGGTCAGAGACAAAGTCAATACCTGCTGTACGCCATTTTTGCAGCAGTGCTGCATTAATTCTGAATTGGCTGGGTGTTACTATACTGAAATTTTCGAATGTGAAAGGCATTTTGTACCACTGAAGTTTTTCGTACACATCGATAGCTTTATTAATATAAAGATTGACTTTTGTAGAATTTTGGTTGTGTATCCATTGATTTTATATGCGATTTCATTGAAAGAAGTGTTTTTTAATGCAATGATTTTCAACAACACACTCAACCTGGGCTCCTTGCATGAGGAATATTAGCTACAAGCATTAGCTGAGCATGCGTCCTGTCAATTTCTACTCTCACACCCCTGATTTAGCATAGGGATTGGGCTCGTTTGCATATGCATGAGTTCGTTGAGTTGGTCGTAGCGTCCTTGGAGATAGTACATTTCTAGTAAAATGGTATAGATGAGTTTATAGTCAAAATGCGTGATGTATTTTAACAGTTTAAATGTAGGCCTATGTTTTTGTAAATGTGCATAATAGACACTATCCATGCTATCAATGAGGAATTGCTATTACCCCATACCACAGTATTATGTTTATAATCATTCCTAGGCCTTATTAAAGGCTCAGATGCATACAACTTTTTAACTCATTTATGTTAAGTACAAACTTGAGAATATGTTCTTCATTTTAAGTAAATGTCATCATATGTTATTAAGTATACCAAGAAATGAACTAAGTACTCAGCATATAAATTAATTTGTGCCCTCATTGTGGATTTTTAAGACAAAATAAAATAAAGGAAACAAACATCATTCTCCTTTTTACAGTGTCGTTTCTAAAAGCTCATTTTTAAGCCAAAGGTCCTCTCAGTGAATGTGAAATCCAACATTTTTTCTTCATTCACTGCGCCGTCTTTTTTAAAGACATTTCTTGTTTATAATTTATTTCTTTACCACCAATCTTAAACCATTCGTTTTCCCATAAACATGATCTTAAAACATCATCAATTGTATTAGGATTGTGCTTTTTCTTTACCTTAGACCAAGCTAAAAGAACTTCTTTCCAAAAAACATTTTGGGAATTATTTGCTACTTTTAGTGTATAATTTGCGCCCTTTTCAAGATCATTAATATGTATACCAGTTAAAATAGCAAAAAACATCAATCCTTTAGCATCAATACTTCCATTTACAATTCGTCATATCCATGTACATTTCAGTGCTTCAAAGAATAAATCTACTTTAACCAATCTTAATCCACCTTCAGAATAATCGTTTGACAATTGATCTCTACTTATTTTATCTCTTGTACCTTTCCAAATAAAATTATAGATTTTCTTTTGTAACTCTTTTATAAACTCTTCAGACGGGTTAGGAATTGAAAGAACAAGATGGTTTGGTATCAGTAGGGATTTGGCTATAGTTATTCTTCCAAAAACTGTTAAGTTTCTTTTAGACCAATGATGCATTACCTTTGTCACCGACTCCATAACCTTATCATAGTTCAAATTAACCATTTCAACCAAATTGGTTGAAAATTGTACTCCCAATGCAGAGAATTTTCCATCTTTTGTAATGCCAGGGTTTGGTTTTCTACCTCTAAGTGACCCAATATACACAACATTTGTTTTATCTTCGTTTATTTTCAAACCTGACAAACGTTCAAACAAATCCAGTGTTTTTAACGTTTGTATTAAACTCTCATTACTTCCATTCAAGATCACAGTCGAGTCATCGGTGTATTGGGTGATTTTACAATTAATATTTTCAACTGTAATACCACATATATTAGTATTTTTTCGTATGAGACAGCCCAACATTTCAGCACAAATTAGAAAGATGTAAGGGGACAAAGGGTCCCCCTGTCTGCAACCTCTACCTAAATCGAATTGTTTTGAGGAATTTCCATTTACTAAAACTGAGGATTTACTTTTGTTATAAAAAAGTTTGATCCATTTTGTAAAAGATGGACCGATATTTAGAAAATCTAATGTTTTAAAAATGAATTTATGAGAAACGGAATCAAACGCTTTTTCGAAATCTATAAGCAAAAGCATACCTGGTTTGTCATGTAATTTTGTGTATAAAATTAAATCATAAAGTAATCTTATATTTTCTCCAATATATCTTCCTTTCATAAAACCTTTTTGATCATCATTTATTAGGCTTGGTAAGATTTGTTTCATTCTTTCAGCAATACACGATGAAGCTAGTTTATAGGTTATATTTAACAAAGTAATAGGACGCCAATTCTTTAAGAATTGTTTCCTTTAGGAAGAAGGGTAATAATCCCTAATCTCTGCGTAACTGACAATTCCCCTGATTCATATGAATAGTTCAGAGAACGTAAGAGAAAACCTCCCAAGTCTTGAAAAAAAACTTTCCAAAATTCAGTGGTAAACCCATCAGACCCAGGACTTTTATTGTTTGACATTTTCTTTAAGGCAGTTAAAAGTTCATTGTAAGTCAAATGGCCTTCGAGCTTTTCTAATTGATCTTGAGTTAATTGAGGTAAATCTGATCTTGAAAGATTTTGGTCGAATTCTTCCAAACATAAATTGTTGTCTTTACATTCATACAGTTTCGAGTAACACTTAAACGTTTCTTCCATTATTTGGTATTGATCTTTTATATCATCCCCGTTTGAATTTTGCAAATGAACGATTGCTTTATTTACACAGTTTCTTTTTTCCAAGTTCACAAAATATTTAGATGGTTTTTCTCCTTGTTCTATCCATCTTGCTTTGGATCGTAACATTACTCCTTCCATTTTTTCCTTCCTCATCTCCTCTAATTCAGACTTTTTAATTTCAACATTTTCTAAAACTTCTGTATTGTTTGATTCATCTAGCTCTTTTTCTAAAGTTTCTATATCTCTTTCAAGTATTTTTTCTCTATTTTTATTTTTTTTGCTTTTTTCTGATGCATATTTGAGCGTTTCCCCCCTTATCTCTATGAGCAATACTTCAAGAAACAGTTGTTCATTTATCGTAAACTCGAGCTCACTTGCAGGGATTTGATTTATATTGTTTAAGTTATATGGTGATACTGCATATTGTTTCTTAACATCACTAATTTTTTTCTTAATCCTGTCTATGTAATCAATATCTTTTAATAGCGTATTATTGAATTTCCAAAAACCCTTCCCAAGTTTAATAGGAGACATGTCTAGCGAAAGACTAACAAGAGAGTGGTCTGATCGATATCCAGGGTCTATTTTAGATTTCACTAAATATGTTGTAAGCTCTTCCGATATCAGAAAAAAATCTAATCTGGACTGTTTTAAAGGAGTTGGTTGACGCCAGGTATATCTGCGAGAGTTTGGGTTTTGAAGTTGCCACGGGTCTATCAATCCAAGTTCTTCTTTCATTTCTAAAACAGTTTTTCTCGCTTTTGGATTATATATGCGAATATAATTCGAGGTATCTAATTTTGGATCTTGAACCAAATTCCAGTCACCACATAACACACAATGGGCATTATCAAATGCTTCTATTACCCTTTTGATGTTGTGATAAAAGTTTGGCTTGTCATCATTTGGACCATATATTGATATAAGTGTTATACGAACATTGTTAATAGATACATCTAAAGCAACCCAATTTCCTTCTTCATCATTTTGTGTTGTATGAACTTTAAAATCTAAATTATTACTGAGAAATATTGCAACTCCTCTTGAATTTGAGGCAAAAGAGCTAAAAAAAGCTTCACCTCCCCATTCAGCTTTTACCATTATTTCCATATTCTTATCAAAATGAACATCTTGCAAACACAATATTGAAACACTTTTGTTCCGCAAATAATGTAAACATCTCTTCTTTTTGTTTAGCATTTAAACCCCGGCAATTCATTGATAAAATTTTTGGACCTATCTTTTAAAATACACAAAAAATATCAGAAAACGGATAAGGAAATCCGAAAGAAACATTTCATAATCAAAACAGAGCAAAGTAATTATTGTAGAACAAGTTGAATTATTTTAACCATTTATATGCAATTATTGAAAGTTTAGCCTATCTGGGGCTACATAAAAGTCACTTTAATAACTGATTTGGAACGCATTTCTTCCAAACTCCTCCTCTGCCCTTTTCCTTGAACTCCAGAATGACTTCAAGATGAACAGTTCTGATGCGAGTCATTTTCCCTTCACATCGTAAGAGTTTTGAGTGCTGAACCAGTTTCCCTCTGTCCCGTTTCATTTTGGCGGGTAGGTCAGGATACGCCATTACCGGTCTTCTATCTTTTATGTATGGTCTATTTCTCTGTTGTTGTAAAACCCAATCTCTATCCCACACACAGCCAAACCGAACTATAATCGGGTCGGGAGCTGGACGGTGTTGTTGTCCGTACTCCTCTCCATCTTGACCATTTATTTTACGTCTTGGTAAGCGATGGGCATTTACTAGAAATATGTTCTTGCTCTCCCTTTCTTTGAAGTCGAAATCGGTTTGTAGAGCTTTTCTAATTTTCTCACCAGCTTGTGGTCCCGTCTCATGCTTTGTTTGCGGGATACCATAAAATACCAGATTTTGTTTTCTGTCATGTAACTCTCTCGTCATAAATTCACGTTCAATCTTTTGTTCTAAGTCATCTCGTTCCTTGTTTAATATCTGTGGTAAGGTCTTATTCACAAAGTCTTTAATATCCGCAGCATTTTGTTCTACTGATTCTATCATTTCACTGATGTCCTTTTCATTTTTGTTTGCCTTTTCATTTATATCCCTGATCTGTGCTTGTAAATCATCCATTCGTTTTGACAGCATTGTTTCCATTCTTATTATTATGTCCTTCAGTTCAGCATTAGTCACGCTCACTTGCGTATCGTTCGTATTGCCCGCCGTGTTTCGATTAATGGTGATCAAGACTTTATTCATCTCATCAGCTACATTTTGCTCAGCTTAATTTTAAGATCACCTAGAATGTTGGTATATTTGTTCACAGTAGAAACATAAATCTGCATAGCTATATAACTTTGGTCTAAAATGCCTAACTTTTTGACATTGGCAATTTGGTCCATTTTTAGTGACAGTTTTTCTCTAAAAATGGAAAATGCAATGTCTATTATGGCATTGTGTCGGTCTATGCTAACATCTAGTTTGTTCTGTGACTGATACTTATTTCACACTATCAGTATGTTGTATTTTTCCTGTTGAATCTTGTGTGTTGGTGTGTTTTCATTAGGTTACTGAGCCCAGTTATACCATAGAAGACCTCAAGGCAGGCACACAATACCAATTCCGAGTATACGCTGAGAACATGGGAGGACGTAGTGACCCAAGTCAACCATCAGAAGTCATTGCTCTAGAAGGTAAGGTATCTTTTTAATTGCTCCAGTAACATTGTACAGAAACTTGGATAGCATAAGAGAGAATTCCAAATAAAAACTAACTTCTTTGGTTTCCCCTGTTTAATTTGAGAGCAATAAGGTAAGGTTTGTGATTTGGAAAATCATGCCCTTTAAGGCAAAAAAGAGGTTCTTAAAATGGAAAAACAGCAAAGCGGTATTTGGACTAAAGGAGGCTATGTGATATGTGCGAAGCACAGTATTTTTTTGTATAATGTATTGTGTTTTTGCCCTCTTTTTTTCTGACCGCTTCAAAATTTCAGATTTTTTTCTCTGGCAACTAAGAAAGAAAGGAAATTATATGCTACCATTCAAATTTTAAAAGCACTATTTGCATCGTCTTCTGAGACAAAGCTACTTTTTTGGCCTATTATTCTGTTCATTTTTTTATAATTTCAATACTGGTGTATCATCTTCAATTGGTAAGCCAGAGCAAACAGCAGCGAAGGAAGGTGAGATTATTATTACCCCCTTATCAATGTAAATACCAAGGGGGTATAGATCTAGTTCAAATTGGGGAAAAGCTTGTATGACCACAGCTTCATTATGCTATTGATCTTGTCTGTTGTATGTAATTGAATATGAGAATTATAAAATATGTATCAGTGATGATTTTGACAAAACCAGTGAAAAGTTTTCTGTGTAATGCTGTAATATCTTTATGTATGCTTTTCTTATGCGATTAAATGTTTCTGTATTTTGCATCTAACGTTGACCAAAAACTAGTCAAGTTAGATACATAACATTGCACAAGATTCTTCTTTGCAATATGTACAAGAGATGAAGCATTTTAATATGGTAGAGGAACTTTAGGGACACCCTGTACATATTGCATACCACATAAATAAAAACTTCGTGTGGAAATGTATTAAAATCTGTATCAGAAAGCACATAGAGAGCGATAGAGATCAGTATGAAGATCGGGAGAAATCAGGAGTGAAACCGTCCAGCTAGAATTTCATGATTCCTTTGAAACCCCACCAGAAATAGACAAACCATTTGATACCAGCATAAATGAACAAATTTGATATAGGAATATTCTTAAACCTTTGAGAATATTCTTGCAATCTTATTGGTTCTTACCCGTGTGATATGACACGATATCACACACCTAAGTGCGTATGTGTCGACGCGATACTCGTACGCGCTATTTGAACCAATCGAAGGTGCATAGCAACAACAGGACTGATCGATTATAAGTCCTGGGTAATTCCTTGTAAAATGTAGGATTTAATTTGATTAAAATTTGGTATACTTATGATTAATATATTTATTTGAATTGAAATGTTTAAGAATGAGAATAAAGGTATTGTTTTTAGCAGCTGTCGTGCATCTATCGTCTCATATAACACGCGACATCATTTTTTTGGCGTAAAACAACTCGGCCGCCTCGTTGTTTTACTTAAAATAATGATGTCGCCTATGTTATATGAGACGATAGATGCACTCCAGCTGCTAAAAACAATACCTTTATTCTCTAATTATTGCAAATCCAACTAGCATTCTTCTGACATTCTATTAATATAATGATTATGTCTGTGAACTGAGTCTATCAATTAACCAATATTAATTTTTGCTTGCTTCATTGTTTCTGTAGATTCAAAAGTCATCACCCCTTCTGGTAAGTTGTAGACATTTTTATTTCAACTAGGGTTTCTCTGTGTAAACACAATTGTGTGGGATTTGAATAAATTTTCATACTCATTGTTTTATTTTACACGATTATGACACAATTAAGTAAAGTAGGCAATTTGTCAACTGATTTTGAGAAACTGTTGAAACTTGAAACTGTTCAAGTTCTTTTCTCTCTCTCTCTCTCTAAGGTCACATTGCATACACGTATGCAGGTGTGGTTCGTATGAGAGTATGCCATCGAATGCGGTCAGCGGCAGCCCTGGTAACCTCAATGATGCTCAGGCCTGTGATAATTTTGATGTCGTCAAGCCAGCTCACTGCAGGTCTCCCTCTCTTGCGTTTGCCCTCAACCATTCCTTGGACAATTGTTTTCTGAAGACAGTGATGTCTGGTGATGTGGCCAAAGTATGATAACTTTCTAGAAATGATATCGGCTCGCAAGGTCTTCTGAACTCCAAGCTCTTGGAGAACCCACTCATTTGTTTTCCTCGCAATCCACAGAATCCTCAGGATTCGTCGATAGCACCACAGCTCAAAAGAATCCAGCCTCTTCCTGTCAGATAGTTTCATCGTCCAGGATTCAGATCCATATGATGCCACAGCAAATGCTGTTGATTTTAGCAAATGAACCTTGAAGGATGAAGGAAGTTTACTTTTCCACAGTTTGGTCAGGTTTGAGACTACACCTCGAGCTATTGCCAATCTTCGTTTTATCTCCTGGGTGCAGTCACTTTTGGTGTTAATGATGGAACCCAAAAATTCATATGCTTTCCACCTCTTCAATGAAATCACCCTCTAAGGAAAAGTTTGCATCTGTGTCATTTCGCCCTACGTCTACAATCATGACTTTTGTCTTCTTTGTGTTCAAGATCAGTCCCCTCTTTTCACTTGCCGATTTTATTGCTTTCAATAGATCCATCAATTCCTCTTTGCTACTGCAAACCAGGGTTGTGTCGTCTGCATATCTGAGATTTGTGATCCACTGACCACCTATGGTAACACCTCCTCCAAAGTCTTTCAAAACCTCTCTCATGATGCTCTCAGCATAGATGTTGAAGAGCTGAGGAGACAAAATGCACCCTTGTCTCACACCTCTGCCAATTTGGAAGCACTCTGAGTCACCTCTACTCGTCCTGACTGAAGATTCCTGATCCTGGTATAGCGTACTGATGAGCTTCACCATGTGTCTCTTATCAGCAAGCTCTATTGTCTTCTTAGATATCCAGGGCTGCTTCTTTTTCTTCTTCTTTGTGATGGTTTCCTCTACTGCACTTAGCACTGCTTCCTTCATTTCTTTCCACAATTCGTTTGGAGAGAGTTCTTCCTCATCCGTTCGAAGAAGTGCCTCAAATCGGTTCCCCACACGAACTGTGTATTGCTCTGGGATTTTGTCCACATCAAATCTCATTGGTGGTGTCATTCGCTTCTTTGCTTTAAGTTTCAGCTTCATCCGTGCGACAAGTAGCTGGTGGTCACTGCCGCAGTCTGCTCCTGGTCTGGTTCGTACACTGAACAATGAAGAGCGCCATCTTCTTTTAAGCAAAATATAATCAATCTGATTTTTCACATTTCTGCCAGGGCTCCTCCAAGTCCATAGTCTGCGAGGGTGCAGCTGAAAGAGGGTGTTTCCAACAATCAGGTCGTTTGCCTGACAAAACTCTTCCAAACTGTCTCCACGATCGTTCCTTTCTCCCAATCCAAACTTTCCAATTGACCTTGATTTGATGTCAAACTTGCCAACTTTTGCATTCCAATCTCCCAAGATGATAAGCATATCTTTGCTTGGAATCTTATCCAGGACATCTTGGAGCTGACCATAAAAGTTTTCCATCACTTCACATCACATCAGATGCAGTGGATGTTGGTGCATAAACCTGGACAATTGGTATGTTGAAAGGGTGACCATGCAGTCTGAGAGAGATGATTCTGTCACTGATCGGGTTGAAGCCCAGGAAGGATCTAGCTGTATTCCTGTCCAAGATGAAACCAACTCCGAACTCCCGCTTTCCTTCATCTTTGCCTGAATAAATCACTGTGTATCCGTTGTCTGTGGTAAAACGTCCTTGGTTGAGCCACCATGTTTCCGAGATGCCCAGTACACAAATGTGTTGCTCTCCCATTCTTTTTGTAACGATCTCCAGCTTCCCAGCAGTCATACCTTGAACATTCCATGTTCCTATGACTTGATGTTTTCTTAGGGTCATGCTGCTCCTTTCATGCTCAGGATTGTCGGCAGTACACTCTGCGTCATTACAGCTGTGCCTAGTCGGAACAACATGCTCCTCTTCCCCAGTAGCCATTGACACATCGACTGGCCTGCGGGTCCCACCATTGGATGCCGGGTTTCTACATTGATTACGACCTCTCATATAAACTATCTTGGCCAAAAGTAAATGCAATGGGTGGCGGGTCCTTCTGCATTAATGGATTTGCTGAATGGTCGCCGTTGGCTCTCCAGAGCCGACGCCCTTAAGATAAATCTTGTATTTCGTTTCAACCGGGTGTTCAGCCACCCTCCTCACCAATAACCAAAGAAAACTGGTGGGGGAGCTGGTTCAGTCACCGACAGCTCGACCCTGAGCAGATTGTACTGAGCAGGTTGTACTGGATACAGGTTTCCAGTAGCAGGTTTCCAAACCTGACCTGACAGACGGAGCACCCATTGGGAAAAAACACCCATGGGAAACCCAGCACCAAAAGGTGCTGGTAAGGGTAACTTTCAGCTCTCGGCAGTGCTAAGCACTGCCTCCCCTTTTCTATTCTATTTTGTTGTTTTTAGCAGCAAGTTCAAGTTTTCATCTTACTGCTGCTGTACAACTAATAATATTTAGACTGCTCATTTTGCTTGACTGTGCCACAATTTGAAATTTAATACATAAACATGAATTTGGTACCATCCAGGATATGTCACTTCTTTTTAAAGTTACATTTAAATTTAAATAGTGGTCATCTGAATTCATAGAAGTAAATTTCATTGGACTTTCTTGAAACTTGAAAATGATCATCATTAATGTGTCAAAAAAATGTCAATCTCATCAAAGGGTTGCTCTAATAAGTTAAAATTGTTGGATTCTCATGACATTTTTGTCAGGGGAGGCAAAGAAAAAAGAATTTGCCCAGTGAGCATTAGTTCGGCCCAATTTTAAGGGGATAAAATTTCAGTTTTATATTATTTGAAGTGACAGTAACAGATGAAACACAATGGTTCATTGCGTGTAAAGTGTGCAAAAATGTGCAATTTTGCACTATTCTATATACCCAAGTCAAGGTGTTTACCAAATGTGTGCATATTTAGACTACATACACCTGACAATCTTACCGTTTCTGATGTTGATTAAGATACTAATTGCATCGAAAAAACCGATAGTCATTTATCCCCACATGAATAATTACAAAAGCTAAGAATCCCTTGGTGTGATCGCCTACTTGGCAGCCGGGACTTGGCCCCCTCACCGCTGATCATCAACCCTTATTCTCTGTGGTCTTGTGTGATGAAGACTTGTTTATCGGTAGCTCCGAGCTGAGCTTTTTCACGCTGATACCATTCAGAGCTGTGGTTGTTGCTTCAACCTATAGGTAAAACCAAACCAATATTGATGGCTAGGGGTAGTTTCGTTGACATTTTCGGGCCGAAAAAGTTACAAAAAATGATCCAAAACTTAGCTGCAAATCATGCCATCAATAGTCTTAAAAGGCATGTGCAATACAAAATGGCTACGTGTCTCGGGGTAGTGCTGTTCACACTATTACACTCGGTCATGTCTTGCCAATGCGGGTATTGTCCATCCCCGATTCTGGAATGGGACCCGCACCCCCTTTGTTATGAGCACCGGGGGTGCTCGCAGTAGAATACGCTTGTTGATCTTCTTTCTGCGTGGGCCTCTTCGAGGTTCATTTTTGACGATTTGGAGAATAGCACTAGGCTAGGACTATGCCATCATTCTAAAACAAAGAAGAAAACATTTGTGTCAGGAGGTAAGACTATCAGAGCAGATTCGGTGTTTCTGCAGTGGGGGCTCTTCCACATGCAACCATCATATGTCGCGAGCTGCTAGTGATGCTCCGGGTATGAGAGGGATTGCACTTGTGGGACCATAGCTCCTTCAGTGCACTCAGGCCATGAGCTTGCATCGGTTGTTAATTTCTGCCATTCACACCCCTATGTTTTTTACTCAGTCAGGTGGGCAGGTATTCCTGGGCTGACAGAGGAGAAAGCATCTATTGGTGGTGCTGGTTTGGGCCGTGTGACTACAAGTAGTGACCCATCCCGGCTATGGGGAGTCAATCGGTTGTGACGGACACATTTTCCCAATCAGGCTAGTCAATCGCATATCGATCAACAGGGTTCGATCTTGCAGATCAATGCAGCCCATTCATGGCATCAGCTGTTATGGGCAGCTTGGGGTGACTGGCCAGGTAGGGTTTACAAAACCAGTTGACAGCTATGGTACACAGCTAACTTCCCTAAGACAGGGAACAGTTGGGCTTACTGAGGGGTACCCGGGTACACAGCTAGATCCCCTCGCGGGGAGCTATATGTATGCAGTACCTCCCAGATACAGCAGTGCACAGCTAGGTTCCCATGTGGGTACCCAAGCTGAGACTCCGGGTACAGCAGTGCACAGCTAGGTTCCCATGTAAGTACCCAAGCTGAGACTGTGTCAGTACCTGAATACCCACCTGGTTGACACAACCGTTGTGGCAACCGGGGCGGGGAGGTGGTGCCAGTTCTGTCGTACCATGGGTTACCTGGGTGTCGGACCAATGCAGGGTCAGCTTTCTGCGAGTTTCGTACCATGGTACCCACCACAGGGTGCTTTCATTCATGACCTAGGGTTGTGGCAGATTATTCCATCTAGTGTTTTTTGCAGTCAGCTGTTGCTCTTGTCAGCTGTCAAGGGGTGATTCTGGCTTACGTGACCCGGATATTCCTCATCCAAGGAGTACCGTTGCCGGGTCTCACGGGAGTACTCCATCTTCTCTTGCTTCACATTCTGCTACCCAAGGGGTGCAGAGTGCTCAGGGAAGTGATGCCCATTCTCTGTCTTCTTCGTCATCAGGAAATGACTCGGACATCCTTTCAGTAGGATGGGTCACCTGCTCTCACATTTCCATCCGAAATCAGGTTGAGGTACCGTAAGGCAGTCGGGCTCTTCAGTTAGGGGCGGTTTCAAAACTCAACCGCCGATTCCGTACAGTTGCAGCCGGTTTCTATTGGTGTAAACAATTTTGAAGCCATCCCTTAGGAGTCTACAATAGTTTTGAACTAGACTCCATACACTGGACAATCATTCTGTTTCTCCAGACGTCTCATTCTAGCACAGTCCCTTTATGTGTTATGGATGAAGATTACAATACCCTCCTGAAGGTTCTACTGATGGACCCTGACATTGCCAAACAACTGCTCCTTTAAACAAAGGCATCCGTGTCCTATTCCCTCAAAGGGATGATGATCTTTATGAACTCAAGCACATTGACAAGCGTGCTTGGATGTGTGTCAAGTTTTACCACTACCTTTGCCTCAGTAGGCTGCTGGCTAAAGATCACGTGGCAACATCGGACCTTTTCCACGGAGTTAATGGTGCTGTCAGCCAACTTCAACGGAAACGCCATGGGCCTAGCCCATAGGATATCCATCAGTCGTCGGGGTCGCCTGCTTGTCCCTTCTAAGGGACTCAGGGGTACTTATTTAACAAGCCTTTCTGTCAGATCATCGTAGAGCATGCCAAGAAAGTCGCCATCGCCAATGAGGCCATATCCACCATTTGCTGCAGGCCTAAGCCTGAGTCCCGGGGGAGCTATACGTACAAGCGCGCTAATCGGGCTAGCTGGCACCGACTTAGTGGTTGCTGGGGACTTGAGTGCATAGTCAGAGTTGTATCAGGGATCTCTGCAGTAGCTGCAGGTTACCTGATACACAGTAGGGTCCCTTAACAGGGATCTATGCAGTACCTCACAAGTGCAGGGATACACAGCAAAGCTTCGGCTGACCAGAGTATCCTGATACAGCTGTTATTTACTTATTCATTCTTTAGGCAGGGTAGCCCCTTCAATGCTAATGCACTGATTTCCAAGGAGGCCCTGCTGCAAAAAGTGTAAAATTCTTATACAGTAAGAATATGGATCTATGCAGGGTCCACCGCTTGGGGGTCACCTGTAGTGCCCGTCACCTGTAGGTTTTATGCAAGGCCATCAGCTTGATGCATTACCAACCAGTAGTTCAGATCTCACCACACTTCTTCTAGTGGCAAAGCTCACCTTAAAGAGGGGGCTACTGGACACTTAGCAGAATGGATGATGGTGACTAGGTGTTTTCGAGGCTCCTGACAGGGTCAGAGAGCACACTGGCTCAGTCTGGCTGTAGTAGGACGGAAAGTTCTGGCCAATGGACGAGTGTGGTAGAGCTATCGCCATCTCCCATGAGGCATACTCACCTGAAAATAATTCCATCCATTTGCACAGCACCTAGTCATCACCCGTTTTCACAAGCACTTTTGATATCAGAAGCTGACAGGGAAGAGCTCGAGTGGTGGTACTATCACCCCAACTTAATTACCATTGGCAGCATCATAGCTAGGTTGGGGGAGGCAAGAAGAGTACTTGAAGACCGAGTTTTTCATGTTTATGGAGATATCACCGTCAGGACGTTGCAAATTGCAGGAGTGACTTTATTCTCCTCGCGCAAGGTCTTGTTGGCCAATGGTATGGCTGGCTTTGCAATAGATGCTGTAGAGATAGACTAAGAAGCAATGAAGGCTTAATTACCGACCCGCCGATCTCAATAGTACCAAGGCTGATAGACAGGATCGTGAGGGGAGGATTGCAATTGTCATATTGATCACATCATGCTGGCCAAGGTTCCTCTGTTTCAGGCCAATGGTCGATCTTCTTGTGGGCAGTGCCGCCGAGAGCCTTTGCGGGCCCGGGGTAATTAATGATCGACTGCCCCCTTTTTTTCACAGGCCCCTGAGGTCTCTTCTCTTTGCTTTTATGAAACCATGTTTTCTTTATTTTTACGGGTCCCATAGTACCCTGGGCCCGGGGATAACTCACCCCCTTAACCCCCTTGTCAGCAGCACTGCTTGTGGGTTTCCAACAACTTCTTCCTGGAGGCACAGGGATCAGAGCAACAGTCTATCAACTGTGCACCGGCACTTGACAACATGCATATATAGCCCTTTATTAAGGAACGCAGTCAGGAAAGAGTTTTCAGAAAGATCTGCTGAGGTCATCGCTGGTGGGAGACAAGAGTCTTCCTCCCTAGCATACACTTATTCTATGCCATGGTTAGAGTGATGAGGCAGGTGTGTCTTCCTTTTACACAGCCCTTGTGACACAAGTTACAGAGTTCTTGTCTGAGAAACTTGGATCAGGATTTGACCAGCAACAATCAGGATCTACAAGTTTGTGATCCTCTTTCCATATATCGAGGTTATGGAGACGATACAACCGTGTCTCCTCCTCAACCTCCTCAAGGGAATGCTCACAACCACCCGCTAGTAGGAAAATCACCCCTCTAGGGGACATTACTGCTGTTCTGGAGTACATGTGACTCGATATACTTGTTGATGTCCGAAACAGTACAGGACCGGAGTCATTAGAGGGCAGTTTTCCAGTCACCTTGAAAAGTTGGGTCCATTAGAGCAATACCAGTGCAGCGATATCCGTTCCAAAAGACTAAAAAATGGATTCATTATGTTGGTTATTCGCAGCCCTTGGGGCTTACTGTTGTCAAGGGAGTGTCTGTCTTTCTCTTGGGTAGAGAAATAGGACGACATCCTATCACGGATATGCTTATTTATTTATTTTATTTTACAAATTCGGCTAAAATACATCAAAAAGCAAAGTAAAATTACATAATACATACAAAAGGACATAAAAGTAAAATAAATAGACCCAATGGGCTAGCCAAGAAGAGTCAGAAGCATCAAGACACTGTCACCAAAAGGTGTGACTCCTCCAACCCATTGGGGCAATTACATAAAGAGATATACTATTGCACTGCTTAAACACATTGTGTGTACATCCACATCACAAGGATGCACCCGCCAGCCACCACACGTGTCTCCCCCCACCTACCAGCCAGGAACAAAAACCAGACCCATGCCACGTGGAGGCCACTCCAAATCATCCCCAAGCCACATTGCCCACATGAAGGAATACAGAAAACATTCCCAAACCAGGCAACCAGGGACGACCCCAAACGACCGGGACCCGGGACGAGTCTGGCATCCACCCAAAGCCAACAAATGAAAAGAGACACATGCAGCAGCCGACAAGCCCACCCTCCTGATATGGATGTACACATTATTACAAGATGGAAATCTGCTCAGTGACCCCTACCTATCAGACACATGGATTTACCCCCCTCCTCCTCCCGGCCCACCTGGACCCAACCAACCCACCCAGCAACATGCCACGCCCGACCCCCGAGACCAACACAGGCCATGAAGACGGATAAAGTAGGTCACTGAGCAGAAAACCGAGACAACAAAATTTAAGAGTCCTGCTCTTCAGTACTATTATTCCGATCCCTGATCAAGATACTTAAGGGCGGCTTCAAAACTTGACCGCTGGTTGACCGCTGGTTGATATTGTTTAGAGCAATAAAAATCAGCTCCCACCAGATGGAACCGGCGGGCAACCGACAGTCGAGTCGAGCCATCCCTAACCTGTACTTACATCTGTTCAGTTACTTGCCATATATCGATTTTCAGATGTTGATGCAAGAATTATCTTAATCAACATCAAGTGGGGGTGCCAGGGGATGTGGGCATGGGCCAAAGACCCCCATCAGAACTCTTTCCCCCAGTAAACACCCAAAATTATGAAAATGCCGCCTCCCCAAAAATCACTCCTCCTCCCCGAAGAATTCCTGGCGCTGCCACCATCAGCATGGGAAAGGATAAGATTATCCGTGAATGGATTCTAGTCCAAGAAACGGCATAGCATGAGTCAACCTATTGGGGGCACGGACCATGCTTGGATGGGCACCAGGCGTGGTTGGGGGACATGAGCCATTTATCGCCAATTTTCCTATGGGATATTTTAAATTTTCAGATTGTTTGGGGGCACTTGCCCCCCCCCGTGCCCTCTGACGCTATGCAACCGGCAAAACTATGTTTTGTAGACTCCTAACCAAGTAATTTTATTACCGGTAATAATGAGTCAGGAAGTTGGAGAATGCAAAATATTGTGATTACACACGCGATTCACATTCGGTATGTTGTTAATGCCAGCAAAACATTTGTAAACAAAACCAAGACTTGCAAAATAGCTCAAAATGCCACTCAGATCTTTCAATTATTTTGAATTTTGGCACACTAAAAGCAGACATAATGGATTCATTGGTGCAAAAAGATGCACATTTATATCATGCTCCAGATACAGCTTTTTATTTACAAGCGTGAAATTTTTACCATTTTCAAATAATATTATAAAGATTTTTTGTTCATAATTTTGACATTTTTTTACTAAAACGTCGAATTTTCAGAGTTAAAGCCATATTATAACATTTCTTTAAAAATAGATTAGTATTTATTTTCCATAAAATGGTAGCTTTTACTGTCAGATATGTTCCTTTTAATTTTGAGCCGAACAAGTGAGGTAAAGCAAAGAAAATTGAATTTACTACTAGCGCCAATGCATGTTACTCCGGCGGTTGTAATATGGTACGATCCTCTGGCATGTGTGTGTGTCACGCACGCCGTGTACGTAGTACTGTGTTGACATTGAATACGCGTTCGACTAATATTTCCATCGTAATAATAAAATGCTGATTCAGGCGGTTTATTCAAAATCTCGGATTTTGACAAAACTATAGCACCTGAAGTCTTGATTTTTGCAGAGAATCTTTGTTTTCAGTTAAGTACATTACAATCGTGCAAAAACCTGAATTTAAAATTTTTTTGAGGGCGTTCTCCTCCGCAAATGTTATAATATGGCTTTAAGTTCACTTTTGACAACAGTGCACTTTTTGCACTATCGTTTAGAGCTCATCAAAGTCTTGGAAAAGTGTTCTCATTTTTTCAAAATATTTGCTTTAAACAAAAATATACACCATTATTTGCCATTTTTAGCTTATATTTAAGAAATAAAGGGTAATGCATGATCCTTTACACAAAAATAATGTGTCGAGGCAGTAAAACGTAAATAATGGGTGAGGCGCAGCCGAACCCATTATTTAAACGCTTTTACTGCCGAGACACATTATTTCGATATGTAAAGGATAATGCTGCACCCTTTATTTCTATTATATTACCACAAAATAGTGTGATTTAAAGAGAAAATTTAAATTTTTTGCCCAAATATTTCAAGTTGTTTACCTCAAGGTGGAGCGCATATGCGTAGCCAAAGCGTATGCACATTCCAATAACACAACCTAACATTCCATTCTCCCCTATAAGCAGGTATGCACATACAATAACACACCCTTGACATTCCATTCTCCCCTACATAAGCAGGTGTGCTGTGCGCTGTGATGATAGAAGAACATAAAGTTTGTTGCCCTTGACACTTTATCGCTAATTAATGGTCTGTCACGTGACGTGTTTCAACAAATCACAGTGCGCGATTTTAAATAATGGGTCGTGGGGGTAATAGAATTTAAATTAAAAAAACTTTCCCTAATTTCATGTCTCTTCTTCATGAAAAGCTAACTGAAAAATTTTTTTCTGAACTTATTTTTTTTTTAAGTTGTCACAAAAAATTGGGTTAAAAAGTGTATTTTTGTGATTTTTTCAAAAACTAAAGATTAAAAAAAAAAAAATCTGATGTCACCATGGGATTCCTCCACTCATTTCCATTCCAAAAATTTACAGTTTTATATACTTTGGACATAAAATTCAGAAATAATGATGCTCAAAAAGGTCCATGTTCCCTCCCATTACTCCCGCAATTACTCTGGCTATACACAAGCATGTACATTGCATTGTACTACATGTATTTCAATACATAGGCTAGGCCTAGGATCTATTCACAAATTTTTGCGTCATAAAAAATTCATATATTTCACATTTCGATATCATATTTGATATCAGTATGAAAAATGCATCAAAATGAGTACAACCGGGGCAAGCCCAGTTTTGGTTAAGCCATTCTCCAAATAAAATATCACATCCAAGTATACACCATAGATTTACAGTATAGGCCCATCAATAGGATTCATCAAGTGAACTATTGTGTCGTAAAAATTTTGGATTTTTAAAATTCCAATGACATATCTGGAATGAGCATAAAAATTGCATCGAAATGAATCCAAACTTGACTATTTTCCGTTCAGGGATTCTCGTGATAGAATTTATTGTTTTTAAATTAATTATTTATTTATTAACATTGTTATTATTGTTATTCATTATGTTATCATTAGTATTTAATATATTATATTTCCTGCAATTGTACTACCATCACAATAGATGCTGGACAACAAGGTGATAGGAATGGTGGATGCTACAATGTATGGCATGGCAAAGAGTAACAGCAAACTGATTATAATTAGAGGGGATGCTAGTGGGGGTATAGCCATAGAATTGTTTTTAAATTAATTATTTATTAATTAACATTGTTATTATTGTTATTCATTATGTTATCATTAGTATTTAATAAATTATATTTCTTGCAATTATTTTATTATCTATAAATCTCATTGTATATTTTACTTGTTACATTTCAGATATAGGTGAATGGGAGAAACAAATGGTGATTGGTGAAGGCAAATTGAGATGGTCAACAGACATAGCTATCCATGAGAATGGAGATATAGCAATTGCAGACAGCGCTGCAGAATGTGTGCTTGTTTACAATACACAAGGGGAGTACAGGTTTAATCTTGATACAACACAAAAACTGGAATATCCCGGGGTGTTGTTTACACCTCAGGTAAATATTATGTTACAGACAAGTCAGCATATGTCAGGTATTATAATGCTGATGATGGTAAGTATTGTGGTAGTTGGCTCTCTGTTGAACCAGGTCACAATGTAGATAATGATAAAGCATCGCTATGGGGAATATGTGTGGACACAGATTGTAATCTGTTGGTAGGTGATAGGTGGGGTAAATACATAAGTAAACACACAGGTGATGGGAAACACATCAATAGTTTTAATGTTGGCATACAGCCTAAGTACATGGCTGTCACATCACATAATAATGTCATCATCTCTGATTACAGTGTAGTACAAATTGTCAATCAACATGGCTTAGTACATAGGGTTCAATGTCCTGGCATGAGTGTGCCATATGGTGTTTGTTTTCATAGTGGTGTGTTGTTTATATGTGATAGGGATAGTGCCAATATCTTTTGTTTTACTCAAGATGCTACACATCTTACTACCATCCCAATAGATGCTAAACAACAACGTGATGGGTGGGGTGGATGCTATGGCATGGCAAAGAGTAACAGCAAACTGATTGTAAGTAGAGGGGAGGGTAGTGGCAGAGTTGAAGTGTATACACGTAAAAAATAGATCCATTTATCAACATCATTAAATTAACATATCAATGGGATTATGCTAATTACATTAAATTATTCAAATTAATTTTATTTTCACATTTAGTTAATTTTCATGGATATTTTTTTTATTTTCACATTTAATTAATTTTCATGCATACTTCTAATAGGGTTTTACAATAGGGCAAAATCATTTCCAAAAAAATTGCGTAGTTGATCTGAAGAACCGCTGAACCAAACCGAGTCATGTTTGTGCTTATTCAATTGCATTTTTTATGCTTAATCCACATACGGGGACGAAAGTTTAAAATTCCAAAATTTTTGGTGTTTTTTTGGCGCGTTCAGTGATTCTGGTGGTAACTCAGATGCAAATAAATTGAATAACGCGTCATAAAAATTTTAGATTTTGATAATTTCGTTGATGGATTTTGAATCAGGATAATGAATCGAGCAAAATGAGTACAAATATGCCTATTCTTGGGTTAGCGGTTCTTATAGTTTATTATTTCATAAATTCATGTGTAATTCAATAGGGCATATAGGTACAGTGCATACTCCTATAGGATTTTACCACAGTTTGAAATCATTTCATGTTTAGGTTTATTTTATTGCATTTTTTATGTTGAATAAAAATCTGGAAACAAAAATTTAAAATTCCAAAATTGTTGAGATTTGGATGAGGGGCGATTAAGGGCTGGGGTATGAACGTTTGGACAGTATTTATTTTGGGACATTAGAGCACACCAGACATATCGAATTGCATTCTGAATCGAAGAATGTCATTCTGATATCAAATAATTTTGATTTTTGAAATTTGCAATTTAATACACATTTTATGGCAAATCATTAAAAATTGATATTTTTGATATATAACAGTACTTGAAGTAAACTTTATAAATCTGATGATTTATACTTAAAGTGTATGTGGGTGTGATGAAAAGCCGACGATCAATTGAAAATTTTGACCTTTCGTATTGAAGATATGGATTTTTTCCCCAAAACACCAAAAAAAAAAGGGTCTTTTGGGAAAAAATCCATATCTTCAATATGAAAGGTCAAAATTTTCAATTGACCGTCGGCTTTTCCTCCCTGCTACATACACTTTAAGAATATATCATTAGATTTATATAATTTACCGAGGACTGTTATATATCAAAAATTTGAAAAATATCAAATTTTATAATTTGTCATAAAATTTGTATTATATTGTGATTTTCAAAAATGAAAATTATTTGATATCAGAAAGACATGCTTCAGTATTCAGAATGCAATTCGATAGGTCTGAGGTGCTCTCATGTCCCACAAAAAATACTGTCGAAGTTAATAAACGCTCATTTTAGATCCCTTAATGTAAGCACTAAAATTCCAGCTCAAATTGGCCATATTTTACATTAACTCAAAGTGAATTTTTGCCTCGTAAAAATTCTGCGTCGTAAAATAATATTATTAGGCCTATACACCTCGACTCTCCAGTGAAGCTCTTGTGTGAACTTTATATTATGTTTAATTGGCATTATTCAAATCCATGTAAACAATACATCATTATGACAGGATATTAAAACTTAAAAATATCAGTTGGTTGATTGATTGATCAATTGATTGTTTGATCAATTGATTGAGGGCTTGATTGGTTAATTGATTGAGTGAGTGAGTGAATCAATTATTGATTTTCCATGGTTTATTTGTTATTTTGTTAATTTGTCAATATGTTACCAGTTGATCATTTATAGATCTTGCTCTTTGGCCAATTTTATGGTACTTTATATTATTAACATTGTTTGATTTAATCTTCTTGTTAGCACTTTGATCAATAATTGTTTCAGTAGATTATTTCATGATTATGTGAATTTGCACCGCTCATTGCTTTATTTGATTGACTATTTGAAACAACACCCACACATGTTTCATGTCTTGATTGGAGATGATGCTTTATCTTGTCTGTGACAGGTTTGTTATCCAATTCTGCTCTTATTGATTTCACCTTCAAAATTCACAATTTTTCTGTAGTATTTTATATCATCTTTGTGTCATAATTTGAAATAGAAAAGTAAATTTAAAATTGATTAAGTTTTACCACCTTTCAATTTTATCAATTTTTTGCATTTTTTTCTGACTTTAATTTGTTTTCTTTTAAATACTGTGTTTTGGGATGTGTATTTTTATTAATGCCACAAAAAGTATTTGTTTGGTATGATCCACAAATGACTGTGTATCATTTTAACTCTTCATTATTTGGTGGATTTTTTTTCATATCATATTTACCTGTGTGTTTACTTATATATTTATTAGTGTGGGGACATTGTTACCAATCTACTTATGTTCTTTTTTTTTTATTTTTGGAATGTTTTAGCAATTGTTTGGTAGTTTTTTAAACAATCACCATGTAACTCATATTGAGTAGAAATTCAACTCTTGAAAGAGTAATTTCAGATGTATTCATGTATTCCACCCTTTCTACATTACTTCCAATTTTACTCCTTTAGGAGTTGGATTCTTAATTTGACTCCTTTTTTCGATATAAAATTCACACCACTTATTACCTCTGCTTTACCAAATTCCACTTAGCTTTGCATTTGATATCATTACTACATTTACTACCATCAGTACTTACCAGAGTATAGCATTATATTATAACCTATTCAGAAACTTTGAATGTAAACTCAACATTTGACCCAAAGTCAAGCCAGTAAACAAAATGTTACAAAAATCAACATTTTTGGAGAGTTATAGGATAGGCCTATTATCCTTAGGCGAGCTTACTTCACTCTCAGAAGGTGACACGATTATTATCACAGGTGGATAGCTCATTTACATTTATACCCCATGCCTGAGATGTGAGATACTCCATGGGTATTTTTCATTTACTCCTTCTTTTACCAGAATGTGACAAAACAATTCCATCAAAAAAACAACAACATTAAAGTTAAATCAGCTCATAATTCAAAAAATAAATCAAGAACAACATTCATTTGCTTGATGATTGGGACTAATTTTGAGTTTACTTTTTGAGTTTACTTATCCTCACTTTTATTACTCACAAATTTATTTATCTTCGTCTGAAATGCTTGACATACTGTCTTGTCTGTAACTCATTGTGTGGTATCATGCTACAGGGTGATTCAAAAATAATGTTACCCAATGTTAATGTAATTGTTCTCGTACTTTGATATTATTGCATATTTTGTTTCATATTATTGATATTTGTATTATTGTGTTGATGTATTGTAATCTTGATTGAATCTTGATGATAAATTTGCCAATCATGTTGGGTAACATTCTTTTGACACATTCTGTAGTAGCCTGTACTTCCATTGTTGTAAACAAATCTGCACTGTTATACTCCATTGTTGGATTGCTATGCATTGCCAAATTTAGGGGCCTAATTTGGCATCGTTACCAGCCGTCATCCATCGCCATGGTGAGAGGACACCATCATCAGAGACACGCCTTCACCGTATTTGGAACTCCAAGTCTCCATTTTTAACCTTTAACCTTTCAACACTGAATACATAATATGATACTTTGCAAGATAGTGCTGGGTGTATGCTTGGGGTGCAATGAATGAATTTTATGAGGTAGTAGGCCTACATTTAAGGATATTGGCTTTGATGGGTGAGGAATAGAAGGCATTCAATTTACAACCCTAACCCTACCCGTGGTTTTTGGCTATCGGAAGGGAAAGAAGGAGCGAAAAAGGAGAGAAGATGAAGAAGAAAGTCACTTGGCACCCCCGGGATGCGAACCTCGGACCTCTCGCATGCCACGCAGAAGATCCCCAGCATGTAGCTACACAGGTGGCGTTGGCCGCCAGCGATTCCCTGGGTATATATGACTTGGTCTGATTGCGTCATCAAGTCACGTGGAATGCATGCAAGCAGGGTGGTTTTAATAGTGAGCTTTAGTGAGTCCTAGTTGGGTTAGGGTTAATCTTAGCCAATCTGTCCCCTTTGCTGCATCCAATCATTGTCATAAAAATGCATTGTGTAGTGGTGTTGAAAGGTCAAAACTTATACAAGTAATAATATTGTAATGTGAATTTGTCTATGTTGTATCTGTTAAACTAAAGACTCATTTATTATAAAGGAGCTTTTCTTATCTTGGACAGACTATAGCTTTTGTTGTTAACATGTGATTATATCAAGCAAAATATGAACAATGTCAAAAAATAGTTTTTGAATTATGAGCTGATTTGACATCAATTACAATGAATTGCATTTGATGTATTATTTGAAGTTTGACTTTACTATCTGTCTAATTGTCACATTCTGGGGTTAAAGTCAAATACCAATTAAATAAAACATTGTTTTGCTTGATTATCACATGTTATAACCAAATCAAATAGTTACCAATATATTTATTGCAACAGTTACAATACATAAAAGGAAGTTTTTTAATGTTGTAGAAACTGTAAAATAATATTTACTCTAAAAGTTTGAATGAGGCCAAAAAACTAGGTTATAGATGAAAGTGAAATGGAAACATTTGTGCATTGAACATGCAAAGTTAGTAAGTTAGTGTTGATGGCAAATTTGTAATGTGCGTGTACCACAGTGTCAAATTTGGGTCACAAAGTCATGATGATGAAATTGAGGGATTTTGAAATTGCCTTCAAGAATGACAATATTTGGTTTTTATCATGGTCTTTTCTAAATGAGACTGATTTTATCTTAAGTGAGATATCATAGTCTCTCCTAAATGAGACTGATTTTAACTAATGAACAATTTATTATGATGATGTCTGAAGATTCTAGGGCAAATTAGATCAAATACAGTAGCGTACCGTAGCCGCTCCTACCCCGGGGGTCTGAAGAAAAGGTTGACCCAATTATTTTCGGTGGTTTGAAAAAGTGAAGAGCAAAAAAAAAAACAAAAAAAAAAAAAGGATTATAGGCGCTAGCGCCCTAAAAGCAACACATTTTGATGTATAGTACCATTTTTCACAATTTTCATACTTTTCAAAGTTTTTCCGCCCTTTTTTCTTTACTGATTCTTTTTGCCGTCCCTTCTTCTTCTTCCGCCGCCCCTTCGTTTTGGCCACCCCCCGCGCCCCCAAAAATATGCGCATGAAATATGTGACAGATTCAAGTCAGTCAAAAGGAAAGGATGCTTTTCCACCTTCCAATTTAATTGGATATTTATTATACCCTAATTATTTTATGAAACAAAAGCGTAGATAGAAACAAAGCTCATCTGAATCTTGGCCATAAAGGGTTTTTTAAAAACTAGTAAGAGAAATATACTTGACTATCTAAACTTGTGTTCTCTGACATAATATTTAGGTAGGTTTTTTTCTCTCTCTCTTTTTTTTATTATTACTTTGTGTGTGTGGGTGGGGTGTTGAGTTGAGTGCGGGTATGTGTGTCCAATTCAATTCTCTTTCAACAGTCTTTCCATTTCTGTGCTCATTGTGTACATTTTTGTATAGATATATGTTATATTATAATCAATCTTAGTAAAGAAATAATTGGTGAAAATAAATCCATAAATATTCTGTATCCAACTCAACAATGTCTACTTTGTTGCAATATTTTGTGTTGAAGATTTTCTTATTGTGTGATTATAATTACTATTAATGGATCCAAAATGAAGGCTGATTCCAGAAAATAAAATGATTAGTTTTGGTTGACTTAGGCAACAGACACAAATTTGTTCGATCTTTGGATCGACCGTCGATGCTGCTTCGATGCTTGTTACTAATGAAATAACAACTAATTAATTAGAATTAAATTTATATTGGTCAATATCTATACATGCAGAGATCCATATGTTATTACAATTAACAATAGTCAATTAATTGATTTCATAAATAATATGGATCGACCAAGCATCGATGGTCGATCGAAAGATCGAACTGATTTGTTTCTATTGCCTTAAAGGGTGGGGGCCGGGGTGGCAAACTTTGACATATTGGTCTAACTGGTTTAAAATCTAAAACAACAGCACCCATCATCTCACGGGAAGAGGGAGATGAGGAGTGGGGCAGATATTACACTTAGGTGGCAGCTTGACCTCCAATGCCAGATATTGCACATTTGAACAGGCTCTTAGACCACACAGAAAATTAATCGTGAGACCCGCTTTTTTGATCAAAAAAACATGTTTATCAGCAAAAAATGTTTGGTTTCGGAACCGAAAACTGGGAAAGCTATCTCATTGTGGTACATATGCTGGTGCTGTTTACTTTGATAGCTTATGGTGGTAAAAGCGTGCTTGTGTTGTATACTGAAAGATAGCTCACAGTGTGCTATCTACTGAAGATGGTTAGCTCACGGTAGTACATGAGTGTGCTGTCTGCTGAAGATAGCTAGCTCATGGTGATACACTTGCCGGTGCTGTCTACTGAAGATAGCTAGCTCATGGTGGTACACATGCCGGTGCTGTCTACTGAAGATAGCTAGCTCATGGTTGTACACATGCGGGTGCTGTCTACTGAAGATAGCTAACTCACTGTGGTACACATGTGTGTACTGTCTACTGAAGAGAGCTTAGGGTTGTACACATGTGTGTGCTGCTTACTGAAGATAGCTCATGGTGGCCGGTGAAGTTAGCTAGCTCACTGTGGTACATGAGTGTGCTGTCTACTGAAGATGGCTAGCTCACAGTGGTACACATGCGGGTGTTGTCTACTGAAGATAGCTAGCTCATAGTGGTACACATGTGTGTGCTATCTACTGCAGATAGCTAGCTCATAGTGGTACACATGTGGGTGCTGTCTACTGAAGATAGCTAGCTTATGCTGGTACACACTTGTGTGTTGTCTACCGAAGATAGCTAGCTCATAGCTTTTTTTTTATAGTGGTACACATCTGGGTGCTGTCTACTGAAGACTCACTCTGGTACACGTGTGTGGGCTATCTACTGAAGATGGCTAGCTCATAGTGGTACACATGTGGGTGCTGTCTACTGAAGATAGCTTGCTCAATCTGGTACACGTGTGTGAGCTATCTACTGAAGACAGCTAGCACATAGTGGTACACATGTGGGTGCTGTCTACTGAAGATGGCTTACGGTTGTACACATGCGTGTACTGTCTATTACACTGGTACACACATGTTTGTTGTATACTGAAGATACTCATAGTGGTACACATGTAGGTGATGTCTACTGCAGATAGCTATCTCACACAGGTACACGCGTGTGTGTGCTGTCTACGGCAGGGGCGGATCCATTTTGCGACTAAAATGACTGCGGATGACTGCGACTAAAATGACTGCGGATCCTTTTTGCGACTAAAATGACTGCGGGACTGACGATACGCATGGCCCATCACTTTTTGTCACCGAAGTCCGATTAAGATGGACTCGGTGCTGACTATAACATCAATCCATGCATGCGTTAGTAATTGCGAGTCTCAAGTCTATAAAGTGTACGTGGACCAGTGTAAAATTTAAAATTTTGCAAATTGAGTTTGGGTCCTTTTTATTTAAAGCAATGATAATAGTGTCTCTCATCTCACCTAAGACAAGAAATGGATAAACAAGTGGCCGTTTTTACTTCTGATTGGGACACCTGTACACTTTATGTTGTAACTTTATGCAATAACTTAGTAATTAGGCCTACAATAATAATGGTCCACGAGTGGCTTTAATTGGGCCTTCATTTTTACATTTTACATTTTTACATGATTTCTGACTTTTTCCAACTAAAATTTCACACAATAATTGAGCCTTGAATTTGCAAGATTTTCCATTTTCAGGGTGAACACCCCAGTTGCCCTTTCCGCTTCTGCTTTGGACACCCGACACTTTATGTTTAAAGCAATTATTTACACAAAGTGAACACTTGTCTTCAATTGGGCCGTCATTTCACAATTTTGCTAGCTCTTGGCGGTACAAGTGTGTGTGTGTGTGCTGTCTACTGAAGATAGATAGCTCACGGTGGTACACATGCGGGTGCTGTCTCTACTGAAGATATCTCACGGTGGTACACATATGCATGTATTTTCTGCTGAAAATATGTGTGTGTGCTGTCCCCTGAAAACAGCTAGCACACGGTTGTACACATGCGTACCACCGTGAGTTATCTTCAGTAGACAGCACACGTATGTGTACCATCCTGAGCTATCTTCAGTTGATAACACAAACACACATGTACCACCATGAGCTAGGGAGAGCGTGGCGCAATGGTTAGGGTACTTGCTTTTAGTGCATGAGGTCCCGATCCCGGGGCCAATTCCCGGTGGTGGCGATTTGCTGGGATATTGACTTGGGAAAAAAAGTCTGAAATTAATTGGCAACCTCTGTAGATTAAATTCAGACTTCCGCTCTCCCCATGGTTCATTTAGAATTGGGTAAATTAATCATGAAAGTACTCCGTCCTTCGGAGGGGACGTTAAGCCGTCGGTCTCATGTGCAGAGAGCCATACCTGTACATGTATCTCGCAGTCAGATTCGAAAAGAGTAGGGTGTTAACCCCTGACTGTTCCCAACCCGTCCCGGTGTTCAAATGGACCCCAATGGAAATAAGCTTCAATAGAGGCTTTCTTGGGTTATCCAGGGTTGTCAAAAACCCGAACAAATCAAATCAAATCAAACGCTATCTTCAATAGACAGCACAGGCATGTGAACCACTCCACTGTGAGTTATCTTCAGTATACATTACATGCAGATATGTACCACCCTGAGCTTTCTTCAGTAGACAGTTACAGTCTACTGAAGATAGCTCATGGTGGTACACATAGCATACGTTTGCTGTCTACTGAAGATAGCAAGTTCACTGTGGTACATGCGTGTTTTGTCAACCGAAGATGGCTAGCTCCCAGGGGTACACATAATAATTATATGCATGTGCTGTCTACTGAAAACAAGTCATGGTGGTACATGGGTACGGGTGCTGTCTACTGAAGATAACTAGCTCATGGTTCCACAAAAATGCTTGTAATGTTGACTAAAGATAGCTAGCTCACGGTGATACACATAATATTGTGCTGCCCACTGAAGATAGCTAATTCACGGTGACACATGTGTGTGCTGTCTAATGAAGACAGCTAGCTCACGGTGGTACACATTCATAGTCTGTGTACTGAAGACAGCTTATGGTGGTACACCCCACACCCACTTGCACTTTGTGCAAACCCAATTAACTGTATTGACAGCAAATTATACAATAAGGTAGACTTTCCTGACTATGGATACTCTCACAAAATGAATCGGCCTCATCAATATAAACCATTATATTCCATAGGCCTACGTATGAGCGTGAAAACACATGCACACGACGCCAACCAGCAATACACGTAACACCCCTACCCCTATTTATTCTTTAAGGTTTGTCTTAACCCTGGAATATTATGGAAACTTTGGGACCTCATAGCTGCTAAATTGTTGGTCTAACCCTGGAATTATAGAAACTTTGGGACCTCATAACTGCTATATTGTTGGTCTAACCCTGGAATTATGGAACCTTTTGGGCCTCATAACTGTTACATTGTTGGTCTAAAGGTACGCATGTTTAGAAATATGGCAAAGACTTATACGCCATAAATGTATAATTTTTTTCAAACCAGATTTTTTGGCATATTTGTCATGTTTATACAACTTTCCCAACTTACACCTAATTAGAATCAGCCAAATTCCCCCTAAATCACAGTAGTTTAATAAGCGGCCAAGATAGATAGTAAGTGGGGATTCTAACTTCCTTTTTTACCTCAAAATTATGACCAGATATCTTCCTGACATATTTACTACTAATATTATTTCATTATTTATGACAAAGAACAAAACTAATATTTGACCGAAATCGTAAATTATGTCTTTAAATTAGAAGACAGTCTTTCCTTAAAAAAACAGCCCAACAACAGCATCACTTGCATATTGGTGTCTGTCATCAAGGGAAACATCAAGAGGATGTAGACTTATCTTTGCATGCAGGATACCCTAACGAAATCAAGACGATCAACGTGATCAAGGTAGACTTTCCCGACTGGATATATACTTTCACAAAACGAAATCAAGATGATCAACATGATCAAAGTAGACTTTCCCGACTCTGGAGCTCACAAAACTAAATCAAGAGGATCGAGATGTAGAATTTCCCGACTCTGGATGCCCTCACGAAACTAAATCAACATGATCAAAGTAGACTTTCCCGACTCTGGATGCCCTCACAAAACTAAATCAAGAGGATCGAGATGTAGAATTTCCCGACTCTAGATGCCCTCACGAAACTAAATCAAGAGGACCAAGGTAGACTTTCCCGACTCTGGATTCCCTCACAAAACTAAATCAAGAGGACCAATGTAGACTTTCCCGACTCTGGGTGCCCTCACAAAACTAAATCAAGAGGATCAAGGTAGACTTTCCCGACTCTGGATTCCCTCACAAAACTAAATCAAGAGGAGCAAGGTAGACTTTCCCGACTCTGGATGCCCTCACAAAACTAAATCAAGAGGAGCAAGGTAGACTTTCCCGACTCTGGATGCCCTCACAAAACTAAATCAAGAGGACCAAGGTAGACTTTCCCGACTCTAGATGCCCTCACAAAACTAAATCAAGAGGAGCAAGGTAGACTTTCCGACTCTAGATGCCCTTACAAAAATTAAATCGAGAAGATCAATGTAGACTTTCCCGAATCTGGATGCCCTCACAAGACTAAATCAAGAGGATCAAGGTAGACTTTCCTGAGTCTGGATGCCCTCACGAAACTAAATCAAGAGGAGCAAGGTAGACTTTCCCGACTCTGGATGCCCTCACAAAACTAAATCAAGAGGATCAAGAAAAGTAGACTTTCCCAACTTTGTGAGGCCTAGGTTTGGCGTATGCACGGGGGGGCAAAGATTTGTTGGCAGACCGAGAATTCAGCCGCATTTTTTGATACGCCGTTTGGAATTTAACCGGGGGCAGTAGGCCTATTGCACAACACCGGGGGGGGGGGGGGGCAGTTGACTTAGAAAGTGACCGGATGATGTGCGGACATCAGTTCCAAACAAGGGGTCTTTCGGTGAGAGCCTTTCCCGACTCTGGGTGCCCTCACAAAACTAAATCAAAAGGATCAAGAAAAGTAGATTTTCCCGACTCTAGATGGCCTCACAAAGCTAAATCAAGAGGACCAGGGTAGGGTAGACTTTGCCGACTCTGGGTGCCCTCACAAAACTAAATTAAGAGGATCAAGGTAGACTTTCCCGACTCTGGATGCCCTCACAAAACTAAATCAAGAGGATTAAGGTAGACTTTCCCGACTCTGGATGCCCTCACAAAACTAAATCAAAAGGATCAAGAAAAGTAGATTTTCCCGACTCTAGATGGCCTCACAAAGCTAAATCAAGAGGACCAGGGTAGGGTAGACTTTGCCGACTCTGGGTGCCCTCACAAAACTAAATTAAGAGGATCAAGGTAGACTTTCCCGACTCTGGATGCCCTCACAAAACTAAATCAAGAGGATTAAGGTAGACTTTCCCGACTCTGGATGCCCTCACAAAACTAAATCAAGAGGACCAAGGTAGACTTTCCCGACTCTGGATGCCCTCACAAAACTAAACTAAATCAACAAAAATACCTGAATTTTAAAGATTTATCTTTCACTCTTAGGCAATTTATAAACAATTGTAATTTTCGCTGGGGTCACTGAATATGCCTTTAAGAGGATCAAGATAGACTTTCCTGAGTCTGGATGTTTTGAGCTACTTCAAGATTTGATGACAACCAACAATGGAGCAGCATACAAAAAACCTAACTCGGCTGGCAATCAACTTATACTTAACCCCACCAGCAAATAAATAAACAAACGATTTTTTGGCCAGCCCTGAAAAAAAAAAAAAAAAGGGGGGGGGTACACGTAACTCTTTACAAGCCGGGGGGCGATATTTGGCACACAAATCACAATGCCTATGTTTGGCGTGTGCAGGGGGTGGGGGCAAATATTTGTTGGCAGACCGAGAATTCAACTTCCAGCATTTTTTGATACGCCGAGTGGAATTTTACCGGGGGGGGTAAGTAGGCTTATTGCACAACACCGGAGGCCAGTTGCCTTTGAAAGTGACGGGAATGTACGGACATCGGTTCCAAACTATAGGCTAGGGGTCAAGTTTCGGTGAGAGCCTAGACACCAAAAAGAGGGGCGCTCTCAAAAAGGGTTCGGACTGAGGAAAATAAAAACTGGGGCGTCTTTCCGTTAGCATGGGACAAATTTTGGGTCAAAATATAAAAGTTGATACAAAATTTTCAAAAAGGTCATCAAAATTGAAACTAAAAAAACAGCCTCGGTGAGAGATTAATCAGAAATTCATTTGTCCAAAATTCTTGAAAATAGGGAAGGTCTTTTGGTGACAAGAAAAAATGAGAGGTGTTCAGTTCATCAAAACAGTTGGTCATTAGGTGAGAGGGAGTTTAGAAATGGGGGTCAATGTATCCGCACATCCCCATGACCCATTTTAGACTTTTTAGTGAGACCCCCCCCCCCCCCCGGCTGGCTGTGAAGCTCTGTGGCGTGTCATACGACGAGCTATCCTAATAAAGGGTGATGGGCTGTTTTTACCACTCGGTGCCCCAAATCAAAATAAACCTGAATTTGCTGTCAAAGATTCACGATATTCGTCACAAAATCGTACGTTTTCACTGTTCAAACATTATAGCAAGTACGAAGGTATTGTATGTTTCCATTTCAAGTAGTTTATTTTATGTCAAGTTGCTGTATCAAGCTGTATTTCCACTATTGTTATTGTAAGTTAAGTAAGTAAGCTTAAAATTGGTTCCGAATTTTACACCAAAAATATTAAACACATCATACCTTAGCTAAAATACAGGTACATTTTACTATTTTACATTATCTTGCTGTATTTCAGCTTGAGTGCCATCGGTAGAAAACCCAGATTTTTTCTGAGAACAATACAAACACATAATGACATATCTATCATTTACACCCATGGAATGTGTGTCATCGGCCCTCAGACTGTACATGTAGGAACCCATGGATTTGACCCATGTATCTATCATTCAGGGACGCGAACTCGATGGCCCTCATTTTTATTCACCATGTTCATTGAAGTGAGAGAGAAATGAACACAATAGAAATTAGCATCTCATGAATGCGCTACCAATCTTTAGAAATAAGAAACCTGCCATATAAGGGAGTAATGATCATTTCATGGGATGGGTACATTTGTAAGAATATCATGATATGTATATTGAGTTGAGGGTCGCTTGCTCGAGAAGTCTAGCCAAGAATTTGCTCACCGATAGCTTCACATTCTAGGCCAGAGACCATTGCATTAAAAATCTAGTCGGATTCGCTGAAGCATGACACCGTGTAAAGCAACGGAAGTTCAGAAGTAAACACAGCCGATCACGACAGGCGATTGCAACAAAAATGTTGCTAAATTTACACTTCAGCAAAATTTTAGACTGTCCAAAATACGCAAATCTTGCTCAAAAGATACAGTTGACTCATCGAAATAACTTTCATCCAAATTTCAACATTAACAAAATAAATAACCTCCGGTGTAAAAAAGTGCGCCGCTGTCCGACCGAAAAACCATAGTAAAGTACTCTAGCATCGAATGCGTAACTATCGTGTGCAAATTTGAAGCTAGAGTTTTTGAGTTAAGGGTCGCTAAAAATTATGAAAAGCAATTCATCATAATGACAATTAATGATAATTATGAATATGATCATTATCTACTCCGGAATGTTAAGATGTTAATTTTCAACATTTGATGGAATTGAGTATCTTTTGAATTAAAAAGGTATTTTTAACAGTCTAAAATTTTTTGCAATTTTAGATGCAATTGCTTGTCGTAATCGGCTGTGTTTACTTCTGAACATCAATTGCTTTACATAGTGTCATGCTTCAGTGAATCCAACTAGATTTCAAATGCAATGGTCTTTAGCTTCGAATGTGAACCTATCGGTGAGATCAGTGTTCTAGCCATGCACAGAGTCTTCCCGACCGGCACTAAGCTTAAATATATTAGTCACCGACCGGCACAAAAAATCTTTGATATCACAGAAAATGCACAAGTTACAACCAAGATGTTGTGTTTTTTACATGCTGCAAGAGAACAGTTGAGATAAATTCGTCTGTGTAGGGAGGTTAAGAGATGAATTCGTCTGTGGTCAGTGTGTAAGAAGGGAGAACTGCTACACCACGGACAAATTCATCTCTTAATAGGCATGTCCACTAAAATTTGAAGTAGGGGAGATTGGGGTTAGTTGGAACGCGGGGTAAGTTGAAACATTGTATTTTTTTCTGACACAAACAATTAATTTGGTAAAATACTGGCACCTAGTAATAGGTATTAGTAAGGGTCATCCACCAAATTAGCAACAGCACTGATGCCCCACCAGTGTTGGCTTGGGAAAGGAATATCTGTTTTTTGACTTACTGACTAATTTTTATACCCCTCAGAAAAGGTGCATTATCTCCATGTTGTTTGAAGATTCAGGGGATTATTTTTTGAGTATCATAAGCACTAGTAGTAAGTCCCAGAATAATGTTAAATAAAAGTTTTATTGTATTCTTTATTTTGTGTAATGAACTTTGAAATGTAAAAATAGGCATCGGGGTTAGTTGAAACTTTTGAGGTGGGGTTAGTTGACACATGAAAATTGCATCTAAAAATTTGTAACATGTTTACCATTTCTTCAATATTGCTTTAATATGGTTAAAAAGCAATAATACAAGCAAAAAGTGCACACAGAAAGTACATTTTATAATATTTTAGGCTTCTCATATTTTGGTCCATGGTGACACACGTCACCTTGTGTCCAAAGTATTGACCCGCACTCCCACATATTTATTTATTCATTTTTTCACACTGATTGTAT
This sequence comes from Amphiura filiformis, assembly GCF_039555335.1. Lineage (NCBI taxonomy): Eukaryota > Metazoa > Echinodermata > Ophiuroidea > Amphilepidida > Amphiuridae > Amphiura > Amphiura filiformis. The sequence continues at coordinate 26,706,716 of NC_092629.1, forward strand.
GTTAAAGGGTGCCTTCAAGGGAAGTATAACCCTAACAACACAATAATAATTATTTTGAAATTTTTACAAGCCGTGTTTCAACTAACCCCACCCTATGTTTCAACTTACCCCAGGGGTGGGGTTAGTTGAAACACTTTTTTTCAAATTTTCAAATTGGATTATATGAATAATCATAAGCAGGTCCAATAAAGTTTAAGGCTGTATTTGTAGCATGTATGTATATGTTTATACTGATATGGTTAGTGTTTCTTGAAAGTAATCGGTTTGCGTTAAAAAGACGATTTTGTGAAAAATGTTTCAACTAACCCCAATCTCCCCTACTTTTAAATTGATTCAGACCTAAAGTGTTGGCTGGGAATTGATGAAAGAAACATTTTGGCGTTTAAATCATTTTAATCGGACGTTTCATTCCAGAGATATGGCCTTTCGAATGTCACAGTTTTATATAGGGCTGCTAGAACATGTTAAAAAGTTTAAGTCTAAAATGGAATACTAACAGAAAGTACAATTTTAAGGTGCATTTTTCTCAATGTATTTTAACTAGCGTTATCTGGAACACTATATTTGCTTATAACCATATGAAAATAAGATCATCCTGAAAATTTAAACGATTTTGTTGATATACAACAAAAAATATAAGACCTCAAAACCCATGGTTTGTTTGGTGGAACCTCAAGTATGATCATAGACTATGCCATAGTCGAATTTTATTAAAAATATGTTATTACCGTAACCACTCGGGTATAAGCCCACCCCCCTAGATGGCAGATTTCACTTCAAAAATGCAGGTGGGCTTATAACCGGGGAAGGGTTAGTGCTTGAATTTAAAAATAAGAACAATCATCCCCCAATAGTATATATGCCCAATGTACCAGTAATTTCTATCATCTATGTCAATTTCTTAAAATTGTTAGTGTGGAATGTTAATCATCAACTGATATTTTTTTATATTTGTTCTTAAATATGAGAGCAAAGCATTGATTTGATTTAAGAACTTAGCCAAAATTTAGTACTGGGCTTATACCTGAGTGCACCCTTGTTCCCAGAATGTTTTGAAAATTAGGGGTGGGCTTATAGCGAAGGTGGGCTTATACCGGTGGTTACGGTATTAGTCATGATGAACCCATTTCGTTGAACTCAAAATTATACTGATGTTTATTAAAATTAAAGTATTCAATAGTAAAATGGTCATAAAGAGTTAAAAATATCAGACGATTAGTGACAATAAAAGTAATTGAATGCAACATTATCTTGCATAATTATAACGGCTCACTTTAATACTGAACAATTCTGATTTTGGAATCTACCAGTTTATTGATAGCGAACCCCGAAATTTCGACTATGAACTTTGAATTGTAAGCAGAACTTTACCCCCTGGACTTTGCTCTCTAAAAACACACTGTCAAGCATACTTGTTTATCAGTCCATTAACTACAAGTACTAAGCATGGACGCGCTAGATGTTTGATGAGAGATTAACTTTCGGCGTCAACACAAAAGCGCATAAATACCACAGACAGTTGTTTACGGTGTAGTTAATGGTAATGGCGCTGGCCCAGG